>NW_020838062.1:2424083-2788775 GCF_003676395.1 Aethalodelphis obliquidens
GGGTCCCCTCTCAGGAGGGAGGCCCAGGCACCTGGAGTGGCCCCTAACGACTCCTAGGCCAGTGTGGGTGGCAGCCATCTGCAGCTGCCCCTCACCCAGGCCGGGGCTGGCCACTCAGGGCTGCTCCCAGGTGGCAGGCTTTGGGGCTGGCCTTGGCATTGGCAGCTGTGAGCTGTGGTTCTCCAGGCCAGTCCCACGTCTCCAGTGGCCATGCACAAACCTAGGGAGAACAAAACACTCCTTCCTCCCGCCAACTAATTCTCTTGGACCCTGCCCGGACCCCCTCCCCCTCCCGCCCCTCCCCCCCCCCCCCTTTTCCCGGGCCCCCCTCCTCCGTCTCCTCCTCCTTTGGAACAAACGCTTCCCTGCACCCCCACTCACACCAAAGCCAGTTGTGGGGTACTGGGCAACCAGGGACTCAGCGCCCTGCCTGCCAAGCTGACCTGACGCTCTCGCGTGGGGTCGTCTCCTCAGTGTCTGCTGTCCTTGCCCCTACTGCCCTTTCAGGCTGCAGGGGCAGGAGACTTGCTCCTGCCCTAACCCGCGCAGAGGCTCCAGGGTGCTGCCTTCCCGGGGCTCCCCTCGAGCGCTGTAGATGATCGTGAAGTTGGACCCTGCGGTGTCCCTCCGGGGCATCTCCTCTCTGCCCCACAGCCCTTCCTCGCCAGCGCCGGCTCCTTCTGGCAGGGGCGGCCCCGGGGGAGGCGCCTCTAGGCCCCGCGTGGCCTGGGGGCCTGTCAACACCCTTAGCTCAGAGCCCCCAGGGTGGGCGTTTGAGGGTGGCCAGAAGACAGGGCTGACGCCAGAGCCCCCGACTATACCTTTTTCAGCCTCTGCTGTGCTGGGGTCTGTGTCTGAGGCTCGGGTACGCGTCGTGCTGCGTATGGCGGCTTCCCGCTTGTGCCGCCGGTGCCTCCCTGAGCTGATTTCGGCTTGCTTGGTGGAGTCCCTAACAGCTGGTGGACGCTGCGGGGGCTGGGGCGGGGCCTCGGCCTGGCTGCCCTGCCCCTGTGCCCCAGTCAAGGCCCCCACTCTTTCTGTGGGCTGCCCCTTCCCCTCGTTGAAATATCTGTGTTGCCTGCTAGGGGAGGGGTTGCCTGGATACCTTGAGCCTATGCTTCCTGGGGCCTGGGGTGGCTCCTGGCTCCAGCCCGCATCTCGTTTCCTGACTCTTCTGCTGCGGGCTGAGGCGCCTGCTTTGCCGGGGGCTGGTCCTCGGCCCTAGGACACGCGGCCTGGCTGTGGCCTTCCTCCCCAGTCTCGCAGCAGCGTGGCACCTGCTTGCGCTTCAGTGACAGGGTAGCCCCTTCCTGGACGGTCTGAGTGCTGCTGTCATGGAACTGCCCTGCCCGCACCATGACCGGACGGACCGGGACACTGGTTTCTGCCACTACCTGGGTGCCAGAGGCCCTGTGGCCCCCTCCTACCTGCCTCTGCTTCTCCCTGGTCACTGCCGCGGCGGTCTGCCACTCCTCCACGTCTCGAACGAGCTGCATCAACTCCAGGAAGGGGGGCGCACAGCCTCGTTGATCCAAGACCATGAGCTTGTCCCGGAGGCTGGTGCTCACGTGGGCCTGGGCTAGGATGTATTTCAGGCGAATCATGTCTGCGCTTCTCACTGGCAAGGGGCTGTGCCGCACAGCGTTCTGCAGCACGGGCTCTAGCCGCAGCAAGAAGGCAGAGACTTTCTCTCCGGGCTTCTGCAAGGTCTGGAGCAACTGAAAGCGTGCGGTTCTATAGTTCTCTTTATTCCCGAAGATCTGCTTCAGGGCGTCCAGGCACTGCGCCACGGTCATGGAGTCACTGTTGGCCCGGAGCATCCGCACGATGGACAGGGCGGGGCCGCGCAAGCTTTCCAGCAAACGCCGCTGCTTCTCTACCTCAGACACCCGCCACATCCGCATCATCTGCGTCACCTGCTCTAGCCAGGCTTCAAAGTTCTCTTCGCCCGGGCCTGGGGAAGTGCTTCCCGAAAACACCTTCAGTTTTCGGTACCACATGCTTTCTTGCAGAGGCTGCGGGTCTGGCGGCCTGACTTGGGCCAAGCCTTTTGGCTGTCCCTCCTCGGGGCGAGTGCTATACCCCAGGGTTTTGACCACATCTACCATTCTCCGGCCCTCAGCTTTCAGGAAGTGGTTCAGTCTGTTGATAAGTTCATCATCTGGGCTACGGGGCTTCACCACCACTTCCCAGGTACCTCCCTTTCCTGGGATCTGACTCGGCACCGTAGCGTAATTGACCTGGGCGGCCAATCCAATGAGAACTGCCTTAGAGCTGTCTTCCCTTCTGAACATTCTGCCCAGCACCCTGTAGGCACACAGGGGCTGTAAGCCCGCCTTCAGGGTCTCTTTAATTTCCTCTTCACTACACTCCACAGGGACGCCCACGATCAGCAGGGCCTTCCTGGGGTCCAGGTCCATGCCCTTGCACCAATCCTCCAACAGATTCACAGGCATTGCTCCCACTGTCTATGGACTGATCTAACACTAGGGGCAGTAGGCAGCTCACAGAGTTTGAGCGGGACTCAGGGAATTCTGAGCCAACGCCGAGTATGGAGGCAGAATCGTTCCGGGTTTGCACAGCCTATAATGCAAATGGGGTGACAGCATCATTCACGCGCACCCTCCCACCCCGACTAAAAGCCCACGCACTACCCCCACTTCTGGTCACAGAGATCCAGGCCCTGCTTTTCAGGGCTTCCCCAGTCATTTGCTGGAGACGTGTCTTTAGGCCAAGCTCCCCTCCCTGCTGACCTCGGCTTGCCGTGCACTCCTCCTCAAAGTCCAAGGACTCCTCTGTGTGTACTGCAGGTGCCTGTGGTGAAAAGGTCAGCGTCAGGAGGAGGGGCCTGACAAAGCCCGCCAAACGGGAGAGGACAGCAGGCTGTCCCACTCCCTGCCTCAGGGCTGTTCAGGCCCAGGGCACCCGGTACCCACTTCTCTGGGGCAAAGGTTGGAGGACGGAGATGTGAGTTCCCTCCTTTCTCAGAGAATGTCTGACAAATGAGAAAGATGGTTGGAGCTCTCTCTGCACAAGGCAATGAAACTGGTGGGTGTGGAGAACGTGTGACAAGCTGCAGTGTCGCCGTGGATACTGAGAATGGCGGGGACCATGGGTTTCCATCGCAGAGGGGTGCTATGTGGTAAAGGTTAAGGAGCAACAGGGGATGTCACTGGCCTCCAACCAAAGAAGTGTCCTGTCGTCGCTGGAGGGGTGGGGACATGGGGGGTGGGCGGCAAGGATCACGTGCTGAAAAACAGTAGCCTACCATTTCAAACTGTGTGGAAGCTAGAATCAAGGACAGAAAAGGGACCCAAAAAGGGTCTACAGTGCCGCACTGCTGAAACAGACAACCCTCACCCTAGGTGTGACCCCACCCTGTAGACCCTGGAAACCCTGGCAGGCAACCCCACCCCTCCAGCTTTTTGCCAGGAAGTTACAGAAGCCTCTCCCGACATACGTCTACGTCACAGCTGTTCACCATGCTGACTAGGGACCCACCGGCAGTGCAGATACGGGGATTCCACCCACACGCAACACTAGGCCTGCCCTCTAGCTCTGCCCAGAGGCAGCTCCCGGTGCTGGGGAGGTGGTACTGCCTCACTGCATCTGTCCAAGGCGAGGCAGAGGTGCTGTGCTACGGTTCCACCCCACACGGCCCTGCTCAGGCTGTGCCCATTCTGAGCCTACAGAGGCACTCTGGTACAGGGATACAGGAAACTGCTCAGGGGGCGGGGGGTGGTGGTGTGATGAACTGGGCCATTGGGATTGACATGTATACGCTGATGTGTATAAAATGGATGACTAATAAGAACCTGCTGTAAAAAAAAATAAAATTCAAAAATTCAAAAAAAAAAAGAAGAGAAACTTCTCAACTGGTATACAGTGCTAGTACGGGAAGGATCCTACAGTATGATTATTGCCCCACCCTCCAATCCACCCCCTCCCTCAAACTCTGCCCCCACTGACGCAGGACTGAGGACTTAAGCCCCACCCCTGACGCCAAGCCTCCCCTCACGGAAGTTTGATCCCTGTCCCCCCTCCAAGTCCCACCCCCACCCAAGCGCCACCCCCACCTAAGCCCAGCCCCTGACGCCTAGCCCCACGCTTAAGGAAGTCCGATCCCTGCCCCCACCAAGCCCCACCCCTTCCCATGTCCCATCCCCCACTCAAGTCCGATCCCTAACAAAGCCCTGCCCCCACCCAAGCCAAATCCCTGCCCCCACTCAAGCCATGTCCCACCCCTTCCCAAGCATCATCCCTGTCCCAAGCCCTGGCCTCACTCAAGTCCAACTACTGTCCCCAAGCCTCCCGCCCTCATTCCCCTGTTGTCCCCACCCACACCTAAGCCCTCCTCCCTAAGTCCCCACGACCCCTCACCCGCTACCTCAAACGTCCCTCATTCCAGATCAGGAATACACGTGGTCAGTGGAAGTTGGTGGAGGCCAGGGGAGGAAGGGCTGAAGGCACTTTCCCTCTAGGATAAGGCCCAGAGCCACTAGTCCTGACCGCAATGGCTGTGAGCAAGGTTAGGTGTGGAATAGGTTCCCCTGCAATTCCTAGGCTGGTCGCGGTGCCTGGAAATGGCACGGAATGGATGCGGTGCCAATGCCTGGTGTAGTGGGATCCCATTTCCAGGGGAAACCTGTAGCCACCAACCCCTGGGACGCCAAGGGAGATGGCAAGGGTCATTGTGCAGAACCCCACGCGGTTTGGATGGCTCTCTGTGCCCGGGTCCCGACCAGTACCTGCTGGAGGTGCCTACAGGCCGAAGCGCCTGTACACCACGACCACCACCCGTCCGGAACCACGGCTCGCGCGGTGCACACTGGGCCGGAAGCCCGTGGAAAGGGGCTGTCGGGCTACAAACTCCCCACCCCCCTGCCCCCGCTTCCCGCCCAGCAGAGCTGCACACGGCCCACTCGCGGCTGCGCCCTAGCAGCGTGGCGCCCACCATTTCCCCTCGGAAGGGGGAGACCTCGCCCCGCCCTGCGCCAGTGTGCGCAACTAGGCGGACGGAGTTCGAATTAAACCGGGGCACCTTAAACTGCAGAGCTGGACAGAATCCAGCCTTGGACTGTGAGCGGGGTTAGGTGTGCAATAGGGTCCCCTGCAATTCCTAGGCTGGTCCCTGGAAGGAGGTCGCCAGACCCACCACGTGCCACGCCAGGCCCAGCAGCCATCTTGGCTCTTGTTTAGCATGTCTGTTCCCCATTGAGCGGGAGCTGTGGCGTGAGAGTCACCAGTCGCTCTCCCTGTTTGAATATTCCAAGAGGTAAGCGCAGGGCTGGGTGCAAAAGTAAAGGCCCGGTGGGTGCTTACTAAATGAAATCCTGATCGTTTTTTTTTTTTAATTGTTGTGTTTTCTAGAGGCGGACAGCAGAAATACAGCTGCTTCCGGGAAAAATGCAAGGGCAGGACAATTTTTCGTATTCACCAAGAGACCGAAAACTTTCAAAGGATTACATTCTCCCATTATTCCCTTGACTTCACAGCCTAGTACTACCCACCTAGTACTACCCACCTAGTACCCAAACTGCTTCCCGCCCTTTTCCAAAGAAAATTTCTTCCACAGAAGGAAGACTGGAACATTTTCCTTGGGGCCCGCGGGACTCTTAACTCGCTGTTCCAGAGAACGGCGTGGGGGGAGCTCAGGTTATCGCACTGGAAGTCTGCAAATCTGGTAGGTCTTGGTAAAAATGAAAGTTCTGATTCAGGAGGACTGGGGTGGGACTGAGGTTCTGCGTTTCTCGAAAGCTAGGTGGCTCCCATGCTGCAGATCCCTGACTACGCTTGGAGTACCAAGGCTCTGAAGCCTGTGGTCACTTTTCGGACCAGAAGTTGTGGTCATCTGGTGACAAGAATAGATTTCTTTTGCTTTATTCGGGACACAGAAGGAGAGGCTTTTCGATAATGTTTTAATAAAAATATTAAAAGCAGACAAAAATGTTAAATTAAAGATTACCTTTAAGTCCAGATATTTCCTATATCAGAGAAGGAGAACACAGACCTGAACATGCCTTACTTAATTAGAACGTACTATTGAGAGGCTGTTAAATCATTCTCCTTCCATGCCAAGATAAAGGGGTTACCTGCTGGTGTCAGAAAGTCTCCTGCAGACCTCCTGCCATCCCGGTCCAGGTCTTCCTTCCCAAGGTCGCAGGTGGGCTCCCAGGTCCTGGGGTGGGCGCTGGCTGTGACCTCGTCCATCCCGTCCTTCCCGCTGGCTCCTGGGACTGGGCTCGGGGTCTCCACGCCGCACAGGGGTTGGGGGAACTGCTCAGAGGAGAACACATGCACATTTCCACAACAACAGGCAGCGCTGGGCCTGAATCTATGCCCAGAAAGCACACGTTGAGCTCACGACACTGGCCCACAGAGACCAGAGCCTTGGCTGGCACGTGGCGCACCTCAGGGCTCTGCGGGGGGACGATGGCTAGGGTGTGTGTGTTGGGGGGAGGGGAGCGGGGGCTGGGGGGTTCCTTGACACCTGGGTCCCTCTGGGGCCTACAGGGACACATTTGGGCTTGCCAGTACAGGGAGCAACCTGCCCCAGGGGATGATGAATAGGGGTCCCCTCTTAGGAGGGAGGCCCAGGCACCTTGAGGTTCCCCGTAACATCTCCCAGTGCAGTGTGGGTGGCAGCCATCTGCAGGTGCCCCTCACCCAGGTGAGAGCTGGTCACTCAGGGCTGCTCCCAGGTCAGCCGCCTGAGCTGGCAGGCTTTGGAGCAGGGGCTGGATGTGGTGCTGCCGTGGCAAAGCAGGGGGGCATCTCTCCCTGCCTAGTTTGGTGTCAAACATGGTCATCTTGATCACTTGGAAGGACTGATGGTGGTGGTCACGGCCCCTTGGGGGTGGTGGGGGGGACCCAGGGGCTTGGTCTGGGCTGAGCTGGGCTGGGCTGGCCCTTGCCTCCACCCTGCTCCCCGTGTGGGGCCAGAAGGCTGCCTGGCCTGGCCTCCTCCTGCCTCCGGGCCCGGGGGCCCCCCGGGGCCTGCTGAACCTATTGGCCACATGAGGACTTGGAGTTGCTTCTCTCCGCAGCCCCGTCCTCATTTCCTGGCTCGTCTGGGATGGACTTGAGCCCCTCCTCGGGCTCCCAGCCCGGACCTCCTGGGCCCGCCGGGGAAGCCCTGCCCATCCAGGTAGCAGTGGGGCCTCTGGGGGCCTCTGAGGGTCCCGCCTGACCTGGGCGCGCAGGTGTGGGGTCCTTGTCGTCGACGTGCACCTCCCCCTGTTCCTCCTCCACACTGTCATCCTCTGCCTTAGCTCTGGCTCTGGCATCAGCCTGGGCATTGGCCCGGGCAGCAGCCCCTTCCCCTGCCTGGGCTCTCTTGCTCCTGGCTAGACTGGCTTCCCACGCCTCAGACTCTCAGACGCTTCTCAGCATCTCCATGAGACGTGGAGGCCTCCCAACCACTCTCAGCTTTGCTCAGTGCTTCATCCAGGGGCTCAGTGTGGCTGGCCCCAGTGAGCACCTGCCTCAGGGGCACACGGTCAGCTGAGGCTCTGGTCAGGGTCCCTCTCTTGATGGCTTTGTGCAGCAGGGCTTCCATCCGCAACACAAAAGCAGAGAGGCACTCACCTGACTGCTGTTGAGCAAACACTTCACCCGGATGGTCGCCTGGGACTCGTTGTCTCCAAACACCTGGATCAAAGCCGCCAGGCAGTCCTGTGCGGTCCTGGCAGGGTTCTCCACCAGGATCCTGTGCACGAACTGCAGGGCCATCCCTCGCAGGCCTTCCATTAGCCTCCTCCTCCTCCTCTCCCTTTCCAAAAGCCCACGCCGCACATGCAGCATGTCAGAGGTAGGTTTAGCCAGGCCTCACAGGATTCCTCCCCGGGGTCCGGCTGGTCCCTCCCGGAAAACACGCCCAGGCGCTGGTACCGCAGGGTCTTCACCCAAGGCTGGACCGCCTGACTGATGGATGGGAGCCAGCCCACCCTGCGCAGCCCAAGCCTCAGCCCCAGCCTCAGCCCCAGGGCACCGGCCACACTCTCCACCGTCTGCCCCTGTTGCCACAGGAAGGGGAACGCGCCACCTAGAAACTCCTCTCCTGAGCATCGGGGCACAAAGACCATGTTCCAGGGACCTCTAGCGCTTGGGATTTCCCTGGGGACCAAAGCATAATCGACTTTCCGGTGAAGCTCGACCAGGGCCTCAGTGGCATTCTCCTCCTCTCGAAACACTTCGCCCAGCACGGTAACGTGGCCCACCGGCCACAGGGCGGCCTCCAGGGACTCTTGGAGTTCGGCTTCATCACGGTGTTCCAGGATGCCCAGGATGAGCAGGGCCCTGCGAGCGCTGACGCACATCCACCTGCACCGGTCCTGCAGCATCGTCACCGCCACCGCCCGCAGTTTCCTCCGGTGCGGGGCTAATGCTAGGGGTCGGAAACTTTTCCCGGTGCAGACCAGGGTGGCTGGCCCTGGGGAGTGGGGGAACGGGAATGAATTGGGGCGGGGGTCTAGGACTCAGAGAGAACCGCCCAGGTCTCCACAGCCTGTGAACACGAACAGGACAAGAGTGAGGTTAAGGCCGACCCGCCCCCCCCTCACCCCACCCCCACCACGTGCTGCCCCTCCTCTCCCCCGTGCTGCCTCTGCGGTCCAGGCTTGACCCCCGCCCCGCTCTCCACCTGCCCGCAGGGGCCACAGCCCGCTCCCCACGCCGCCCCCCCCGCTCCCCCCTCCCCCCCCCACCCCCGCCTACGGCCCCGCGGGCTGCCGCTGTCCTGCTGGGGATAGCGGAAGATGGCAGGGTCTCCCGGAGCCAAACGCACCACCCCGGGTCTGGTACCTTCTTCGGGTCGGGGTCTTTCCTGGCCGAGGTCCCAGCAGGAGGGGCGCGAGGCTGCGCTGAGCGGCGACGGGGTCGGGCGCCCCTCTTTCCCCGGCTCTCTCTCTCCCTGTCCCTGTCCCTCTCTCAGCGCCGCACGTGGGCCAGCGCGCCACCGCCTGCCTGCCCGCCCGCCACCGCTCTCTGCAGTGCGGACTCACTCGGGGCGGGGGCACAGTGGTAGCCGAGCGCGGACCCGCCGCGGCGCCCCGGTGATGGCCGGGCCATTGGCGCGCGCGGGTCACGCGGCCGGGCTGTCGCCACCGCCGCGAACGCCCCGGGACCGCGGGTGACGTCACCTGTTCCTTCCCCCGCCCCTGACGGGGCGCCGGCACCGGTGGGGACCCTCAGGGTCCGGGGGTCGGCGTCCCCACCCGGGACCCAGCCCAGTCTCCCGCCCCTCCCGGAACGAGCCCTCGGGGCGCCGGCGTGGGGAGGGCTGCACACCCCCGGGTGCCCGCCGGAGAGCGGCTGGATGGCCCTGAGGTGCGCCCGCGGACACTGCGTTCCGACAAGGAATGGGGAGCAGCGGCGTGGGGGTGGCCCTCTGGGGCTCCTTTACCAGTTCTCCCCCTCCCCCTCCCCTCCCAGGACTGGTCCTGTCTCCAGGCTAGGCGAGGAGCACCTCGCCCAGCCCAGGTGTGATTCCTCAGAGTAGATGCCACAGGCGCATACGGGCGTTCACACACACACCGCCCCATCGGAGGGTCTGCGGTCCACACGCTGCCCTCCCCGCTCGCCCGGGAGGCCGGGAGCCGCAGGCTTCAGCCGCTGTGGGTGCACGACGGGCCGAGGCACTCCGCCACCCCAGTGCCAGTAGCCAGTTCCCAGGAGGGTGCCACGGTTTTGCTCGCTGCCAAGTTCAAATCCCAATAGTGGGCTTCTGCTACTTAGAGCTCAACTCCTAGCGCCTGTGTCTTACTCTGTTTCCTTGGGCAAGTCCTTGCCCCTTCTCCGCGCCTTAGCGGAAGGACAGAATTGGGGTCTCCACCCGAGGGTGTGTACCAGAGAGCTGCTGTGCTGGGAGTTGGGTACTCAATATGTGCCTTGCCCTCACCAGCCTAGTGGGCTCTGGGACATTGCTCTCTTGGCCCCTCAGGGCAGCATGGGTGTTGCACCTCCCCAGAGACCTCCGGCTCTCTGGCCCTGAGTCAGCCTTCTTCCCTAGGTCCTTCCCCTTTCCTTTGCCACCTAGGCTAGATGGTGCACCAGGGCAGTCCTGCCTCTGCTGGAAACAAAGGTCAAGTCCCTGTGGGTTTCGCCACTCTGCACCTGTCCCTTCACGGGAGTCTGGGTCCATGCAGACAAGCTCTCCACTGCTCGGGTGGCAGGGAGTTCCTCTAGGGGTCACACCTCCGGATGTCGTTGCTGCCCCTCCCCCCTTCTCTTTTCTTGCCTGGCATCCGGCCAACCATCTTCTTCTGCGATTTGCTTTTCCTACTCAAGGTTTACTGGTCAAGACTTCTCCGAGTGTCCAGCTCCTGGTTGAATCGCAGCCCTGGTTTATTTGTGCATGACCCCAAGGATGGGCATTCAGGCTGTTCCTGGTCTTTGGCTGTTACAGACACTGCTGCCACCAGCACCCTGCACATGCCTGTCTGAGCCGCTGTCAGCTCAGAAGTGGTTTTGCTGGGACTTGGGCTGTGCCCACGACGGGGTGTTGCTAATCCGTTACCTCCCATGAGCGGCTGAACCAGCAGCGTGAGAGCGGTCCTGTGGACCCCACAGCCTGAGCAGCCTTGGGTCTTGTCCAGCCTTGACCATTTGCACACTGCACAAGGAAAAGCAGTGCCTCATTACTGTACACCTTGCCTTTCCCCAGTTGGCGGTGAGAAAACGTATCTTCTCAGAAGTTTGCCAACCGTGCCCGGGTGCTCTTCTGTGAATCGCCTTTGCTCATTTCCTCCCCACCACGGAGAAGCGTTGTTGGCCTGTTTCTGGGAGAAAGTTCCTGGCATCAAGGTTGAAGGCACTCTCATTTGTTTTACACTCACCCATCACCCAGAAGCAGGCCACCTTGGAGTTGGCCTTATAGCTGGACCTTGGCTTGCCCTCGTGGCCTTACTCTCCCAGCTTTCCTATCTCGCAGGTGGTAAGTGCTGGGAAAATGAAGAAACACGGGTGTTCTCTCAGAAACCATCTTTCCCAGTTGGCCTCATGGGTGCGTGCACTCCCCGCCCTCCCACTGCTGAGGGCCGAGACTGTCTGCTCTTGTCATTATGCCACTGGCTTGGTTCAGCCTCCGGGGTCTTCTGTCTTTGGGCTTGTTCCCCCGATTGCCAGCAGCGGGCCCTGCACAGAGCCAGTGCCCAGCGGATGTTGAGCAAGGGAGGAATAGACACAGATTCACACAGGCTCCAGGCCACTAGATGACAGGGTCCTCCCATAACTTACCCCCTCCACCACACACCTTACTGTTGGGAATGAAGTCCAGGGGACGGCCAGCCTAGCTAAGCTCACAGAAACCCGGCAAGTGTGGCAGCAGAGAGGGTCTCAGTGTTTCTTTCCATTTGGCCGCCTGCCAGCTGGGTGACCTGGGAGATGTCCCTCAGCCTCTGAGGGTTGAGTGGGAGAGTCGTCGGCTCACAGCCCGGGAGGGGCTTCTGTGCCCCACAATTGCCGAGGGCCCAAGCTCTGCGCAGCTCGACGCGCCCCTCTTGTCTCCTCTAGGGAGAGCCTGGAGCTCTCCCCTACCTTCTCACCAGGCAGTGTCCACCCACACTTCCTAAATTTTGGCCTCAGACCAGCTCCCCACCAGCTGCAGCCTGCTCTGACTGCTCAGTGGTCCTCTTCCTCCGCCCCCACCTCTGGGCGCTCCCAGCCCTGCCCCAAACCCTCCACAGGCTCTCGGGCAGCCAAGCAGGCCCCCTTCTTCCCTTTGTGAACCTGCCATTCCCTCACTGGCCACTCCTACCTGGGGGACAGCTTCTTCCTGGCTGCCAGCAGCCTCCGCGTCCACCTGCCCACGGATACCTCGCAGGTGCAGTTGGCTGCTTTCGGGTGGCATGGTCCTTCTGAGCGCCACCCCAACACGGTTCTCGTGCTTCCCCGACTTGAGGCTCCTACTGGGCTGGGTAAGTGTCAGCAAGTCTCCGACCTTCGCAGATCTGGTTGCTTGCAGCATGTTCCGTAATGTGCTCAGTACAGGTGTGGGACTCAGGCCACGGCCTGATAAGCGGCCGGCCTCTCTCTGCCTCGTGTCTGGCTTGGGATGGTCCCCACACCAGGAACTGGTGATGTGAGTGTGAATTGCCACAACCACTTTGGACATTCTGCGTGGAGCCATCTTAAGTAAATCGTTCACTTCCCTCCCTTGTGGCCCAGCCTGTCATTCCTACTTATTTACCCAGGACAATGGAACACACACGTCCACAGAGAGACTCCCTCAAGGACATCCACACCAGCTTTTATCATAATGGCTCCACACCAGAACCAGCCCAAGTGCCCATCAGCAGGAGAAGGGACGAGGGACTTGCTGTGAATCCCCTACCCTGGGGCAATCCTACACAGAAGTGAAAACCAGCGGGCTGCAGACCCTCGCAGCCACACGGGTGTGTCTCACAGAGAGGATGCCGAGCGAGAGAAATTAGACACCAGGCTGTGGCACTGTGTGATTCCACTGGCACGGAATATGCCAAACCAGGCAAAATGGGCCTGTGGTGAAGGAACTTCAGAGGGTGGCAGAGTCTCCAGGGAGGTAGAAGCGACTGGCAAGGAGGGTGTGGCTCCTTTCTGAGGAGATAGAAATGTTCTCTGTTTTGACAGGGCGCTGGCTTAGTCGCGGGGTGGATGCGGTTTTCCAAATGCATTGAACTGTCACTTTGAACACTTTGAACAGAGGCGGTGGTGAAATAAGCCATATTCTCTGAGTCTCTGTTATGGAGCACCTGGTGCCACGGACCATATTTGGTCTCCCCAGTGTCTGTATGTCAAAGCCCTAACCCCCAATGGGACTGGATTTGGAGATAAGGCCTACAAGGGGGTAATTAAGGTTAAATGAGGTCATGAGGCCCTGATCGGATTGGAGTAGGGTCCTTATCAGAAGAGAAGCCAGAGACCTCTCGCTTGCCCTTGTGCTCTCTCTCCCACCATCTCTGCCCCCCACATTGTACAAAGAAGAGGTCATACACAGTGAGATGCCTGCCACCTACCTATGAGTTGGGAAAAGACCTCTCACCAGAAACCGACCCTGCCGCACCTTGATCTCAGACCTCCAGCCTCCAGAACTGGGAGAAAATCAAGGTCTGCGGTTTAAGGCCCCCAGTCTGTGGCTTTTGGTTATGGTGGCCTGAGCTGATGAAGACTTCTGGGTTCCCTCATATTTGCCTGGGGAAGTCACTCTTCCTTAGCGGCTCCCTACTGCTCATCTGTCGATTGGAGTCATCTGCCCCTCTGTCTTGCTTGGAGGCTGTGAGGATCCCCTGTGAGTGTGTATGTGGTACTGTCTTGAAGAGTCCCTGTTTCTGTATTTTCCTGAGGTGATCCTATGCTCCCTGCCATGATGTCCCATCCAGGCTCTGTCTGCCTCCTGCAGCGTGCAGGGTGGGCGGTCGGGGGCAAAGCCCCAGTGAGGGAGGGGCTCGGGGAACTCAGGAGCCTTCAGTCGTGAAGACTCCAGGAATAGCAATTTCCAGGCTGCAGAGCTGGGCTGCTGCAAGGCAGGGCTGGCCCGGTGTTGTCAGGCTTGGTCCTCCTCTCCCGGCACTGTCTCCTCAGAGCCTAGCAGGTCCCACTTCCTAGGACCAAAGCCCGGGAGAGGTGGGCAGGTCTAGTCCCTCTTGACGTGCCACCTCCGTCCATGCCTAGAATAAGGGTGTGTCCTGCCCTATGACACCTGGACCCAGGGTGACTGAGTCCACTTCCTCCCTCAGGAGCCTGACCCAGCCCCACCCAGTGGACCCTCAGGGAGCTCCGAAGGCTCTGCCTGCTTGTCTATGGACCCCTTTCCTAGGCCCCTCTCTCTCCTGACTGACCTGCAGTCTTCTCCAACTGCAAGCACTCCTTTCGCCTCCAGGGGGGCCAGGTGTGAAGGGGCCTGTCTGTCCCTCTCCCTTGGGAAGGGAAGGTAGGCTTTATCCTCACCCTGCCCCTCCCCACAGGGTAGGATATTCCATCCCTGTGAACTCGGGGAGCTCCTGGGGCTTTCCCCAGACAAAATGAGGACCTCCTTTAGTTCACCCAAACAAGGAGTTAAGCTGCCCCACGATGTTCCACCCATTGTAGTATGTGCTGAGCCTACGCCGACCTGTGGGCCAGAGCAGAAACACACCCTGCCCTAACTCAGTGCATAGTCTAAGGCATGACCAGAGACCTTAAGGAAATTAGCCCCCGAGGCAACGTTATGGGATAAACTCTGTTTTTCTCTTTCTGACTTACTTCACTCTGTATGACAGCAAAAGCTCTTCATGTGCAGTTCCTTCCAGGAATGGGTGGTACAGAGATGCAAAGGGTCGACCAACGTTCCCTGAGCGCTTGTTCCAAATCAGGTAGGGCTCTAGAGTTCAGGGATCTGAGCGGTGAACACAATGGGTGTGACTCTTGGGTTGTTTTCTTTTTCACACGTCTGTGGAGACTGGCAAAGACAATCCCCTTGAAAGCCATGACTCTCGGTTGTCAGAGCCAGGTGCTTGAGACAGAAAAGTGACCCCTTTCAGCGTCAAGGGTCATCAAGTGTGGAGACCTCAGAGCACGGACAGTTCCCTGTAGACTGCAGCGTGGGGAGGAATGAAGGGAGGCCAAAGAGCTGTTTTCTCACTCGAAAGGAACTGAGAGCTTGTCCTGTGGATGGGACGGGACTACGTGTGGAGGGACTGCAATTTCGGTTGTTTGTTACATCACTCCCGAGTCTTTGTGGCTCTGCCTTAAGTATCATGCCTGCTGACATATAGACATATAAAATGGCAAATATGACTAGTGCTATGAGGAAAGGTACACAGTGCTCTAGGACAGCTCTCTAGAGGGATACGAATTAGTCTGGAAAGTCAAGGAAGTCTTCCCTGGGGCAACGGTGCTGACAACTGAAGGACAGGTAGGAGATGCCCAGGGGAAGAAGGAAGGCAGGAACGTTCAGGCGGAGGGCACAGCAGTGTTCACAAGTCCAGCGGTGGGGACAATATTACCTAAGACAGGCTGAAATACGGCATATGGGACAAGGGTGGGAGGCTGGTTCGAGATCATCAGGACTGGCAGACCGATAACACACCTCTCAGGCTGTGTAAACCAGGCGAAGGACTCTAGCCCTAATTCAAAGCACAGTGGGAAGTCGTTGAAGGATTGCTAAGCAAGGGACTAATGTGATCAGATTTGCATTTTAAGAGGTCACTCCTGCTGCAACGTGGAGAAAGTTTTGGCGGGGACGAGGGGGTCTTTCAGAACACCACTGAATGGGCTGCTGCAGAGCTCTAGCCGGCAGAGGACAGTTTAGATGGGAAGCAGTCAGTGTTTGCTCACAAACCCCCTCAAAAAAATCTCTGAGAAACTATGCATCCCCTCACACATGGCAGTTGGCATCTAAAGCTCTCACTCTAAGTTTAAATACTTGTAAATACATCAGTTCTGCTACACTGTAAATGTTGACATTTGAAAATGAAACTTTAACACCACAATTTTGATGGCATCCAGTGAAATCTAAATACAGGTTTGCCCTGCTATCCAAAAGCAGGGTGTTCCTCTGAAACCTTTCCTATGCTGAAATGGCAGCAAAGAAGCAATGACCCCAGGGCACATCTTGTTCACGGATGCACAAAATAAATCTGAGATCAAGCACAGATGCTCACAGACACATTTCAAAGCTCTGAAGGCTCGATGCTGAGATGCTGACTGTAGTTCCTGAGGAAGGAGCTTGGAGGTGCCACTCTTGCTGCAGCTCAGGGGTGCGCACTGCCTCTGTCGTGGCCCCCGGCAAAACACACGCTGAACACGTTGCAATTTTCATTTTTCATAAATTCCCTTTGGATTTCTTTGGTTAGCAAAAAGAGGTACTGATGTAGGTCTATAAAACGGAAGTGGCAGCATAAAACTTTCGAAAGCAGAGCACACCTGTATAGCAACGCTAACGTATTTCTTCTTGTAGAAGAAAAAGGAACTGTTCATAACTCTATTACTCAACAAAACTGATTTCAAATTTGTGTATTTTCTTTTGTTTTTGTGCATTTTCATGTCTATTTTTGTTATCTCCTTTTTCACCTAACCTTGTAATTATGAGTGTCTAGATGTTTTAAATCCCTGAGGAGATAGTGTGGGGGTGTTTTTAGGATCAGATGGTAATTGCTTTTGAACCTGAATGTGTTCAAAAGCATGTACAAAAGCATTGGAGACATAAAGGAGCATAATGTACGCAGGGAACAGTGAAAAGGACAGTTCTGCTGGAGCATGGTGTCTCTGTGGGCAAGAGTAGGTGGAGATAAGGCCAGGTTGATAAAGGTCTAGAGTATCACTTGAAGGAGTTTGGTTTCATCCTAGAAGGAGTGCTTGGAGAGGATTTTAAAAAGAAGCCTGCCATGCCTAGGATTGCATTTCAGAACGGCCACCCTCGTGTAGACAATGGAAGGTAGAGCATGAGATCGGAGGTGGCAAGAAGATCAGTTATGAGACAAGTGCAGTAATCCCGCAGAAGGCCCTGGCGGGGGGGATGCGTCCCTGCAAAGCAATGGAAGTTGAAGGGGCTTGAACCTCTGCTGTAAGGACTCTTGATGATGTGGGTCAAAGGTATGAAGTGTCCCCTCTAAGTCTCAGCTTCCCTTATAAAGCCATTCTCACTCATCCAGCATCACTGCCCCAACCCCACCTCCCTCCCTTCTTTGTCGCTCCAGCAGTCCATATACTCTCTACAATAAAACTAATCATTTGACTTCGTACTCAGGGCTTTCATCCTCAAATTGTTGTAATCATTCCCCCAACAAACATGTATTGAGCAGGCCGAGAGCTGGGACTGGAGGGGATTGGAATTGGGAGTTCTCGGCATGTACGGAGGGACAAGTCAAGCCAGTTCCTTGTTGCTGAGAGAATTTCCCATCCCCACCATGTCCGGCATGTAAGGGCTCATTGGAATGTGCTTTAATTATTTTCTTCCTAATAAATTGGTTTTCTTCTTGAGAGAAGAGGTGTGTCTGCTCCTTTTTGTAGCTTCCACAGAGTAAGGCACTCAGCTAGACATATAGTGCGTGCTCAGTTGGCACGGTCTTGGAGCAGAGGAGATCTTGAACACTGTTGGACCCCTTCCTGTCCATCTTCTCTTTCTACAGTGCTGCCAACTCCAGCCCTCCCCGAGGAGGCTCAAGGTAAGTGGGAATGGATTGGGTCTTTTCGGAGTCTGTGGTATTCCCAGATGTGTCTTTGAGGCTTCTACCAGGAGGGTGGGGGGTGGCTGGACCCTGCTCGGAGGGATCTGTTTCTCTTTCCTGTCGAAAGCCCAGTGGCAGATGGAGCTGTCGATAAACTTTCTTAAGCTCCTTCAGAGGCGTTGAGCGCTCTGTCCTCTGACCTTCTAGGCCAGGGGTTTTCCTCTCAGGCTCCAATGGAGATGACTTGAGATTCCCATTTTATCTGGGGGGGTAAAGCCAGCTGTTCCTTGCAGCTGAGAGTTTCCCACCACTGTTCCTAGGCCTACCGCCTTTCCCTTCCTCCAGCCCTTCTTGGAAGTCACATTGGGCTCTGTGGAGAGAGATATTCTTGGTACCACTCTGTGGGGTCTCCCATAATGCCTCTTCCCCCAAAGGCCAAATGATTGGAATGGAACTCTGGGACACCATTGTGCCCGCAGCACAAATCACTAGGTCCCCTTTCTTTTTCAAAAACTAGGGATTCCAATTTCCAGACCGGACATGATCTCCCAGTTAGAGCCAGCAGAGGGACCATGGATGCTGGAAAGAGAGGCGCCAGGAGTCTCCTGTCCAGGCGAGTGAGTGAAAGCCAGGCGAGTTGGTGTCCTTCCGAGCAGTGATGGAAGGCATGCACGGCCTCTTTCAATTTCTCGTAGTAAGAGCGGTTTTCTATTTATTTCGTATCTCCCACGGGAGGCACTCTTATGTGATCCGTTCACAGAAAGAGTGGGAACTGACCACCTGGAGGGCCTGGATTGAACTGGGTTTTGCAACTCCAGTTCTGAGCAGAAAAAAAAAATGAACATTTTAAGAATTCTAAATGTTGTGTGGGCTTTTTGTTGGCCTCTGGCGCTTACCCACATTCAGCATTCATAACGATGTGTGAGATATTCCCAATTGCCTTCTCCCTCATGGGACATTGACATTTCATTCAAAGGAATACCATGTTTAATAATAACAGCTTACCCCAGAGAAAGGGGGGGGAGAAGGGCAAGAAAGGAAACTATTTGTTGTGTTTCATGGTTTTTTTTGAAAGACATTCATTCATTTAAGAAATAGATTTTTTTTACCGAGATTTGCTTTATTACAAAGATAATATGTGCTCATTCTAGAAATTTAAAAAATAGAGACATAAAGAAGAAAGTATAAATATCTTGAAATCCTTCCTCCCAAAGACAACCACTACCAACTTTTGTATTAGCATTCTTCTGAGCATGTCTCTCTGCACGATTATGTGTGGAGATATGGGTACTTGGAGGTATATGCTGTGATTCTCTACCTGCCATTTTGCCCTCAATAATGTGTTGTGGACAGCTTTCCGTGTCAGTGAATATACAGGCATAGACAAATATTCACCCCTTTTCATGGCTGCATAGCATTCCACTTTACCAACATACCATAATCTATTTAAAGCAATTCACTATTGATAGCTATTGTGGTTTTTTTCAGGTTTCCATTATTGTAAGCAACAGCAAAATTAAACAACCTTATGCAACATCTTTGCAAACTTGTCAGGCTATCTACTATGGAGTGGGATTGATGGGGCAAATGGTGAAGTGCAAGATATCTAATATGCATTATTGCTTTGAAACTTACAACACTCCTGGGTCATTTTTAACTAAATGCAAAATAAAGTTGAATTGGTCTTTAAAAAGTAACTGACAACATTTTCTTAGAAATTCTCCAAGTCTTTAATTTATTGTTCCTACTTCTTCTGGGCCTCCCTGGCAGGTTGAAGTTTTCCAGAATTTCAGAATTGAGCCCCTCAGCATCCACTAATTGGACTTCAGGTCATCCGGAATCGGTATGCAGGTAGTGAGGACAGGTAATAACAACAGCAAACACTTGTATCGTATTTGCAGTCTGCCAGGCACACAGAGTTACGGGTGCTTTTCAAATATAACTCAGTTCATCTTCCAAAAAGCTTTAGGTCGCAGGTAGCATCGTCTTCATTTTATTGATGAAGAAACTGAGGACCCAAGAGAGCAAGTGGTTTGTCCAAGTGGACACAGCAAGTATGGGGACAAGTCAGGAATCGAACCCACTCAGTTTGGCTCCAGAGGCTCACAGGTACACGTAGGCCAACGTACCTTCCCTTGCCAGTTCACACAGGTGATAGACACAGGTGCTTCCTGCTCTAGCCAGTCGGCTTCAGTGAGCAGCCAGTTGAATTAAGATGCAGCAGTTACCTGTGTTCCTTTGGTAGGATGTACTCCTCTAGGGCCTGAATGAACATTCCAAGGCTGTAACATGATCCCTGTTTCCACATCTCTTTCCCCTCCCCATTGTTCTAGTTTGAGTTAACCCCACTCTTTTGGGAAACAAAGGTCTCCTCTGGTTTCTTATTCAAGGAGTGGGAGATTTTGCGTAGGAGCTGGACTCTTTCGTGCAGCCCTAAGCTTCAGGACTGGAGGAAACTGGGATTTTCCCGTCCTAGTTTGAAAACAATGCCTTTTGTTGCTGGGGTTTGTTTTAATCATAAAAGTATCATGTGTTGGTTGCAGGAAAAAAATTAAAAGGCAGAAAAGTATAAACAAGCTAATAAAATCACTTGTTAGAGAAAAGTACTATTGACGTTTTGGTGTATTTTCTTCCACTATTTTTCCTGCACACATATAAGTGTATGTGCATATATAGTTATACGTTATAACTATAAACAGATTAGGGTCATGTACTTGGATATCATTTAGGATACTGATTTTTGTTTCATTTTATATCCTAACCATCCCCACGAATCATTAAAAATTCTTCAAAATCATGATCTTCAATGACTGTGGAGTATTTCATCATCTAGATATATAACTTATTTAATAATTTCCCTATGTTGGACATTTTAATTTCCCCCTTTTCACAGTGATTACTCACACTGCTGTGGACATCCTTGCATTTAAATCTCTCTGCACAGCTGTTTTTTTCCCTCTAGAATAACTTGAACAGGAATTTTCAAGGCGCCTGAGCCACGTTAGGAATTGCTTGCCAAAAAACTTTCAAGTTCACGTTCTACCAGCAATGTATGAGAATACATACTTCAGCACGCCCTACCAGCATGTACTGTTGTTTTTAAAAATTTCTGCCAATTTGAAAAAGGGAAAATAGTTTTCATTTTGAACTTTTGCCAAGTGTTTATTGGCCATTTCTTGTTTTATGCCCCCCACTTCGGGTCCCCTTTTAATGACAGGGGCCCTGGAGGACCATAGACCCTTAACCTAGACATCGAGACTTTCCCACTCCTTCTGCTTTCCTCTTTGAAGCACCTTTCCACTCGTGCTCTGGAGCGCATCCTTAATTCCTCCTCAAATTCTTGCTGCCATAATTATCATCTTCTCTCCCTTGGTCAGCTTCATCTCTTCCTCCTGAAGTCACGCCTACTCTGCCTCCCATTAGAATAAGAACTTTGTGCGCACTCCTGTTCCTTCTAACATGAAGCGTGTCTCCTGGATTTGAGAAATTCCTTCAATGTGTACTCAGCATGTGACCTCTGACCCTGAAGGAAGTCCTCACTGGCTGGCTCCCATCTTTGTTCTCTTGTGTCTCTTTGTCACGTTGGACAGTGCAGATTTTCTGGAAAACACTCAGGTTTGTCACATCATGCTACACTCCCTGCAACTTTGCCTACTTCTGCACCTCTTCCAAATGCTCCTTGGTTCCTTCCCCTTCACTGGATGTGCCTGTCACACAGCTGCTACTCGTTTGGTTCGTTTTAGAAGACACACGGGCCTTTCAGTGACTGCCTTGTAATAATCGAACGTCGTCACAGTGGGGCAGCTTTGTAAATACTGGGAGCTGTGGCCCTCAGAGTTTTATGTAGGGAGGGAGAGGGAGTTCCTACCTCTTTGCCAAAATTAAATGTCCTTGCCAAAATGTGACGCAAAACTGAACTCTGTTCATTAAAGCACATAGAACTTAGGTAGTAACATGATGCAAACTTAGGGGATCTTCACAACAAGCTTCATGTTTAAAAACTGTGTGCCCGTGGTTCACTTGATGTCGGAATTGCACACTTCTACCCATGCTACAAGATAGGACTCTGGACTGCAGAGTAATCATGTCGCTTTGGCACCAAAATAGATGAGTGGATCAGAAAGACACTACATGTGGGACACACATATGTACAATATAAATAAAGGAAACAGCAATCATCAGCTATTTTGAGGAAAAATCAGTGTAGATCCTTAACACATGCCACACTGAAATTTATGTCAAAAGGATTAAAGGTTTAATGCAAAGAAAAATATTAGAATAAATACCAGTGGATACTTATATTGTTTCTGGATAGGAAAGAATATTCTGAGCTTAAAAGCAATGAAAGAAATCACAGAGCAAAAATCTCACTAAATTCAACAATATAAAAAAATTTTAAATCTTTACATCAAGCATCATAAACACAACTAAAATGTAAGTGGTACGTGGAGCGAAACATCTGCAACAAATGTAATGGACAAAAGGTCAATGTATGCTAACACATATATATGGAATTTAAGAAAATAAAATGTCATGAAGAACCTAGGGGTAAGAGGGGAATAAAGACACAGACCTACTAGAGAACGGACTTGAGGATGTGGGGAGGGGGAAGGGTGAGCTGTGACAAAGCGAGAGAGAGGCATGGACATATATACACTACCAAACGTAAGGTAGATATCTAGTGGGAAGCAGCCGCATAGCACAGGGAG
The DNA here is from genome assembly GCF_003676395.1 of Aethalodelphis obliquidens. Classification (NCBI taxonomy): domain Eukaryota; kingdom Metazoa; phylum Chordata; class Mammalia; order Artiodactyla; family Delphinidae; genus Aethalodelphis; species Aethalodelphis obliquidens. The sequence continues at coordinate 2,445,916 of NW_020838062.1, forward strand.
ATCAGCTCCGTGCTTTGTGACCGCCTGGAGGGGTGGGATAGGGAGGGTGGGAGGGAGGGAGACGCAAGAGGGAAGAGATAGGGGAACATATGTATATGTATAACTGATTCACTTTGTTATAAAGCAGAAACTAACACACCATTGTAAAGCAGTTATACTCCAATAAAGATGTAAAAAAAAAAAGGAATGTCTTAAAATTTGAGAATAAAAATACTGTCTTCACCAGCTAAACAGGTAATTGATAGGTACAGGAAATTCACTAAAGGAAAAAAATGCAAATAGCCATTAAGTCCCACTGTAATTAGTCACCAAAGAAATGCAAATAAAAGAGGATAGCTTTTGCCATTTGTAAAAGAGCAATTAAAATGATAATTTGAGCAAAACCAATTGGGCACTTTCATTTGCTGACAGTAAGAAAGCAAATTGAGGGACTTCCCTGGCAGTGGTAAAGAATCCACCTTGCAATGCAGGGGACTCCGGTTCGATCCCTGGTCAGGGAACTAAGATGCCACGTACTGTGTGGCAACTAAGCCCTCGCGCCACAACTACTGAGCTCGCTCGCCTCAGCTAGAGCCCGCGTGTCACAAACTACAGAGCCCACGTGTCCTGGAGCCTGCGCGCCACAACTAGAGAAAAGAAAAACCCACACACCACAGCTAGAGAGAAGCCAGTGCACCACAACGAAAGATCCCACGTGCCGCAACTAAGACCTGACGCAGCCAAAAATAAATAAAATAAGTAAATAAATAAATCTTAAAAAAATTAAGAAAAAGAAAGCAAATTGATAATGCTTGCCAAAAGGCCTGCTAGAGAACACATATCAAGTCTTAAAGATGTTCATATTCTCTTACCCTCTAGTGATATTTCTAAGAGATCATCTGAAATGCAAATAAATAATCATGCAAAAGGATACTTAATCAAAATATTACAAAAGCACTACATTGTGCTAGACATGAGAGCATATGAGAGCATGTATCAATCATGCAAAAATAAGGAGTTAAAGAACAGGGGTACATAGTTAATGTGATGCTAAAGAGGAAACCCAAAACACGAAATTATGCACACATAGAGCATAACCTTAACTATGAAGCAACAGCTAAAAGAAACACTAATTCTTACTACTGAGACAGACCCTTCAGCTCACGTCCCTGAGCCCCGGCTCTGGACAGCTCGCCAGACGCCAGCTGGGGGCCTGCGAATGTGGGCTCCAACCCCAGATCCTGACCTTGGGGGGCCCTGTGCCCTCTCCCATGTGCTGTCTCATGCAGCAGCTGCCCGCAGGCCACGAGATGCGGAGACCAGCGCCCGGGCTCTGCGGGGGGCCCAGATGAGGTGGGGCACCAGAGGGGGCCCGGATTGGTGGTGCGGGTGTGGGCTGCACGCCAGGCAGGGAGGACTCAGACCCCCACCGGCACCCCACCCGTCTCGGGAGTCAGGCTCCATGGTAGAGGCCAAGGAAAGGGCCGAGAAGGGGCCTGGCACAGTCTTGGAGTTGGAGGGGGCCTGGCACAAGTGGGGACATGGCCAGATGAGGCTGTGCAGGAAGGCGGGGGTTGCCCTGCGGGGCTGAGCTTGAATGAGGGGACGTCTTTGACCCCCTCATCTCAGGGCCTGCGGGGTCCTTCCCGGGGCGGGACTGGTCCCTGGGGGAGGCCTGGGGAAGGCTCCAGACCGGCAGCAGGGCCTCGGGGTGAGCAGGGCCGAGCCACTGCCCACATGTGTGCTCCAGACCCCGTGCCCCTGCCAGGCTGTGGGACGCAGCCCTCATCCTGCAGCGCCTGTGAGGTTTGAAACAAGGACCTCCTGTCTCCCTCGGCTGTACTTGTTCCCAGGACCGTGCCTCCTTGACCCAGAGCCTAGCACATACCCTGTCCTTGCAGGCCCTCAACCTTGTCGGGCACAGCCCCCCGGGCAGCTCCCCCCAGCCTCTCATCTGCATCCCTGGCTGCTCCGGGACAACTCCTCCCTCTGTGGGGCTCCAGGGGTGCAGCTCCGAGCTGTGCAGGGTCGGGCCCTCTCTCTAAGGCCGCAGAGAAGAGAGCTGGGCACAGGGGCCTCCTCCAGGCAGCCCCTGCCACCCCTAGGAAGGGTCCTCCCTCCTTCCCCATGCGGACCCAGGTTTCTCTTCCTTCTCTTCTTTCTCTCCAGCCCTGTTGGGCTCACCCCTCCCTCCAGGACCCTTGTTCTACAAGCTGGACCCAGTCCTCTCCCTTCTCCCCACACTGTCTGCCTTTGCTGTAGCCCTCAGCCCACTGACTCCCTCCCGTGACTGGTGACTCAGGGCTACAGTGGGGCTGGAGAAGGAGACGCTCCAAAGGGAAGGCAGAGGATTTTGCAGGGGGGACAGAGAAACACTCAGATTTTATTCTACGTGAACTTGCCCCATCTTCTCCCAGCCACATACACAAAGGCACCATGGTCTGCTCTCTAGTAAGTATGTACAGCAAGCACTTTCCACCCTATCACAGACACCACCTGGCCCTTTCATTCAGAGCCGTTTCTGGAAGGTCTCTTTTGGACCAGGCCTTGCATCAATGCTGGGGATTCCACAGTGAATGCCATCGTGAGGCCTGCTCCAGTGGTCCTTACAGGCTGGGGCAATAACTCAAGGAAGGAAGAAAATCTATATAATTACAAATCCTCATCAATGTTAAGACAAAAACATTAAGAGTAAGTGTTGGGGGCGTCCCTGGTGGCTCAGTTGTTAAGAATCTGTCTGCTGGGCTTCCCTGGTGGCGCAGTGGTTGAGAGTCCGCCTGCCGATGCAGGGGACGCGGGTTCGTGCCCCGGTCCGGGAAGATCCCACATGCCGCAGAGCAGCTGGGCCCGTGAGCCATGGCCGCTGAGCCTGCGTGTCCGGAGCCTGTGCTCCGCAACGGGAGAGGCCACAACAGTGAGAGGCCCGCGTACAGGAAAAAAAAAAAAAAAAGTAAGCATTGGGGGGATACTTACTGTAGACAGAGTGGTTACGGGAAAAGGATAAGGAGGAGCCCGAGTTCAGGGATTCTGGGCAAGTGAAGGAAGCAAGAAGCGCACAGCCTCTGAGACACGGGTTTTCGGAACGGGGAAAGGCCCATCTGTGGCCCCTGCCTGGAGTAGAACCAGTGAAAGGCAGGCAAGCGGGAGCTACTCCGGCAGAGCTAGGAAGGGGCCTTGCAGGCCACGGACAGGGGTCTGCTGGCCACTGGAAGCTCTGAGCCAAGCACTGATCTGACCAGATGGGCATCTTAGAATGATCCCCTGACTGCTACGTGGAGAATGAGTGCCAAAGTCCAGGCAAGGGGAGAGTAGGTGGGAGTATAGTGAGTCATCCAGGCTAAATATGGCAGCGGCGTGGAGAGAGGCAGTGGCCATGGGGCAATGCAGGAACACTCCAGTGAGGCATGGCCATTTCGGCCTCTTTCCCAAAAGCAGAGAGCATCTTTTGATGGACATTCAGGTTTTTTCCTACTTCGAAATGAATATTTTGGTACATTTTTTATTAAAGAAAAAACAGTAAGGCCCTTGAAAATGGATTGGAACTAACTGGAAGCTCTGTGTGTATGGGGGTCAGGGAGACCTACTCCCTGGAGGGCATGATTGTTGGGTGACAAGGAAGCAAACTAGCTTTTTACACTTGATCTTAGCCAAAAGGCCGAGAAATGATGAACTAGCTTTTTAATGATGGATTTTCTCATGGCTAGTGTCTGCAGGCCTTTCCTCTTCATCTGCTTTTCTCCCCACCTTTTTTCTCCATGGAGAAGTCCTTTTTCATCTTTTGTCTGGAAGATATTCACCTGGCGGCCAGTGGTATGGGAGCTAGGTAGGAAGTGGAGCTGGGTGTCTCACTATTCATCTATCTAGATTTTAACTTCATTCTCTAGTTTTGACGAAATACTTCTCCCCTGAGGTATTCATGAGTGTTTGCTGCAATACTGCTGCACAACGAGAAGTCTCCAGGCCTCAGTGGTTTACAACATTTATTTGTCCTGTATAGGACTTCGGGTCGGTTGTGGTCAGCATGGAGATGGCTTTCGGTCTTTTATTATTCTGGGACCCAGATGAAAAGGTCAGTGGCTACCTGAGTTAGGGAAGGTCTCCTAATGGTCCAGAGCAGGGGTGGAAGAGGGCAAGCTAAACTACATAAGCACATTAAAGCCTCTGGCTGGACATAGTGTAGCTCATATCCATTCACATTTCATTGGCCAATGCACGTCACAGACCAAAGCCCAAATGTAGAGGGGCATGGAAGTATATTCCACTTACAGCGAACCGTGGCAAGGGAAGGGAGGGAAGGCAGACTTGTGACCCAAGAAATTTTCCTACCACATCTGCTGAGGCAGTGGTATTGGATGGACACCTGAGGGATGGGGCGGTGACGGCCATCTGAAGTGGAGGAACACTGCCAGAAGAAGTAATAGCACATCAGAGCTTGCTATGTCTTCAGAACAGGGAGGTCTGAGCGGCTGGAGCAGAGTCAATAGGGGGATTGGCACAAGCTGAGGTCAGATGGGCACTTGGGGCAGTGAGGCAGGATTTTGGAGGCCATAGGAAGGATCTGGGATTTATTTCCAAGGGTGATAGGAAGCCCCTGCCTGCTGTACTTTCAGAGAAGAATGTGATAGGCTTGGATTTACTTTTTAAATAAAGGGGGGAAAGAGCCTATAGGAGGAGCAGGTAGGAGGTGAATGTAGCCAGTAGTTTAGGCTAGAGAGAGTGCTGGCTTGGACTTGCTATGGAGACAGAGAGAAGTGCGCAGAGTTAGAAGACTGCTGGGAGATGAATGCACAGAACTGGGTGACGGTACTTGTGGGTTAATGAGGGAGAGAAGTGGGTATGAGGGATTAATCCCAGGCATTTAGCTTGGACTACCAAAAGAATACGGTACTATTTACGGAAAGAGAGGGAGTGAGGGAAAGAGAGGGAGAAGGCTATTTGTATCTCTGCCCATGGAGTTCTGAGGGCATGCCAGGAAGCCACTCTGTCTGTTGGCTTCTGTGCCTGTGCCTCAGGCTTCATTAGCAGGCGCCCAGGGAAATGCTTTTAGGCGAGGCAAGAGGCATGACTCCTGACCGCCACTGGCAACCCAGTGTGAATCAGTCTTCAGGAATGAAGCCTGGAGGCACCCCAAAGGAATCCCTTTTTTTTTTTTACATTACAAGTGGGGTGTAATGACAATTTTCTCACTGAAAAGGTGAAATAACATTAACGATCACTTTTAATGAACTGAAAGCCACCCCTTCATTCCACCACCCTAAACAAAGTGATTTCCTTTTTGTTTTTGCCTTTGTATTGATTTATTGAGGTCGTTATGGGTTAACTTTCTTCTTAAATGAGGTAAAACTCACATACCATAAGGTCAATGCTTTTAAAGTGTACAATTCAGTGATTTTTAGTGCAATCCCCAGATGAATTATGTTCTCTGAAATGTGATACTGACTAGTCCAAGGCAAGTTTACCTCCAGGGCAAATGAGAGTCTGAGAAAGTGCGGCAAACTCTCCAGAGGCAGTTCAGTGGAGGGTGACTCTTCGTCATCATTGACAGTGGGTACCACTAGGGAGAGGGATACAGTGTGTGGGACTGCAGGAGGGCCACGATGTACTTTTATATTTTACTCCATATAAATCTGGACTGCTTGAATTCTTTTAAATAAAATACTTCATGTTATTACTTGTGGGACAAAAACCTTAAAGACCACAAAAGAAGTCACTATAATTGAAGACAGCCTGGGATATTTGAGAACTAAGAAAATGAACATATTTCAACTCTGGCTGTGCAGTGTGATCGCTGTGGGACACTATTTGGTTTTACCAGTGTTCTTTTTTTTGTTTTTTTCTTCTTGAATTCCTTCAAAATTCAATTCCTTATCAGTTTGATGCACCTCCTATAATGCATGTTTTTTTTAAACATCTTTATTGGAGTATAATTGCTTTACAGTGATGTGTTAGTTTCTGCTTTATAACAAAGTGAATCAGCTATACATATACATATATCCCCACATCCCCTCCCTATGGCGTCTCCCTCCCACCCTCCCTATCTCACCCCTCTAGGTGGTCACAAAGCACTGAGCTGATCTCTGGGAGGGAATTCTTAAGCTTGCATGCTTTCAATCCTGCAAAGCCAGGCAGGGTGCTGAGAGCCCCCTGTTTGTGTTCCCTAGAGTGGTGCCCTGAAACGGTCAAGTTTGTGAGCCTTACTCCAATCCCACAGAGTTAGGCCAGCTTTTGGTATGTGCTCACTAGCTGTCTGCAAAGGCTTTCATTTGTTGTCCATAGGAGTACACTCCAGGAGCTGACCACAGGGCTTTGGCGGGGGGTGGGGGTGGTACTTGAGGCATTGGGGGTGCCTGTGGGCCAATTGGGGAGCGGTCTGCAGGTGAGGTGTCCTCAACATCTCATGGGCGGGTTTCCTAATGGATTCCACAAAGTAGGTTGTAGAATGAACCGTGAAGTGGTTAGTAGTGTCCCTTTGATGAGTTCGAAGCTCTCATTGCTGTTCTCCCAGCCTCTCTCCAATCCTTCAGCTGCACAGATTACCTCAGTATTCTGTATGGGATGAGAAGGAAGTGGGCATCTTGGGCAGCCTCCCACATGACTGAGGAAGGTGGGTGCTCACTCCCATTCTCTCACTTTCCCCTGTGGGAAACATTGTGGGCTGAGGGAGTTTCTCGTGGCACTGAACTGTGCCACGTTGGGGGAGGAGTGACACAGGTGTAGTGAAACTGTCCTTCTTACCCTCTTCAATGTGTCTATTCTCAGATGTTTGCTCCAACAGCCTGCAGGGAGCTCTCTACTGGACTCCTGAACAAAGATGCTCTCATCTATGAGTGACTGTCAAGATGGGTGTTCTGTGTGGGGCTGGGCATTGATGTAGAAAACTCCTATTCTGCAATTTCCTGGCATCAAATGGTTATTTTGGTTATTTATACTTATCCCCATGTTAATAACTTACCTAGGTAACGTTAATCATCTAGAGTACTGATCTCTTGTTTCAATAGGAAATAAAAATTTAGAGTTCAGAAAAGCATAATTTTCAGCCTCTGGTCTTTATTTATTCTAATTATATCTAGTAATATCCATTTAGCTAGTTATCTACAAATACATAGTTATGTAAAGCTAACTCATTAATTTAAAATATTGTATTTGAAAAAAATGTTTCCAATTCCTGGCTTCTACTTGTTATTCAACTTATCTTTAAGGAAGTATTTTCCTAGATCCCACAACTTATCAATAGTACTAATGTATTATTCCAACAATAAATAAGAATTTTGTGTTGAGGAGTGATTTCTAGAACCCTGCTTTCAACTAATTATTCTAGTTATCATTAATCATTTCTAGTTAATTAATTTCTAAGGTTCCACTACCCATATATGATACTAACACATTATAAAACAAGAAATAACTATTTATACTTTAGGAAAATCTAACATTTCAGCTTTTGGACTTCATCTAGGCGTTCTAATTATCTCTAGTTCTGTCTCATTAAGTACTTACCTAGGCTTCACAAGATATTTAGAGAACTAACTCATGATTCCAACAAGAAACAAGGATTTAGATTTCAGAAGAATGTGTTTCCTATTTTCACACACACGCACAAACACACACACACACACACACACACACACATATATATACATTCTAGTTATTGCTAGTCATATCTAGTTAACTAGTTTCCTAGATACCACTACTTATCTCCAGTACTAAATCAATAATGCAACAAGAAATAAGAATTCAGAGTTGAGAAGAAGGTGATTTTTAGCTTCTTGGCTTTACAAAGTTTTTTTTGTTATATTCATTGTCTCTATTTACATCTTACCTAATTAAAGTTAGTTTTCTATAATAGTAACTCGATATTATAAAAAGAAATATTTAAGGTTGAAAATAATATTTTTTCCACTGCCTAGATTTAACCAGCTTTTTAAAACTTGTGTCTAGTAAACTAGTTGCCTAGGTACCACTAATTATCTGTACTAATTTCAACAAGAAATTAGTTGCTAGAATTGAGGAGAATGTGTTTTCTACTGCCTGGCTTCTACTAGTTATCTCTAATTATCTCTACTTAATTACTTACCCGAGTACCAGTATTTTTCTACGGTACTAACATACAATTCCAAAAGAAATAAGAATTTTTAAAAATTAACTAATTAGGGCTTCCCTGGTGGCGCAGTGGTTGAGAGTCCACCTGCTGATTCAGGGGACGCAGGTTCGTGCCCCGGTCCAGGAAGATCCCACATGCCCTGGAGTGGCTGGGCCCGTGAGCCATGGCCGCTGAGCCTGCGCATCCGGAGCCTGTGCTCCGCAACGGGAGAGGCCACAGCAGTGAGAGGCCCGTGTAACACACACACACACACACACACACACACACACACACACACACATACACACACAAAAGAAGACGTGGCACATATATACAATGGAATATTACTCAGCCATAAAAAGAAACGAAATTGAGTTATTTGTAGTGAGGTGGACGGACCTAGAGTCTGTCATACAGAGTGAAGTAAGTCAGAAAGAGAAAGACAAATACTGTATGCTAAAACATATATATGGAATCTAAGGAAAAAAATGTCATGAAGAACCTAGGGGTAAGACGGGAATAAAGACACAGACCTACTAGAGAATGGACTTGGGGATATGAGGAGGGGGAAGGGTAAGCTCTCACAAAGTGAGAGAGTGGCATGGACATATATACACTAGGAAACGTAAAATAGATAGCTAGTGGGAAGCAGCCGCATAGCACAGGGAGATCAGCTTGGTGCTTTGTGACCACCTAGAGGGGTGGGATAGGGAGGGTTGGAGGGAGGGAGACGCAAGAGGGAAGAGATGGGAACATATGTATATGTATAACTGATTCACTTTGTTATAAAGCAGAAACTACCACACCATTGTAAAGCAATTATACTCCAAGAAAGATGTAAAAAAAAAGAAAAAGAAAAAGAAAGTAAGGTGACACATTTTAACAGTTCTCAAAATAAACAGAAGAGGGCGTTCTTCATATTTGAAATTAGAAATTCTACCATTTACCTCCTTTCTACAAATGCAGGAAAACTCATTTCGGGTGAAAATGAGTAATAGAAGAAGATCAAAGGCAAATCTCATACAAAGCCATTAAAATAAAAGAGAGTATACAGAGCAGAATAACATCCCTCTAGACCCTGAAAGCATCCCTAAAAGAATTGTTCATGAGACAGAAGGAAGTACAAACCTTTATTGTAAAGCAATCTAAAGGCATTAAGAAAATGATTCAAAACATGAAAGAATAACATATATCACAATTAGAAAAACTCAGAAATGAGTTGATAGACTCAGAAAAGAATTAGAAATAGTAGATAAAATATTTAAAAGATTTTTTTCATTTCAGAAATTAAGATTCAATTAAAAGGAAACTGAGAGTGAATAAATACAACATAAAATGTCTTAGGAGAAACAGAAGAAAGTATGGAAATTTGTTAAAGAAAGATGAATAAAGAGATGAAGAGGATTTGAGAGAAAATGACAAATACAGAAGTCAGGTTTTAAAAAAAAGATCTAATATACATATAATAGGAGTCCCCAAAGATTAAAAATTGCCAAAGCAAAGGAAAAGAACAAATACTAAAATGTATAATTCAAGAAAACTTTCCTGGCAAGAAAGATTTTGTTACACTGAGCATGCTTCATAAAGTATTACTGTTATTTATTTATTATATAAAATTATAGTACCAAAATATTTTTTTGCAATTATAAGTTTGTGTTTTTAGTCATGTATAGAAGTTACTCCTATTAACTTTTATGAATAATAAAATTATGTTTAAGTAGAAATGGTCTATATTTTAGTATCTTTACACTTTTTTGTCCTGCTTTTTAAAACATTTTTATTTTACGGTGGTAAAAACATTGACATATAAAGTTTTGTGCACAACAGATCTCTGGCAACCAGCATCCTCCTCTTTGATTCTATGAATTTGACTATTTTAGATACTTCATATAAATAGAATCATGCAGTAAACGTCTTTCTGTGACTGGCCTATTTCACTTAGTATAACGTTCTCAAGGTCCATCCATATTGTCACATATCGCAGAATTTCTTTCTTTTTTTTTAAGGCTGAATAGTGTTTCATTGTGTGTATATACCACATTTTCTTTTTTTTTTTTAACATCTTTATTGGGGTATAATTGCTTTACAATGGTGTGTTAGTTTCTGCTTTATAACGAAGTGAATCAGTTATACATATACATATGTTCCCATATCTCTTCCCTCTTGCATCTCCCTCCCTCCCACCCTCCCTATTCCACCCCTCCAGGTGGTCACAAAGCACCGAGCCGATATCCCTGTGCCATGCGGCTGCTTCCCACTACCTATCTACCTTACGTTTGGTAGTGTGTATATGTCCATGACACTCTCTCGCCCTGTCACAGCTCACCCTTCCCCCTCCCCATATCCTCAAGTCCGTTCTCCAGTAGGTCTGTGTCTTTATTCCTGTCTCACATTTTATTTATTGATCTACAAGTGAACATTTAGATTGTTTCCACATCTGGGCTACTGTGAGTAATGCTGCAGTGAACATGGGAGTGCAGATATCTCTTCCAGAGCATAATTTCAATAATTTTGGATAAATCCCAGAAGTGGGATTGCTGGATAATATAATACAGGAGTAACAAAAAAATAGACAGAAAAATAAATAAATTCTATATGTATACTAAGAAAGTATGGCAGAACATATTCCCCAACAATGGCTGCAATGATATCTTCCATCCCACACGCGCTTCTGGAATGTAATATTGCCACTCCCTCATCAAAAGTCAATCTGGGCGGATCCTAGGACCGAGAGATACAGAAGAAGTAACGCTGTTCCAGTTCCAAGTGTAGCCTGTCATTGGCCTGGTGGCTTCTGCTTCCTGCCCCTTGGATCCAGTTGCCAGGCTGCGAGATGCCTGAGCCACGTAGAGGGGCCACATGAAGACACTCTGGAGGCCAGCACCAGCTAAGCTCCCAGCCAAGTCAGTCTCAACTGCCAACCGTGTGAGAAGCCACCTTGGATGTCCTGCCCAACAGAACCTTCAGATGTCTGCGGTGCTAGCTTATGTCTGGTGGCAACCCCAAGCAAGAACTACCCAACCAAGTCCTGTAAACCAATGAAACAGTGAGAGAGAGGAAATCATTGTTTTCAACTTAGTTTGGGGATGGTTGGTCATTCAGCAACAGCCAAGTGGGACAGAGGGTGATAAATGTAAGGGAAAAAGAAAAAACATTGTTGAGCAGGGTAAGGGAACTCAGAATGCAGAGACGGCAGGTGCTCCTGTTTTTAAAAGGGGACTCAAGGTGGTCCTCATTGAAAAGAGGACATTTGAGAAAAAACTTGAAGGTGAGGGGGTGAGGTATGCGACCACCCTGCTCACACCAGGCTCTCATCATACTTTGTTCTTATGGTTTGTGCTGTGATTACCAGACCACGGCTGTACCCATCCTGCGAGACCACAAGCTTTCCAAGATTAGGAATTGTATCTTATGCCTCCTGTATTCCCAGGACCTAATATCTGGCCTATAATTAATTCATAATAAATGTTTCCTTGAAAATTAACTAAAAAATAGTTCTATTTTTAATTTTTTGAGGAGCCCTCATACTGTTTTCCACAGTAGTTGCACCAATTTACATTCCTTGCCAACAGCGTACTAGGGTTTCCTTTCCTCCACATCCTTGCCAACACTTGTTATTGCTTGTCTTTTTGGTAATAGCCCTGCTGACAGGTGTGAGGTGATGTCTCACTGTAGTTTTGATTTGTATTTCCCTGATGATTAGTGATGTTGAGCACCTTTTCAAGTACCTGTTGGTCATTTATATGTTTTCTTTGGAGAAATGTCTATTCATGTCCTTCATCCATTTTCTAATCAGATTACATGTTTTACACTGTTGAGTTGTATGAGTTCCTTATATATTATATTTTAGACATTAATTCCTTGATTAAGGAGTTAATGGTTTGCAAATATTGCCTCCCATTTTGTAGACTGACTTTTCTTTTCCTTTCCTGTGCAGAAGCTTTTCAGTTTACTGTAGTCCTACCTCTTTACTTTTGGTTTCATTGCCTATACTTTTAGTGTCATATCCATAAAGTCATTGCCAAGACCTTTGTCATAAAGCTTTTCCCCTGTTTTCTTCTATGAGTTTAACAATTTCGTGTCTTACATTTAAGACTTTAATCCATTCTGAGTTGATTTTTTTTTTACATCTTTATTGGAGTATAATTGCTTTACAATGGTGTGTTAGTTTCCGCTTTATAACAAAGTGAATCAGTTATACATATACATACGTCCCCATATCTCCTCCTTCTTGCGTCTCCCTCCCGCCTTCCCTATCCCACCCCTCTAGGTGGTCACAAAGCACCAAGCTGATCTCCCTGTGCTATGCGGCTGCTTCCCACTAGCTATCTACCTTACGTTTCCTAGTGTATATATGTCCATGCCACTCTCCCACTTTGTCACAGCTTCCCCTTCCCCTTCCCCATATCCTCAAGTCCATTCTCTAGTAGGTCTGTGTCTTTATTCCTGTCTTACCCCTAGGTTCTTCATGACATTTTTTTCTTAAATTCCATATATATGTGTTAGCATATGGTATCTCTCTTTCTCTTTCTGACTTACTTCACTCTGTATGACAGACTCTAGGTCCATCCACCTCATTAAAAATAGCTCAATTTCGTTTCTTTTTATGGCTGAGTAATATTCCATTGTATATATGTGCCACGTCTTTATCCATTCATCCGATGATGGACACTCAGGTTGTTTCCATCTCCTGGCTATTGTAAATAGAGCTGCAATGAACACTGTGGTACATGACTCTTTGAATTATGGCTTTCTCAGGGTATATGCCCAGTAGTAGGATTTCTGGGTCATATGGTAGTTCTATTTGTGGTTTCTTAAGGAACCTCCATACTGTTCTCCATAGTGGCTGTACCAATTCACGTTCCCACCAGCAGTGCAAGAGTATTCCCTTTTCTCCACACCCTCTCCAGCATTTATTGTTTCTAGATTTTTTGATGATGGCCGTTCTGACTGGTGTGAGATGATATGTCATTGTAGTTTTGATTTGCATTTCTCTAATGATTAATGATGTTGACCATTCTTTCATGTGTTTGTTGGCCATCTGTATATCTTCTTTGGAGAAATGTCTATTTAGCTCTTCTGCCCATTTTTGGATTGGGTTGTTTGTTTTTTTGATATTGAGCTGCATGAGCTGCTTGTAAATTTTGGAGATTAATCCTTTGTCAGTTGCTTCATTGGCAAATATTTTCTCCCATTCTGAGGGTTGTCTTTTGGTCTTGTTTATGGTTTCCTTTGTTGTGCAGAAGATCTGAAGTCTCATTAGGTCCCACTTGTTTATTTTTGGTTTTATTTCCATTTCTCTAGGAGGTGGGTCAAAAAGGATCTTGCTGTGATTTATGTCATAGAGTGTCCTGCCTATGCTTTCCTCTAAGAGTTTGATAGTTTCTGGCCTTACATTTATGTCTTTAATCCATTTTGAGCTTATTTTTGTGTATGGTGTCAGGGAGTGATCTAATCTCATACTTTTACATGTACCTGTCCAGTTTTCCCAGCACCACTTATTGAAGAAGCTGCCCTTTCTCCACTGTACATTCCTGCCTCCTTTATCAAAAATAAGGTGACCATATGTAGTGGGTTTTTCTCTGGGCTTTCTATCCTGTTCCATTGGTCTATATTTCTGTTTTTGTGCCAGCACCATACTGTCTTGATTACTGTAGCTTTGTAGTATAGTCTGAAGTCAGGGAGCCTGATTCCTCCAGCTCCATTTTTCGTTCTCAAGATTGCTTTGGCTATTCGGGGTCTTTTGTGTTTCCACACAAATTGTGAAATTTTTTATTCTAGTTCTGTGAAAAATGCCAGTGGTAGTTTGATAGGGATTGCATTGAATCTGTTGATTGCTTTGGGGAGTAGAGTCATTTTCACAATGTTGATTCTTCCAATCTAAGAACATGGTATATCTCTCCATCTCTTTGTATCATCTTAAATCTCTTTCATCAGTGTCTTATAATTTTCTGCATACAGGTCTTTTGTCTCCGTAGGTAGGTTTATTCCTAGGTATTTTATTCTTCTTGTTGCAATGGTAAATGGGAGTGTTTTCTTGACTTCACTTTCAGATTTTTCATCATTAGTGTATAGAAATGCCAGAGATTTCTGTGCATTAATTTTGTATCCTGCTACTTTACCAAATTCACTGATTAGCTCTAGCAGTTTTCTGGTAGCATCTTTAGGATTCTCTATGTATAGGATCATGTCATCTGCAAACAGTGACAGCTTTACTTCTTCTTTCCCGATTTGGATTCCTTTTATTTCCTTTTCTTCCCCGATTGCTGTGGCTAAAACTTCCAAAACTATGTTGAATAAGAGTGCTGAGAGTGGGCAACCTTGTCTTATTCCTGATCTTAGTGGAAATGCTTTCAGTTTTTCACCATTGAGGACAATGTTGGCTGTGGGTTTGTCATATATGGTCTTTATTATGTTGAGGAAAGTTCCATCTATGCCTACTTTCTGCAGGGTTTTTATCATAAATGGGTGTTGAATTCTGTCGAAAGCTTTCTCTGCATCTATTGAGATGACCATATGTTTTTTCTCCTTCAATTTGTTAATATGGTGTATCACATTGATTGATTTGCGTATTGAAGAATCCTTGCATTCCTGGAATAAACCCCACTTGATCATGGTGTATGATCCTTTTAATGTGCTGTTCAATTCTGTTTTGCTAGTATTTTGTTGAGGATTTTTGCATCTATGTTCATCAGTGATATTGGCCTGTAGTTTTCTTTCTTTTTGACATCTTTGTCTGGTTTTGGTATCAGGGTGATGGTGGCCTTGTAGAATGAGTTTGGGAGTATTCCTCCCTCTGCTATATTTTGGAAGAGTTTGAGAAGGAGAGGTGCTAGCTATTCTCTAAATGTTTGAAAGAATTTGCCTGTGAAGCCATCTGGTCCTGGGCTTTTGTTTGTTGGAAGATTTTTAATCACATTTTCAATTTCAGTGCTTGTGATTGGTCTGTTCATATTTTCTATTTCTTCCTGATTCAGTCTTGGCAGGTTGTGCATTTCTACGAATTTGTCCATTTCTTCCAGGTCGTCCATTTTATTGGCATAGAATTGCTTGTAGTAACCTCATGATCTTTTGTATTTCTGCAGTGTCAGTTGTTACTTCTCCTTTTTTGTTTCTAATTCTATTGATTTGAGTCTTCTCCCTTTATTTCTTGATGAGTCTGGCTAATGGTTTATCAATTTTGTTTATCTTCTCAAAGAACCAGCTTTTAGTTTTATTGATCTTTGCTATAGTTTCCTGCATTTCCTTTTCATTTATTTCTGATCTGATCTTTATGATTTCTTTCCTTCTGCTAACTTTGGGGTTTTTTTTGTTCTTCTTTCTCTAATTGCTTTAGGTGCAAGGTTAGGTTGTTTATTTGAGATGTTTCCTGTTTCTTAAGGTAGGATTGTATTGCTATAAACTTCCCTCTTAGAACTGCTTTTGCTGCATCCCATAGGTTTTGGGTTGTCGTGTCTCCATTGTCATTTGTTTCTAGGTATTTTTTGATTTCCTCTTTGATTTCTTCAGTGATCACTTCGTTATTAAGGAGTGTATTGTTTAGCCTCTATGTGTTTGTATTTTTTACAGATCTTTTCCTGTAATTGATATCTAGTCTCATAGCATTGTGGTCGGAAAAGATACTTGATACAATTTCAATTTCCTTAAATTTACCAAGGCTTGATTTGTGACCCAAGATATGATCTATCCTGGATAATGTTCCATGAGCACTTGAGAAAAATGTGTATTCTGTTGTTTTTGGATGGAATGTTCTATAAATATCAATTAAGTTCATCTTGTTTAATGTATCATTTAAAGCTTGTGTTTCCTTATTTATTTTCATTTTGGTTGATCTGTCCATTGATGAAAGTGGGGTGTTAAAGTCCCCTACTATGAATGTGTTACTGTCGATTTCCCCTTTTATGGCTGTTAGTATTTGCCTTCTGTATTGAGGTGCTCCTATGTTGGGTGCATAAATATTTACAACTGTTATATCTTCTTCTTGGATCGATCCCTTGATCATTATGTAGTGTCCTTCTTTGTCTCTTCTAATAGTCTTTATTTTAAAGTCTATTTTGTCTGATATGAGAATTGCTACTCCAGCTTTCTTTTGGTTTCCATTTGCATGGAATATCTTTTTCCATCCCCTCCCTTTCAGTCTGTATGTGTCCCTAGGTCTGAAGTGGGTCTCTTGTAGACAGCATATATATGAGTCTTGCTTTTGTATCCATTCAGCCAGTCTGTGTCTTTTGGTGGGAGCATTTAATCCATTTTCATTTAAGGTAATTATCAATATGTATATTCCTATTCCCATTTTCTTAATTGTTTTGGGTTTGTTATTGTAGGTCTTTTCCTTCTCTTGTGTTTCTTGCCTAGAGAAGATCCTTTAGCATTTGTTGTAAAGCTGGTTTGGTGGTGCTGAACTCTCTCAGCTTTTGCTTGTCTGTAAAGGTTTTAATTTCGCCATCAAATCTGAATGAGATCCCTGCTGGGTAGAGTAATGTTGGTTGTAGGTTTTTCTCCTTCATCACTTTAAATTTGTCCTTCCACTCCCCTCTGGCTTGCAGAGTTTCTGCTGAAAGATCAGCTGTCAACCTTATGGGGATTCCCTTGTGTGTTATTTGTTGTTTTTCCCTTGCTGCTTTTAATATGTTTTCTTTGTATTTAATTTTTGACAGTTTGATTAATATGTGTCTTGGCGTGTTTCTCCTTGGATTTACCCTGTATGGGACTCTCTGTGCTTCCTGGACTTGATTAACTATTTCCTTTCCCATATTAGGGAAGTTTTCAACTATAATCTCTTCAAATATTTTCTTAGTCCCTTTCTTTTTCTCTTCTTCTTTTGGAACCCTTATAATTCGAATGTTGGTGCATTTAATGTTGTCCCAGAGGTCTCTGAGACTGTCTTCAGTTCTTTTCATTCTTTTTTCTTTATTCTGCTCTGCAGTAGTTATTTCCACTACTTTATCTTCCAGGTCACTTATCCATTCTTCTGCCTCAGTTATTCTGCTATTGATCCCTTCTAGAGTATTTTTAATTTCAATTACTGTGTAGTTCATCGTTGCTTGTTTCATCTTTAGTTCTTCTAGATCCTTGTTAAATGTTTCTTGCATTTTCTCTATTCTATTTCCAATATTTTGGATCATCTTTGCTATCATTATTCTGAATTCTTTTTCAGGTAGACGGCCTATTTCCTCTTCATTTGTTAGGTCTGGTGGGTTTTTATCTTTCTCGTTCATCTGCTGTGTGTTTCTCTGTCTTCTCATTTTCCTTATCTTACTGTGTTTGGAGTCTCCTTTTTGCACACTGCAGGTTCGTAGTTCCCGTTGTTTTTGGTGTCTGTCACCAGTGGCTAAAGTTGGTTCAGTGGGTTGTTTCGCCTTCCTGGTAGAGGGGACTAGTGCCTGTGTTCTGGTGGTTGAGGCTGGATCTTGTCTTTCTGGTGGGCAGATCCACGTCTGGTGGTGTGTTTTGTGGTGTCTGTGCACTTACTATGACTTTAGGCAGCCTCTCTGCTGATGGGTGGGGTTGTGTTCCTGTCTTGCTAGTTGTTTGGCATAGGATGTCCAACACTGTAGCTTGCTGGTCGTTGAGTGAAGCTGGGTGCTGGTGTTGAGATGGAGATCTCTGGGAGATTTTCGCCGTTTGATATTATGTGGAGCTGGGAGGTCTCTTGTGGACCAGTGTCCTGAAGTTGGCTCTCCCACCTCAGAGGCACAGCACTGACTCCTGGCTGCAGCACCAAGAGCCTCTCATCCATACGGCTCAGAATAAAAGGGAGAAAAAGTAGAAAGAAAGAGGATGAAAGAAAATAAAATAAAGTAAGGTGTAATAAAATAAATTTAGTAAAATAAAAAAATAATTAAGAAAAAAATTTTTTAAACAACAAAAAAAGAAAACGAATGGATAGAACCCTAGGACAAATGGTGACAGAAAAGCTATACAGACAAAATCTCACACAGAAGCGTACACATACACACTCACAAAAAGAGGAAGAGGGGAAAAAAATCATAAATCTTGCCCTCAAAGTCCACCTGCTCAATTTGGGATGATTCGTTGTCTATTCTTGTATTCCACAGATGCAGGTACATCAAGTTGATTGTGGAGCTTTAATCCGCTGTTTCTGAGGCTGCTGGGAGAGATTTCCTTTCTCTTCTTTGTTCTCACAGCTCCCGGGGCTCAGCTTTGGATTTGGCCCTGCCTCTGTGTGTAGGTTGCCTGAGGGCGTCTGTTCTTCGCTCAGACAGAACGGGGTTAAAGGAGCCGCTGATTCGGGGGCTCTGGCTCACTCAGGCCGGGGGGGAGGGAGGGGGAGGGCGGGGCATGGAGTGTGGGGCGAGCCTGCGGCTGCAGAGGCCAGCGTGACGTTGCACCAGCCTGAGGCGCGCCGTGCGTTCTCCCGGGGAAGTTGTCCCTGGATCCCGGGACCCGGGCAGTGGCGGGCTGCACAAGCTCCCCGGAAGGGAGGTGTGGAGTGACCTGTGCTCATACACAGGCTTCTTGGTGGCGGCAGCAGCAGCCTTAGCGTCTCATGCCCGTCTCTGGGGTCCGCGCTTTTAGCCGCGGCTCTCGCCCGTCTCTGGGGCTCCTTTAAGCAGCGCTCTGAATCCCCTCTCCTCGCGCACTAGGAAACAAAGAGGGAAGAAAAAGTCTCTTGCCTCTTCGGCAGGTCCAGACCTTTTCCCCGGACTCCCTCCCGGCCAGCCATGGCGCACTAACCCCCTTCAGGCTGTGTTCACGCCGCCAACCCCGGTCCTCTCCCTGCGCTCCGTCCGAAACCGAAACCCGAGCCTCAGCTCCCAGCCCCGCCCGCCCCGGCAGGTGAGCAGACAAGCCTCTCGGCCTGGTGAGTGCTGGTCGGCAGGGATCTTCTGTGCGGGAATCTCCCCGCTTTGCCCTCCGCACCCCTGTGGCTGCGCTCTCCTCCGCGGCTCCAAAGCTTCCCCCCTCCACCCCCGCAGTCTCCGCCCGCGAAGAGGCTCCTACTGTGTGGAGACCTTTCCTCCTTCACAGCTCCCTCCCACTGGTGCAGGTCCCGTCCCTATCCTTTTGTCTCTTTTTTTTCTTTTGCCCTACCCAGGTACGTGGGGAGTTTCTTGCCTTTTGGGAGGTCTGAGATCTTCTGCCAGCTTTCAGTAGGTGTTCTGTCGGAGCTGTTCCACAGGTAGATGTATTTCTGATGTATCTGTGGGGAGGAAGGTGACCTCCGCGTCTTACTCTTCCGCCATCTTCCCCCTCTCCCCTGGGTTTTGTTTTTAAAAAAGAAAAGCTAGCAAACCGTCAGGTAGTTCCTCAAAAGGTTAAACATAGGATTTCCATACAGTCCAGCAATTCCACTTCGGTATCTACCCACAAGAATCAAAAGCAGTGTCTCAAAGAGGTACTTGTACACCCATGTTCACAGCAGCATTATTCACAATAAGTAAAACATGAAAGCAACCCAGGTGTCCATCAGTGGACAAATGGACAAACAAAATGTGGTCTATCCATACGATGGAATATTATTCAGCCTTAAAAAGGAAGGAAACCCTGACGTATGCTACAGCATGGATGAACCGTGAGAACTTTATGGTGAGTTCAATTAGCCAGTTGCAAAAGGACAGGTAATGCATGATGCCACTTCTATGAGGTCCCTAGAGTAGTCAGATTCATAGAGACAGAAAGTAGAATGGTGTTTGCCAGGGGCTGGGGGAGGGGAATAATGAGGACATATTTAATGGGGACAGAATTTCAGTTTTGCAAGATGAAAAATTTCTGAAGATTGGCTGTACAGCACCTTGGATATACTTAACACTACTGAACTGTACACAGAATTGTTCAGATGGTAAATATTTTGTTATGTGTCTTTTACCACCTTTAAAAATATTTTTAAAAGAAAAAGAAAAGCTAGCTAAGCATTTTAATTTCAGCACACTAACTAACGCTCCACGTTACAAGTAAGGACAAGCAATTTCAACCACGGGGATTTGAGGAACTCTGAAGCTGCTGACAGCCAGTTAGGACCACCTCGTGCCAACATTTCTGAGCCGCAACCCACCTGGGAGGTGAGACTTTCAACATCCAGCAGTGTCCTGCAGAGGATACGCCAGCTGGGTCTGAGCCCCACAGCCAGCATCCTGAAACCACGGGGAAGAAGGTCCAGCACAAGGGGAAGCAGCCTCAAGGAATAGCCTGGCTACTGCTGTTTTATAAACAGTCACATCAAGAACCTGCTAGAAGTCACTTAAGTAAATATAGTCCTTGGCAATTACTGAAAGAAAAGCCTTTTCTTCTAGTGTACCCATGATGCTTAGCCTGAACAGCCTGACCTGATGTGGCTGGCCCATGGCTGCAGCGTGTGTACTGGAAACATACAGGGACTGGCTCACACGCCCGCTCTCAACTCCTACCCCCAGCTCTGTGTGTGCCTGCGCGGACCCCTCCCTCGTCTTCAGCTGGCAGATCATTAACAAAGCCCCATCCTCTTATCAGTGCTCTGTGCCGGATAAATACGTATAAACATGTAGATGGCAAAAGAGAGTTTTGTCCTTTGGATTGATTCACTCCCGATTGGAAAACAATCTGGGTTAAGATCAGTAGGAGCTTTGCTATTGCTTTTTGAGTCTCTGCAGAAAGAGGAATGTAAACTGAGTTATCCCAGTCGGCCACGAAGTTGAGTTCTGGTGTTTATCTAACCGAAACCCTATTTAATTTGAGCACAGAGAGGCATTCATTCATTCAAGAAGCACTTTTGGAGCACCCAGTAGAGGAGATGCTGAAACAGGCACTTGGAAATCAGAGGATGCTGCTAAGATCCGAGATGGTGGAAGTCAGAGGACTATGGGAGGCAAGAGCAAGGGCACCTCCCCGTATTCAGCAGATAGGGAAGGCTTCCAGTGGGAACTCTTTAAGCAGAAAAAGGCATAATGAGTAGCAGCTACCCAGGCCAAGGAGGTGGGAATAGGAGGCGGGGAAAAGCACTTACAGGCAGAAAGGAGCACAGTGAGTCAAGGTGGGGATGGCAAGCTGTTTCCGTAAAGGGCCAGAGGGAAAATATTTTTAGTTTTGCTGGCTCAACGCTGCTGGAAACGAATGGGCGAGGCTATGTGCCAATACAACTTTACTTATGGACACTGACATTTGAACTTCATAAAATTTTCACGTGTCGTGAGATATTATTCTTCCTTGGATTTTTTTCAACCATTTGAAAATGTTAAACCATTCTTTACCCTCCAGTCAGAGAATATATATATATATAATGGGGCAGCGCTGAGCACGAGGCTGCAGTGAGAAAGTGACTTTGGTTAAATGCCACTCACTCCGCTTATGCCCAGTCCTCAAGGTCAGCAGTCTACAAACCGGGTGGCCGGCCCCAGGCGGGAGGGGGCAAGAGTACATCTTCCATTTTTCTTACATAATTTAAAGTGTCTAGTTTGTGGAGATTTCATAGTGCAGTAATACTATATCACAGTAGTAACACATATGTGATTTATAAATAGCTAGCTATGCACACATTTGGGAGGGGGGCATCTTGAGTCCTCTGGGGACACCAAGAGGGCCTTTGGATGCTGCCTCTGCCAGCCATGACTGGATAAACAGTGGGTTCCTTGCTTCACATACACAATGCTCTGGGTGTACGTGTACAAATCTGCCCTGGGGAAGCCCTCCGGACCGCCCGCACTATGCCAATTCCCCTTCATGCACCTCCATTGCCCTGAGAACCTCTCCATTTCATGACTGTAACTGTAAATCACACTGTGTGGGTATTTGAAGAATGTCTCTTAACCCTCATTAGCCTGCAGGCTGCGTGAGGCAAGGGACTGAAGTGTCCTCAGAGCCTGAGACTGCCTGGCACACAGCAGGAGCTCGGTAAAAAAAAAAACAAAAAACCCTTGCCAATAAATAAAAGAGCAGGCAACGTCATCCACTCGTTTTAGACCTCCCACAGTACTGAGCACCAGAACATGCACCCAGGAAGCAGATACTCCTGAAGTTGAACTTGTTAAATCGTATATATTCTAAAATGACCCCAGTGCAAATAACCTCAGGAATTAATGTCTACAAAAGAAAATTATGGCGACGCAGCACATGTAAGGAGGAAGAGGACATGGGTTAAATTCCCATCCCTACTGGAGACCAGTTTTGTCCTTGGCAAGTCACCCAACCTGTTTCCGTTTCTTTATCTGAAAAATGGTCATACTGGGTTCTTGTGAGGCGTCGATGAAATAACCTACACAGAGTATTCGACACATTGCCTAGAGCATCACGATCGCTTGATGCTTGTGTCTATTATTGTAATTACTGCACACTTTGGTCCTGGAGTTCAGCCTCCTCCTGGCCCATGTCATCTGCATGTGCCCTTATCCCTTAATGGCAATGAGTCTATCATCCAATGACTCTTTCACCTGCGTTTCTCCTTCGCGCACACGAATATTTCTTTACTTATTCATTCTCAGCCCAAGTCATTCAATTCCAGTGCTAAGCCACACACATCCACACCTGGGGTCCTGCATACCTGCCTACCAAGAACGGCTTCTGGCTACCTCGCCACTGAACACATCACTTACAGATTTCTAATTCCAAAGGATTTGAATATGATGAGACACTAAAATTATGCTCTAAAATTATACCCAGAAGCTTGTTGTCTTGGTCAATTCCAAAGCTGCCTGGAGCTTTCAAAAGCCATCTTTCAAGGCCTTAACCTTGCGCGTGCCACTCCATGACCTTGGAATGGCAGCTTCGCTGGAGAACACTGCCAGTGCCGACCCACCAGGGTTTCAAACGTGTTTCGCAGCATCGCCCTGCCCATGCGACTCGAATGCAGAGTCCAGGGCCCCACCCCTGCGAGTCTGACTTGGGGAGGTGACCTGAAACACTGGCTTCTGCATTTTCACATGCTGCAGGAGGATCTGGATGCACGCCGTGCCCGCCGCCCTGCTCCATGGGAGCCCAGGCCTGCGGTCAGTCAGCGTCTAGATGCCAGGAAGGCGCGCGGAGCTCACCGAGCCTGCATCCAGGGTCGCACTGCGCAGAGCCTCCAGACTCGCCTTTCTGCCCAAGTGGCCACTGGCAGCCCGGCCCACTCGGCCGGCCACGCCCCCTCACAGCCCCGCCCCACGCTCCCAGAAGCCAGAGGAGCCGCTGGAAGAGCCGCAGAGCCCAGGCACCCGGAGGCGGAGGCGGGACCGAGGCGGGGTGGGAGCAGGGCAGGGCTCTCAGTAGCCCCTCTGAGAAAACCGTAGGGCTTCTTCCCACAGTAACGCTGCAGGAGCGCCCCCTCTGGGCGGTGATGCTGGGCACACGCAGAAGGACAATCACAGCAGACGGGAAAAGGACCGAGAGAAGCGTGAGCACCAGTGTACGAGAGAGGCCGTCTCTGGTCATCTCACTTCCTCGCTCCAGCCCGAGAGCGCATCTCATGACCTCCATTCTACAGATGAGGAAACTGAGAAGGGAAGGAAATGGTGTTTCTTGGGGTGAAAAGGGTAATCACCAAAACAAGTCAACTGAGCAAGAGAACATGTCTGAGTGAGGCCAGTTCCGTGTCAAGGGCAGTCACATGGAGAAGGGTGGGCAAAAGGGCGCCCCGTTCTGTCAGCCGAGCGCTGTGTCTGAGACACCTCCTGAGTGCTCTAGATACACTGTCCCATCCGAGACTCCCTGCACGCCTAGCAGGGAGATACCTTTATTATGGCTACTTCAGAGTTGCGGAAAATGGGGTTCAAAAGGTGGACAGTATTGCTGGGGGTCACAAGGCTGATAAGTGGTGGGACCGGGCTTAGAATACAGTCACACCAAACCCTGTACTCTTAACCCAATGCTGGGCTACAGTGCTTCTAGAAGCTTCTTCCCTGTCAGAACCACTTGGAGAGCTTTGTTAAAGCTCAGAGTGCTGCGCTCCACTCCCAAAGTATCTGGGGTAGGGTAGGGCCTGAGAATTTGCATTTCTGAAAGTTTCCAGGGGATGGTGATGCTCTAGTTTCCAGGCCTCTACCTCCTCTCAGAGCCCACCGCCAGCACTGGCCCAGCAGTGCCCCCAATACTGAAGATCCAGTCCTGCCTGCATGCTTTGGGGCACTCCCTTCTGGAATGTCCCCTTCCCGGGTCACCCTAGGAAAATTCTCCAGGTCCACCCATAGGAGATGGCTCTCTCCAACCCGTTCTCTGCCTGCAGCAATCTGCACCCACATTCTGTTGCTACTCCTTGTAACAATGACCTCATAGTTTTGTGCGTTACTTACGTTTGTCTTTATCTGTCCCTCATGCTGAGTTCTTAATTGTCCAAGCGAATGGCCTTGCCTTATTTATCTTTTTATGCCCAGCTGCAAGTACAGGCTTGCAGAAACGCTTGTTCACAGCGGCATGTCTCCACCGTGCTAGCTTTCAGGTCCCTCCGTAGCCCTGGCCTAACCACTGTTTCATTCTGACCTTTTGCCATTCCTTTGACTCTCCGTGCTGCTCCAGATTGCTTTCCACAGGACAGGTGGAGTGACAGCATCCACAAACATAAAATGTATGATTAATGATAACAGTGACCATAGTCAATGTAATTAATAAATACATTTCCAGGACCCAAGAAGTATGGAGTAACACTGCGGTACTCAAAGCAGAGTCCAGGGAACCCTGGAGTCCTTGAGACCCTTTCAGCTGGAGTCTACAGGATCAAATCTCTTTTCATAATGATGCTAAGATGTTTTTGCCTTTTGCACTTTTTCCCAAGGGTAAGGTGGAGTTTTCCAGAGTCAACCTAAGTGTGATATTGCGGCGGACTGAAGTCAGAAACAGACATGATTACCCAGCTGTCTCTATTAGGCCAGACATCAAAGAGTGTTGCAAAAGTGTAAAACAATGCCACTCTTTCCACTAAATTTCATTTGTTTTATAGATTTTTTCCATAAAATATGTTATTCATGTTAACATGTAACGGTTTTATTACTGTCATCTTTAAATGAATGAACAATTTTTTTAATTTCTCATTTTCAATTTTAATACAGTAAATATTGATATGTATAACCCACATAAACAAGAGCTCTTTGAGATCCTCAGTAAATCTTAAGAGTGCAAAGGGGTCCTGAGGCCAAAATGTTTAAAAGACTTGCTTAATTTGATGCTCCACAATGGAATGAAGAAAAAAATTTCTCATGGTATCTTAGGTTATTGGGGTGGGGGTGGTCTTTACTTTTGTACGCGGGCCTCTCACTGCTGTGGCCTCTCCCGTTGCGGAGCACAGGCTCCGGACGCGCAGGCTCCGGACGCGCAGGCTCAGCGGCCATGGCTCACGGGCCCAGCCACTCTGCGGCACGTGGGATCTTCCCGGACCGGGGCACGAACCCGCGTCCCCTGCATTGGCAGGCGGACTCCCAACCACTGCGCCACCAGGGAAGCCCGGTCTTTACTCTTTTAACAATGACTTTATGTTTTTTTCCTCTTGATGATGGGGCAGGTGCCACAGAATGCAAATTCAGGAGGGCAAACATGGAAGATTTTTGTAATCCATGCAAAACATCAGATGTTTGTACTAACATTTTGTGCCTTAAAATGCTCTTTATTTGTTTTTATATGGGAAGGGTCTATAAATGGAATGCAGATAAGGAATTATGGATTCAGCTTGAAAACGGCCTGCGATAAAGAAATGGGCTGTATTTGTTTGTTAGGGCTGCTGTAACAAAGTACCACAAACCGAGTGGCTTAAACAAGACACTTATTATCTCAATCTGAAGGCCAGAATTCTGAGATCAAGGTGTTGACAGGGCCATGCTACCTCTGAAGGTGCTAGGGAAGGATCTGCCCATCCTAATAACTTCATTATAACTCAGTTATCTCTGTGAAGATCCTGTCTCCAAAATAAGGTCACATTCTGAAGCACTGGGGGTTAAGATTCCAACATATCCTTTTAGGGGGAACTCAATTCAACCCATCACAATGGACAATGGCACAAGTTAGAGAAATTATACAGGAAAGAGGTATGAGTTAAAGTCATGGAGCTCAAATCAAAGAAGCCAATTCCATATTTCAGTCCATGATAACAAAAAGCTGAGATTGTCAGGCCCAAATCCCTTATTGTATTGTTGCTTTTTGTCGCCATGTGCTTGAAGACGTTACTTAGGGACCTGGGTCTTCTGATGTTAAGTTTCTTGCTGGACCTCACAGAGACCGGGAGTGTCTGCTGGGCTGGGGGAGCCAGTTCACGTTAAGTCAGCACTGCTCAGATGATGCAGATGGGAAGAGTGATCTGGACCTGCAAATTTTAGAACCAACTCCAATACCCTTGCGCCAAAAGCCTGGGAAAGGAGGGGCCATATGGAGGAAGAGAAAGAAGAAAAACATGGAGTCTTCCAAAATTCAAAACCTTCTAAACCTTGGGACCTCGAGGCCATTTAAAGATGCAGCTTGCAGTGATGAGAAGCGTTGCTAGGAATGAAATGAGTTTGGTCAGTGAATTTAGGGAAGGAGATCTTGTAAAGAAAGACAAACGAGGGCAAAAACACTGCCGAATTGTTATAGTGAGTTGAGCCAGGAAAACAGTTGGAAGTTGACCAAAGGAAGCCCAGAGACTGAGGAGTGCTGAGCCCCGCATCCACCACTCCGTGTGGCCTTGATGACGAGAGAGCCACACCCATGGGAAGGAGCTGCACTTACCTAATTCAGCCTCGTGTACCCTATAGCTACAAATTTCGAAGCTTAAAATAGTGCCCACTTATTATGCACAGTTGCCCTGGGTCGGGAGTCCAGGCACAGCCTAGCTTCCAAGGCTGCACAGTGTCGGCTGGCTGGGGTCTTCCAAATTGCTTTCTAGCCAATCCTGGCTTATAATTGCAGGCTTTTCCTCTGCAAGAACTGGAGCTGGCCGCCTCTGTCCTGATGCAGACCACCGTTATGCATTTTTGCACAGAATGCGCCCCCATAGCAGATATCAAGAGAGCTCTCTGCTGATTATGGAAAACTTCCTTACCAGTCCCTGTTTGCCTCTCCAGCCTCTCTCGGTGTGCCAGGCCCTCCAAGAACACATGTATCATGGTGCACATGGATCTCCTCTCTGACAGATCTGCTGACACTGCTCCCTTAGTCTTCCACCCTTTAGCCCTGGCTGGGCCTTTAAGACCAAGCTCAGAACACGTCTCCTCCAGGGAGGCCCTGTGGATCCCCCTCAGACTGAGTTCCATGTCATCGAAGTTGATCTCTCTCTGGCCCCCACACACACACCCCACACACACTCAGCCCCAGGTGCTCTGCACTGCCCGAACATGGGACACTAGTGCCTACAAAGTCCTAAGGAGGGCCCAGCACTTAGCGAGTGCTCAGTGAGGGCAGCGGCATTCCTGCCACCACTACCTTTATCAGGGTGCCTGGTGGCACAGGTGCCGGCCCTGTCAAACAGAGTAGCAACTCCAAGGTGTGAGTAAACAGGCCAGCAACAAACCCCACTAAATGCCTCCATCTCTTGGAGAGGAATGCACCAAGCATGGGGCCCTTTGTTGGTAAACAATGAAAGAAACAGACCCCCAGGATCCTGACCTCTCCTCTGAGCAAGTGTGTCCTATGCAAGTGTGTCTAGCATCACTAGATCTGCCGGGGCTCTGAGTCACCATGGGGACCACCTGCAGGGCAGGCAGGATAATGCCTCCCTCTCTCCCTCTAGGCCATTCTGGCCTTCACAGCTCCTCTGGCCCCCCAGGCACTCCCCCCTCTTTGGGGGACGCCTAGAGACCAGCATCAGCAGGAACTTGCCCACAGTCAGAGCCCAGGGCCCTGAGGTCTGCAGGGCCCGCCCTCCATCTCCAAGTACCAGAGGGTCTTTGACTCTACCCAGGTGTATCTCGGTTCTTCCCCCACCTGCTCCCAGGCATGCCCCTTCCAGGGCCTCCGAGGGCCCGGGATTCGCCGGGCATGGTTGGCAGAGAGCTGCCCGAGGGAGGGGGAGGGAGAGGCACGCACACCTCCTGCCCCTCTTAGGGGCCCTTTCCCACGTGGCCAGCCTGCTTTTTCGTTTGTTCCCAGAGCAGCTCCCCTCTGGGAGGAGTCAGGACCCGACCCTGGAACCGTAGCCCCCATCCTGTGCCCGCTACTTGTCAATCAGACCCCGGGGGTGCAGGGACACAAGTAGATACACACGTGTCCCACCCAGGCAGGAGTCTGCAGGGGGCATGGAGTGACAGGCCGGACATGCCCTTCCTCCAGTGCCACCTCAACTCCAGGGCAGCCCTTCATCTGCAGCACCTCTCAGTGATTCCGGATCACTGGGAACACGCCTGCAGAATTGCCCAGAACATTTGCACGTCGGTTCTCAGAGAGGGGTGGTGAAGGGCTGAACTGATTCAGGCGACAGCGGACTTCTGGGAGTTTGCTCCAGTTGCTTTTTTCATATGTTAACATGTAATGATTACGTGGGAAAGCGATCCCAAGTGACCTCACTGTGGTCTTATCATCCTCAGTGATGGGCACAGGGGGAGCTGGATGTGGCCTTTCCCCTGTGCCCTGTAGTACTGGCCGTGGGTGGTACTCCCGAGCACTGCACAGATGTGATGTGAGGATGCACACATGGCGCGTGTGTAGGGAAAAGCGGTGACGGCACTGCAGTTCCACATCCACTTCTGTGTGCACTGCTGTGGGCTGACTCAGGAGCTGTGGTAGTCTCCAGTATAAAGAAATCACCTGCTTTTAAATCGAGATAGAATTCCCTTTCCATACAATTCACTCTTTTGAAGTGGACAACTTCACAGTGTTGCGTAGCCTCACCTCTATCCAGCTACAGAACATTTTCATCCCTCCAGACAAGACCCCGTCCCCATTAAGTAGTTACCCCACAATTCCCCCTCCACCAGGCCCTGCCAACCACTACTCTTTCATTCCCTATAGATTTACCTGTTCTGAACATTTCATATGAACGGAATCAAATATGTTGCATTTTCCATCTGGCATCTTTCGCTTAGATAATGTCTTCAATGTTCGTCCATATTGTAGCATGTATTGGTACGTTATTACTCTTCCTGGCTGAATAATACTCCATTGTCTGGATAAACTACATTTTATTTATCCATTCATCAGTTACTGAACATTTGGATTGTTTTTACTTTTCAGCTACTATGAATAATGTTGCTGTGAACATTTCTGTGCAAGTCTTTGTGTCAACATATCTTTTCATTTCTCTTGGGTAGGTACCTAGGAGTGGATGCTGGATCCTATGATACTCTATGCTTAATCTTCTGAAGAACTACCAGACCATTTTCCAAAGTGGCTGCGCCATTTTATGCTCCCACATACGTATGAGGCTCCAATGTCCTCACATCCTTGCCAACACGTTACTGTCCAGCTTTTTCATACCAGACATCCTGGTTGGTGTGAAGAGCTATCTCATTGTGTGTTTTTTTAATATGATATTGCTTATATGCGGAATCCAAAAAAATGGTACAAATGAACTTATCTACAAAACAGAAGCAGACTCACAGATGTAGAAAACAAACATATACTTACCAAAGGGGAAAGGGGGGAGGGATAAATTGGGAGATTGGGATTGACATATACACACTACTATATATAAAATAGGTAACTAGTAAGGACCTGCTGTACAGCACAGGGAACTCTACTCAACATTCTGCAACAACCTATATGGGAAGAGAATCTAAAAAAGAACGGACACATGCACGTGTATAACTGACTCACCCTGCCGTACCCCTGAAACTAACACAACATTGTAAGTGAACGATACTCCAATACAAATTTTTAAAAAATCAAATAAAATATTTTTCTATTAGGATTCACTAAAATATTTGACATCTTACAGGGGAAAACTATTTTCTAAGAATTCCATTTTACTAGTCGTGATCATTCATTCATTCATTTCCCAATGGTTCCACACCCACTCTTGGGCAAAACAATGTCACATTAAACAGCAAAACCGAATTTTACCAGCTAACGACTGCCATCTTTTTAGCAGGAATTCCATTGCCTTGCAAATCTCAACCATATATTTTCTAGGACACACTGGGAGGTGTGTTCCACAAGTCCAGGATCCCTGGGAATCATTTCCAGCCCCCACGGCTATTCCAGGCATAGAGGGAGCCTGAGGTTCTCCAGCATTGCTACCCTTGTCTCTACAAAACTGGGAATCCTTTTCCACAAGTGCCTTTATCTCCCCTGAGCCAGAGTCTGAGGAGACAAGAGTCAGCAGCCGCCGCTGAGAACGAGGTGACACAGGGACCATCATCTCTCTCAGGCTCCATCTTTGCCATCCCCAGTATCCTTACACCTCCTGAGGTTGTGACTAAAGGCTGCTCTAAGACGAGGCGACATGCTCTGCTGGTCTTGGAGAGTCTCCTGGAGTGGCAGGGGGTGGCTACAGCTCACCCTGGAAACATGGACACTGGTGTCAGACATATTGGGGAACATTCAACCTCATAAACACTCCAGGCAGCTGCCAGCTTGGCTATTAGCGCCAATACCTGGCCTCACTGTGGTTTTAATTCGTATTTCCCTGAAAACAAACGAAGTTGGGCATCTTTAATCCTTAATCCAGTTATATTTAATGTAATTCCTGATAACACAGGATTATGTCTGCCATTCTTTTCTATATGTCTTATGTCATTTTTGTCCCACTATTCCTCCATTATGGCCTCTTTGTGTTAAATAGATCATTTCTAGTGTACCATGTTCATGTGTTCTCATTTCTTTTACTATATTTTTGAGTTATTTTCTTAGTTGTTGTGCTGGTGAATACAATTCTGCCTTCCCTGTGGAGCATCTCCCTCCCCGGCCCCACTGCAGCCCCCGAGTCACGGGGGGGAGTCACTGGGCTGAGGGCTACAGCAAAGGCAGACAGTGTGGGGAGAAGGGAGAGGACTGGGTCCAGCTTGTAGAACAAGGGTCCTGGAGGGAGGGGTGAGCCCAACAGGGCTGGAGAGAAAGAAGAGAAGGAAGAGAAACCTGGGTCCGCATGGGGAAGGAGGGAGGACCCTTCCTAGGGGTGGCAGGGGCTGCCTGGAGGAGGCCCCTCTGCCCAGCTCTCTTCTCTGTGGCCTTAGAGAGAGGGCCCGACCCTGCACAGCTCGGAGCTGCACCCCTGGAGCCCCACAGAGGGAGGAGTTGTCCCGGAGCAGCCAGGGATGCAGATGAGAGGCTGGGGGGAGCTGCCCTGGGGGCTGTGCCCGACAAGGTTGAGGGCCTCCAAGGGCAGGGTATGTGCTAGGCTCTGGGTCAAGGAGGCACGGTCCTGGGAACAAGTACAGCTGAGGGAGACAGGAGGTCCTTGTTTCAAACCTCACAGGCGCTGCAGGATGAGGGCTGCGTCCCACAGCCTGGCAGGGGCACGGGGTCTGGAGCACACATGTGGGCAGTGGCTCGGCCCTGCTCACCCCGAGGCCCTGCTGCCGGTCTGGAGCCTTCCCCAGGCCTCCCCCAGGGACCAGTCCCGCCCCGGGAAGGACCCCGCAGGCCCTGAGATGAGGGGGTCAAAGACGTCCCCTCATTCAAGCTCAGCCCCGCGGGGCAACCCTCGCCTTCCTGCACAGCCTCATCTGGCCATGTCCCCACTTGTGCCAGGCCCCCTCCAACTCCAAGACTGTGCCAGGCCCCTTCTCGGCCCTTTCCTTGGCCTCTACCATGGAGCCTGACTCCCGAGACGGGTGGGGTGCCGGTGGGGGTCTGAGTCCTCCCTGCCTGGCGTGCAGCCCACACCCGCACCACCGATCCGGGCCCCCTCTGGTGCCCCACCTCATCTGGGCCCCCCGCAGAGCCCGGGCTCTGGTCTCCGCATCTCGTGGCCTGCGGGCAGCTGCTGCATGAGACAGCACATGGGAGAGGGCACAGGGTCCCCCAAGGTCAGGATCTGGGGTTGGAGCCCACATTCGCAGGCCCCCAGCTGGCGTCTGGCGAGCTGTCCAGAGCAGGGGCTCAGGGACGTGAGCTGAATGGCCTGTCTCGGTTTCACGTCGGCCCTCTGCCGCTCTCTTCCTTCTCGTTTTCCATTTTTGGCAGGACCTGGCCACCCTCACTTGTCCTCTCACTTGGGTGGGGAGCCTTGTGAGAAACAAGCTTGTGTTGCCTGAGAACCAGCCGGGCTGTGTGCACAGACCGCAGTGCACAAGGAGATACCCAGCGAGGCTCTGAGGATGTGAGGGGTGACATCCCAGGGGATGCCAGAGAGACACCCCAACACCTGCCCCGGAAGAGGCAGAGGGCCAGCAACAGGGCCGTGCCTGGGATCAGGGAGGAGCGGAAGGCCAGGGGCCATCACTCCCTTGTCACCACTAACAATGTGCCTCGAAGCCCTCAGGTGCGTATCCAGGACTCGCACTGCTAGCCACGTGTCTCCAGCCAGCGCTGTGGCTGCTTTTCCAGGGCCGGGGCTGTGCGGCGTGCCGGCTTAGCCTGGAATCCCCGTGCCTTTGCTGACAAGCTGGGGCATTTCAGGCAAGTCTCTGAACCCTCCTGTGCCCAGTGTTCTCAACAGGAGCAGAGGGGTCGTAACAGTGCTCACCTGCCCCCCAGAGCTCCTCTAAGGACTTGAGCAGTGAGTGCGGGCCCAGGGACTCAGCCCAGTGCCTGGTACATAGTCAATACTCAGAGATGCAAGCTTTTGGGTGTAGGGCTGACTCTTCTCCCAGGCTCCAAACCCTTCAGCACCTTTGCAGTGCTACGGGGCCATTAGTGCCAGGTTTCTGCTGTCCCTTGTTTCACCAGGTGGGATCATGGTTCTCAGACTGCCTCGTGGGACTGGAAGCAAGGTGCGGTGGTGCCATGGAAAGCAGTGCCATGAGCAGTGCACAGAAGCAGTGTGGACGGCACGCAGCGTGGGGATCACCCTGCGCAGGGCCCAGGTGGCCATGTGCTAGGACACCTGGAGCTGGCCTCAGGGAGGAGGTCAGGGCCCCGTCTTCAGCAGTACCACGTGCCCTGGAACAGCGCCACAGGCCGCAAGGGTACTCGCTGGTAATCTGGGCTTGCTGGCAGCCCTGGTGGAGAGGAATCTGCCCCAGCCATGCTCTAGCATAGGAAAGCAATCTGCTGAAGGGGCTCATCTTCCATCTTTGTGATGGGGACCATGGCTTGCAACGAGGTGCTGAGGAGATAGAGAGCTAAAGCTTTCTACTGTGAGATAAACAGCCATGAGTTTGAGCCCAGGTGGGTAGCTGTGGAAAAAGCAGGGCAGCCCGAGGTGCTGACAGCCGAAGTGCTCACAGGAACCACCCCCGAGTACAGGGACAGCAAGTTCAGGCTCTGGAGGCAGGCCCTGCTCCAGGCTCCAGGAGGAGGACGTGGGGTCTGGAGCAGGACGGCGGCCTTGAGAAGGGCTGCACGCCAAATGATGGGGGCTTCAAGTGGGGAAAATCTCAGAGGGCAGAGCCAGCTCCCGGGCACGGGGCCCACCTGGATACGGAAGAATTTGGGGTGCACAGCTCTGGGGGCCCCCAGCAGCCAGGGGATGTGGGTCTATCTCCCAGGCCTGGGGAAGTGGCTTGAGATCACCTGGTCTTTGAACCTTGCCTACTGGCCCTAGGTAAAGGAGCCAGCAGGTGGGGGTGGGGTCAGGGAGAGGGGTGGTCCCACTGAACAGGCAGAGGAAAAAGGGAGCCGATGGGGGAAAGGTGCACATTCCTCTTTCCAAATCCTCTCCCTACCAGGGAAAGGCTGGGAGGCAGGGGCCTCCGGGGGCTGGGGGCGGGGTCCTCTCTCTTCTGTGCCAGGCCCAGGAGGAGGAGGGCTGATTCCCAGGGTCCCTCTTGGGTCAGCCTGCGTGGGGGCTCCGGCCCTCCTTGGGATGCCCCTGCCGTGGGAGAGGCGGGAAAGTGGCTGCCCCTCGCCACCCTAGGAGGACTCAAAACCACCAGCCACCCAACACGCACACACACCACTCCCACAAGTACACACTCAGACTCACCTGCGAGCTCTGACACACTCTCTTGCACACTCCCACTCACTCACACACACTCACACCTGCCCAGGGAACACGTAAACACAGGTACGCTCTGAATAAGGGAGAGACGAGGGACCGGCCCCCTCCCATCCCCTCTCTTCTTGTCCTGCCCCCAGAAGCTCAGGGGCTTCTGGAAAGGGGCCGGTTGCCATTGCCCTGCTGACGGTCACGGGCCCCACCTGGGGCCTCTCCTGGATCCTGCAATGCAGCATGATGGGACACATCCAAGTGTCCCCACAACAAGGGACCAAGCCCATTGGGCCGAGGAGGCTGCAGGCATGGCCCTTGGGACCTCCTTCCCAACAGCACCCTGTAGGGAGGGGCCCAATCCCTTGCTCCCTCCCCCAAAGACTCTGAATCCTTTCAAAGGCAGATGGAGGGCAGCCCCCAATTTGCACGGGGCTCATCCATTCCCTGGGGTGAGAAGGCAGGACCCGGGCGGGGGTGAGGGATGTCGAGGAAGACGGTTCCTGGC
Source organism: Aethalodelphis obliquidens (assembly GCF_003676395.1). NCBI lineage: Eukaryota > Metazoa > Chordata > Mammalia > Artiodactyla > Delphinidae > Aethalodelphis > Aethalodelphis obliquidens. Next base: position 2,480,314 of record NW_020838062.1, read on the forward strand.
TCCTAACCCGATGACAGCCGCCACCGAGAACTGCCCCCCAGGCCGCGGCCCTCTGGGAGGGGTCTCCCGGATCAGCAGTGCCTTCCAGCCTGGCCGATGCCCTCTTCAGGTGGCACAGAGGGACCCGGGGGTACAGAGCCAGCCTCTGGGCAGGAAGGGGTCATCCCGGGGCCCCATCTATAGCCTCCCACTCACAGGACCCAACCCCCCCCCCCCCCCCCCCCCCCCCCCCCCCCCCCCCCCGCCTCCTGCCTGCTCCCAGGACACAGGAGTGATGCAGGGAGTGGGACAGGGAGGGGGCGCCCCTGCCCCTCGGGGGGCCGCCCCGCCCGGGACTTAAAGTGGAGGACAGCTCTCCCTGCCTTTCTGTGCCCCCACCCAGGGCCTGAGGGCTCTGCAACTCCTGCTGGGCGGCCCTCCTTCCCTCGGCCACCCCATAGCCCCAGGTCCCCAAACGTCCCTCAGCGCCTAGACCAGGGCAGGCCGCTGCGGGACGGCAGGGGTAGACGGATCTCAGGCAGGTGGGCAAATAACCCCCACCCCGGAATCCTGCACTGTGTTCCTGGCAGGGGCCTCTGACCTCACGCCCGGACCCTTCTGTGGCCGGCTGGTCCTTGGGAGGGCACACGTGACGCCTCTGAACTCTCTGGGTGCCCCGAGCCCCCACAGAGCTGCCAGGGATCCTGGAGCTTCCAGTCCTGCCTGCCGTCCCTCCCCCTCCCCCTGACACCGAACCCACTGGTTCCCGGGGACCCCCCGAGATTCCCGGGGACCCAACCAGCCATGGCCCGTGCCCACAAGGCCCTGCCGCCCGGCTCCATCCAGCCGAGGAGACCACATGGACCCTCTTGGACCCTGCCCGGACCGTACCTCCGTGCCGACTCGGGGTGCCAGGCCACTGCTGCTGCCCCCAACCCTGACCCCACCACAGCAGCCCCTTCACGCCATTGCCCACAGCAGAGGCCAAACTCAGATGAAACGTTCAGGGAAATTTATTAAAGAGAAACATTGACTGAAACCATTGAACAGAGGGCATAACAACACACAGAGGAACTTCTAACGGCCACCGGAGCTCACGGGTCCCGGCCCCACCAGGGTCCTCAAAAAGGTGCCTCCGCTACACCCCACCCGGCGGCCCTCCATCCCCCCACAGTCTCCCTTCCTGAGGGCCCCGCGGGTGGCCTCTCGCCAGGAAGATGGGCGCCGGCCATGCCCGCTCCCCCCAGGGCAGACCCTCCATTTCTGGCCCACATGCCCGGGGCCTGGCCCTGCCCTATGGCGGGCACAGGACAGTCCCACAGCAGGGCGCACGCCACTGAGCCGGGGACGTGGAGTCCCGAGGAACAATGGGGTGGCCCAGCAGAACACAAGCCCTGGGGTCCTCCTGCAGACCTCCTGCAGCCCTGGTCAAGGTCTTCCTTCTGAAGGTCGCAGGTGGGCTTCAGGTCCTGGGGTGGGCGCTGGCTGTGACCTCGTCCATCCCGTCCTTCCCGCCGGCTCCTGGGACTGGGCTCGGGGTCTCCACGCCGCGCAGGGGTTGGGGGAACTGCTCAGAGGAGAACACATGCACATTTCCACAACAACAGGCAGCGCTGGGCCTGAATCTATGCCCAGAAAGCACACGTTGAGCTCACGACACTGGCCCACAGAGACCAGAGCCTTGGCTGGCACGTGGCGCACCTCAGGGCTCTGCGGGGGGACGATGGCTAGGGTGTGTGTGTTGGGGGGAGGGGAGCGGGGGCTGGGGGTTTCCCCTGACACGTGGGTCCTTCTGGGGCCTACAGGGACACATTTGGGCTTGCCAGTACAGGGAGCAACCTGCCCCAGGGGATGATGAATAGGGGTCCCCTCTCAGGAGGGAGGCCCAGGCACCTGGAGTGGCCCCTAACGACTCGCAGGCCAGTGTGGGTGGCAGCCATCTGCAGCTGCCCCTCACCCAGGCCGGGGCTGGCCACTCAGGGCTGCTCCCAGGTGGCAGGCTTTGGGGCTGGCCTTGGCATTGGCAGCTGTGAGCTGTGGTTCTCCAGGCCAGTCCCACGTCTCCAGTGGCCATGCACAAACCTACCTGCCTCTGCTTCTCCCTGGTCACTGCCGCGGCGGTCTGCCACTCCTCCACGTCTCGAACGAGCTGCATCAACTCCAGGAAGGGGGGCGCACAGCCTCGCTGATCCAAGACCATGAGCTTGTCCCGGAGGCTGGTGCTCACGTGGGCCTGGGCTAGGATGTATTTCAGGCGAATCATGTCTGCACTTCTCACTGGCAAGGGGCTGTGCCGCACAGCGTTCTGCAGCACGGGCTCTAGCCGCAGCAAGAAGGCAGAGACTTTCTCTCCGGGCTTCTGCAAGGTCTGGAGCAACTGAAAGCATGCGGTTCTATAGTTCTCTTTATTCCCGAAGATCTACTTCAGGGCGTCCAGGCACTGCACCACGGTCATGGAGCCACTGTTGGCCCGGAGCATCCGCACGATGGACAGGGCAGGGCCGCGCAAGCTTTCCAGCAAACGCCGCTGCTTCTCTACCTCAGACACCCGCCACATCCGCATCATCTGAGTCACCTGCTCTAGCCAGGCTTCAAAGTTCTCTTCGCCCGGGCCTGGGGAAGTGCTTCCCAAAAACACCTTCAGTTTTCGGTACCACATGCTTTCTTGCAGAGGCTGCGGGTCTGGCGGCCTGACTTGGGCCAAGCCTTTTGGCTGTCCCTCCTCAGGGCGAGTGATATACCCCAGGGTTTTGACCACATCTACCATTCTCCGGCCCTCAGCTTTCAGGAAGTGGTTCAGTCTGTTGATAAGTTCATCATCTGGGCTACGGGGCTTCACCACCACTTCCCAGGTACCTCCCTTTCCTGGGATCTGACTCGGCACCGTAGCGTAATTGACCTGGGCGGCCAATCCAATGAGAACTGCCTTAGAGCTGTCTTTCCTTCTGAACATTCTGCCCAGCACGCTGTAGGCACACAGGGGCTGTAAGCCCGCCTTCAGGGTCTCTTTAATTTCCTCTTCACTACACTCCACAGGGACGCCCACGATCAGCAGGGCCTTCCTGGGGTCCAGGTCCATGCCCTTGCACCAATCCTCCAACAGATTCACAGGCATTGCTCCCACTGTCTATGGACTGATCTAACACTAGGGGCAGTAGTCAGCTCACAGAGTTTGAGCGGGACTCAGGGAATTCTGAGCCAACGCCGAGTATGGAGGCAGAATCGTTCCGGGTTTGCACAGCCTATAATGCAAATGGGGTGACAGCATCATTCACGCGCACCCTCCCACCCCGACTAAAAGCCCACGCACTACCCCCACTTCTGGTCACAGAGATCCAGGCCCTGCTTTTCAGGGCTTCCCCAGTCATTTGCTGGAGACGTGTCTTTAGGCCAAGCTCCCCTCCCTGCTGACCTCGGCTTGCCGTGCACTCCTCCTCAAAGTCCAAGGACTCCTCTGTGTGTACTGCAGGTGCCTGTGGTGAAAAGGTCAGCGTCAGGAGGAGGGGCCTGACAAAGCCCGCCAAACGGGAGAGGACAGCAGGCTGTCCCACTCCCTGCCTCAGGGCTGTTCAGGCCCAGGGCACCCGGTACCCACTTCTCTGGGGCAAAGGTTGGAGGACGGAGATGTGAGTTCCCTCCTTTCTCAGAGAATGTCTGACAAATGAGAAAGATGGTTGGAGCTCTCTCTGCACAAGGCAATGAAACTGGTGGGTGTGGAGAACGTGTGACAAGCTGCAGTGTCGCCGTGGATACTGAGAACGGCGGGGACCATGGGTTTCCATCGCAGAGGGGTGCTATGTGGTAAAGGTTAAGGAGCAACAGGGGATGTCACTGGCCTCCAACCAAAGAAGTGTCCTGTTGTCCCTGGAGGGGAGGGGACATGGGGGGTGGGCGGCAAGGATCACGTGCTGCAAAACAGTAGCCTACCGTTTCAAATTGTGTGGAAGCTAGAATCAAGGACAGAAAAGGGACCCAAAAAGGGTCTACAGTGCCGCACTGCTGAAACAGACAACCCTCACCCTAGGTGTGACCCCACCCTGTAGACCCTGGAAACCCTGGCAGGCAACCCCACCCCTCCAGCTTTTTGCCAGGAAGTTACAGAAGCCTCTCCCGACATACGTCTACGTCACAGCTGTTCACCATGCTGACTAGGGACCCACCGGCAGTGCAGATACGGGGATTCCACCCACACGCAACACTAGACCTGCCCTCTAGCTCTGCCCAGAGGCAGCTCCCGGTGCTGGGGAGGTGGTACTGCCTCACTGCATCTGTCCAAGGCGAGGCAGAGGTGCTTTGCTACGGTTCTACCTCACACGGCCCTGCTCAGGCTGTGCCAATTCTGAGCCTACAGAGGCACTCTGGTACAGGGATACAGGAAACTGCTCAGGGGGCGGGGGGTGGTGGTGTGATGAACTGGGCCATTGGGATTGACATGTATACACTGATGTGTATAAAATGGATGACTAATAAGAACCTACTGTAAAAAAAATAAATAAAATTCAAAAATTCAAAAAAAAAACAAAAGAAACTTCTCAACTGGTATACAGTGCTAGTACGGGAGGGTTCCTATGGTATGATTATTGCCCCACCCTCCAATCCACCCCCTCCCTCAAACTCTGTCCCCACTGATGCACGACGGAGGACTTAAGCCCCACCCCTGACGCCAAGCCTCCCCTCACGGAAGTTTGATCCCTGTCCCCCCTCCAAGTCCCACCCCCACCCAAGCGCCACCCCCACCTAAGCCCAGCCCCTGACGCCAAGCCCCACGCTTACGGAAGTCCGATCCCTGCCCCCACCGAGCCCCACCCCTTCCCATGTCCCATCCCCCACTCAAGTCCGATCCCTAACAAAGCCCTGCCCCCACCCAAGCCAAATCCCTGCCCCCACTCAAGCCATGTCCCCCCCCTTCCCAAGCATCATCCCCGTCCCAAGCCCTGGCCTCACTCAAGTCCAACTACTGTCCCCAAGCCTCCCGCCCTCATTCCCCTGTTGCCCCCACCCATACCTAAACCCTCCTCCCTAAGTCCCCACGACCCCTCACACACCTGCTACCTCAAACGTCCCTCATTCCAGAGCAGGAATACACGTGGTCAGTGGAAGTTGGTGGAGGCCAGGGGAGGAAGGGCTGAAGGCACTTTCCCTCTAGGATAAGGCCCAGAGCCACTAGTCCTGACCGCAATGGCTGTGAGCAGGGTTAGGTGTGGAATAGGTTCCCCTGCAATTCCTAGGCTGGTCGCGGTGCCTGGAAATGGCACGGAATGGATGCGGTGCCAATGCCTGGTGCAGTGGGATCCCATTTTCAGGGGAAACCTGTAGCCACCAATCCCTGGGACGCCAAGGGAGATGGCAAGGGTCATTGTGCGGAACCCCACGTGGTTTGGATGGCTCTCTGTGCCCGAGTCCCAACCAGTACCTGCTGGAGGTGCCTACAGGCCGAAGCGCCTGTACACCACGACCACCACGCGTCCGGAACCACGGCTCGCGCGGTGCACACTGGGCCGGGAGCCCGTGGAAAGGGGCTGTCGGGCTACAAACTCCCCGCCCCCCCGCCCCCGCTTCCCGCCCAGCAGAGCTGCACACGGCCCACTCGCGGCTGCGCCCTAGCAGCGTGGCGCCCACCATTTCCCCTCGGAAGGGGGAGACCTCGCCCCGCCCTGCGTCAGTGTGCGCAACTAGGAGGACGGAGTTCGAATTAAACCGGGGCACCTTAAACTGCAGAGCTGGACAGAATCCAGCCTTGGACTGTGAGCGGGGTTAGGTGTGCAATAGGGTCCCCTGCAATTCCTAGGCTGGTCCCTGGAAGGAGACCGCCAGACCCACCACGTGCCACGCCAGGCCCAGCAGCCATCTTGGCTCTTGTTTAGCATGTCTGTTCCCCATTGAGCGGGAGCTGTGGCGTGACAGTCACCAGTCGCTCTCCCTGTTTGAATATTCCAAGAGGTCAGCGCAGGGCCGGGTGCAAAAGTAAAGGCCCGGTGGGTGCTTACTAAATGAAATCCTGATCGTTTTTTTTTTTTTAATTGTTCTGTTTTCTAGAGGCGGACAGCAGAAATACAGCTGCTTCCGGGAAAAATGCAAGGGCAGGAAAAATTTTCGTATTCACCAAGAGACCGACAACTTTCAAAGGATTACATTCTCCCATTATTCCCTGGACTTCACAGCCTAGTACTACCCACCTAGTACTGCCCGCCTAGTACCCAAACTGCTTCCCACCCTTTTCCAAAGAAAATTTCTTCCACAGAAGGAAGACTGGAACATTTTCCTTGGGGCCCGCGGGACTCTTAACTCGCTGTTCCAGAGAACGGCGTGGGGGGAGCTCAGGTTATCGCACTGGAAGTCTGCAAATCTGGTAGATCTTGGTAAAAATGAAAGTTCTGATTCAGGAGGACTGGGGTGGGACTGAGGTTCTGCGTTTCTCGAAAGCTAGGTGACTCCCATGCTGCAGATCCCTGACTACGCTTGGAGTACCAAGGCTCTGAAGCCTGTGGTCACTTTTCGGACCAGAAGTTGTGGTCATCTGGTGACAGAATAGATTTCTTTTGCTTTATTCGGGACACAGAAGAAGAGGCTTTTCGATAACGTTTTAATAAAAATATTAAAAGCAGACAAAAATGTTAAATTAAAGATTACCTTTAAGTCCAGATATTTCCTATATCAGAGAAGGAGAACACAGACCTGAACATGCCTTACTTAATTAGAACGTACTATTGAGAGGCTGTTAAATCATTCTCCTTCCATGCCAAGAAAAAGGGGTTACCTGCTGGTGTCAGAAAGTCTCCCGCAGACCTCCTGCCATCCCGGTCCAGTTTCTGTAACAAGAGAATGGGAGTAATAATAGTACATGCCTCAGAGTCATTGTAAGAATAAGATAAGATAGTATTTATAAAACAGTGCCTGGTACATAGCAAACAATCATCAAATAGTAGCTTTTGATATCAGTTCATTATTTTTTTAAATAAATTTATTTATTTATTTTTGGCTGCGTTGGGTCTTCGTTGCTGCGCGCGGGCTTTTGCAGGAAGCGGGGGCTACTCTTCATTGCGGTGTGTGGGCTTCTCATTGTGGTGGCTTCTCTTGTTGCAGAGCACGGGCTCTAGGCATGAGGGCTTCAGTAGTTGTGGCGCACAGGCTCTAGAGCACAGGCTCAGTAGTTGTGGCACACGGGCTTAGTTGCTCCACGGCATGTGGGATCTTCCCTGACCAGGGCTCGAACCCGTGTCCCCTGCATTGGCAGGTGGATTCTTAACCACTGCACCACCAGGGAAGCCCGTCAGTTCATTATTAAGATGGATGTGAAAGACTAGGGAACAAATTTTAATCCCTTAACCACCAGACTGGTTATTCATTTATTTAAGAAATATTTTTGAGCACCTATTATATGCCAGACATGGTTTTTGGTTTTACTGGGAAAAATAGTATCTGTGACCTTAAGATCTAAACCTGACATTAAGAACTCAAGGAATCTGTAAACTTGGATGGGGGAAAATTCATATTTATTTTTACTCAAGCAACTAAAATATAGCATTTCCTTCAATTATGAATGTGGACAGCAAACCACAGTACTATTAGCAGTACATGTTACTTCATCACCAACAAAAATAAATATTTCTATATCCCATTATAGTTACTGCAGATATCTAGAAATATTTACTAAAAATAGCATTACCTCAAAATTAGACAGTTGGTAGACCAGTTTTAGATACTGTTATATTATGTGTTAATGAGGCATATATATCACTGTAAAATATAATTATGAGCATGCTTTATGTCCTTAAGCATATTTATAATAGCTGCTTGAAAAATATTGTCTGTGAATTATGATATCAGGGTCAGTTTCCCTTGAATGTTTTTTTTCTTGAGTGTCATCACATTTTCTTGTTTCGTCTAGTAATTAAGCATCATATCCTGGACATTGTCAATAATGTGTTCTAGTGGCTCTGGCTTCTTGCTTTCTGTTATATTTCTCCAAAGAGGTGTTATTGCTGCTGCTGCTGCTGCTGCATTAGCAGCCAGTTAACTTAGCTAAACTCAGACTCCAAACTCTGTCTCCCGTGTTGAACGTCATCTGATATCTCTGCTCAGTTATTTTCTTAGAGTCTGCCCTGTACATACACATCCCAGTGTCACCAGAGATTTGAGCAGAGTTTATATGCCAAAGTTGGGTTCCGTGCCTCTGGTTCTTTCCTGTCCAGGGTTTTCCTTCTCACTTTCCCTCCACTGTGGTCACCCTGAACTGTGTCCTCTGGGTCTCTGAAGTTTTAGCCACCCAGCATGACATCCTCTGCAGCCTGCCCTCACATGTAAGCAAATATGCAAGCGGGAATATCAAATTCTACAAATTACTTAAGGAAGAAATAATGTCAATACTACACAAACTCTTCCATAGACGTGAGGAGGAAAGAATACTTCCAACTTATTCAATGAGGCCAGCACTAGCTTTATATCAAAACCATTCAAAGACATCATATAAAAGAAAACTACAGACTGATGTGTTTCATGAACATACATGCAAAAATTCTAGACAAAATTTTAGCAAATGGAGTTCAACAAGATACAAAAATGATAACATATTATGACTAAGTAGTCTATAATAAGAATACAAGTTTAGTTTAAACATTTGAAATTTTATCAACATAACTCAGCAGATTAACAAAAATAAAAACAATATGACATATCTCTTAGTCTATTCAGGCTGGTATAACAAAATACCACACACTGGGTGGCTGATAAACAACAGAAATTCATTTCTCACAGTTCTGGAGGCTGGAAGTCCAAGATCAAGGTGCCAACATGGTTGTACCCTGGTGAGGGCTCGCTTCCTAGTTAATAGCCAGCAACTTCTTGCTAGGTCCTCACATGCCAAAGGAGCAAGGCATATCTGGAGCCTGTTTTATAAGGGCATTGATCCCATTGGGACCTAAATACTTCCCAAAGGCCCCACCTCCTAATACCGTCACCTTTGGGAGTTAAGATTTCAGCATATGATTTTGGGGGGGGGCGGGGGGATACATTCTGACTACAGCAATATTCTCAATACATGCAGAAAAAACATTTGACAGAATCCAACATCCAGTCATGATAAAATAAAATTAAAAAACTCCCAGTAAACTAGGAATAGAAGGGAACTTCCTCAACCTGATAACTGACATCTATAAAAAAACCTACAGCTAACATCGTCCTTAGTGGTGAAAGACTGAGTGCTTTCCGCCTAAAATCAGAATGAAGACAGGGAAGCCCCACTCTTACACTTTCTATTCAACACTGTGTTGGAGGTTCAAGCCTGGGAAATTAGGCAAGAAAAAGAAGTAAACAGCATCCAGACTGGAAAGGAAGAAGTAAACTGTCTTTGTTCACACATGACAAGATTATCTATTTAGAAAATGCAATGGAATCTATAGAAAAGTTGCTAGAACTAATATGGGAGTTTAGCAGGCTGCAGGATATAAGATCAATATACAGAAATCAATTGTATTCCTGTATGCTAGCAATGATCAATCAGAAATTAAAATTTTTAAAAACAATACCACTCACAATAGCATCAAAAATGTACAGTACTTAGGAGCAAATCTGGCAAAAGATATGAAAGAACAGTGCATTGAAAAATACCAAATATTGGTGAGAGAAACTATAGACCAAAATAAATGGAGAGAGACCTAGTTTATGGCTCAAAGAACTCAATATTGGTGAAAAGATGTCAATTCTCTCCAAATTGATCTACAGAATTTAAACCAGTACCGATCAAAATCCCCAAATCCCATTTTTGGGAATGCAAAAAAACCTAGACTAGTTAAAACAACACTGAGAACAAAGTTATAGAACTTACACTATCTGATTCCAAAGATTATTACAAAACACTAATCAAAGCTTCATGTTATTGGTATAAAGATAGAAAATACATCAATAGAACAGTATAGACAGCCCTGAATCCACAAATTTCTGGAAAACTGATCTTTGATATAGGCAAAAAATTACAGTAGAGATAGTCTTTTCAACAAATGATGATGAAATAATTGGATATCCACATGCACAAAAATGAACTTTGACCCATATCTCACAAAACACACAAAAATTGACTCAAAATGGATCAGAAACCTAAGTAAATATAAAACCTAGAACCATACAACTTTTAAAAGAAAACAAGATCTTTGTGACCTTGGGTTAGACAAAGATGTCTTAGATATGACACCAAAATCACAATCCATAAAAGAGCAGATTGATAAATTTAACTTCATCAAAATTTAGAATTTGTGCTCTTCAAAGGACAAGCTACAGACCGGGATAAGATGTTTGCAAAGCATACACCTGACAAAAGACTTGTATTCCGAATATATAAAGAGCGTTTGCAACTTAATAAGAAGACAAACAACCTGATAATAACACTGTAAAATGGGCAAAAGGTTTAAGTAGACACTTCACCAAAGAAGAGTAACAGACGGCTGACATCAATATCACTAGTCAGGGAAGTTCAGATTAAAATCATAATGAGATTACACTACATACCTATCAGCATGGCTAAAATTAAGACTGGCTATACCAAGTATTGACAAGGATAGGAAACAACTGGAGCTCTCCTACACTGTTGGTGGGAATGTAAAATGGTACAACCATTTTGGAAAACGATTTCGTAGTTTTTTTCGAAAGTTAAACATACCTCTACTATATTATCTAGCCATACCACTCCTTGGTATTTACCCAAGGTAGAAGGAAATGTATGTCCATATAAAGGTTTGTACACAAATGTTCACAGAAGCTTTATTTATAGTTGCCCCAAACTGGAAACTACCCAAATGTCCATCGACCAATGAATGAATAAACCCACTATGGTACGTTAATGCAATGGAATATTATTCAGCAATAGAAAGGAGTGAACTGTTGATACATACAACAATATGGATAAATCTCAAAATAATTTTGTTGGGTGAAAGGAGCCAGATACAAAAGTACCCTTATTATACGATTCCATTTACATAAAACTCTAGAAAATGCAAACCACCCTATAGTGAGAGAAAGCAGATCAGTGGTTGCTTGAGGACAAGAGGGAGAAGAAAAGATAAGAGAAAAGGACACAAGGAAACTTTGAGAGTAATGGATATCCTTAATTGCCTTGATTGTGGTGGTGGTTTCATGAACATATATATGTCAAACCTTATCAGATAGTACAGCTTAAACATGTCCAGGTTATTGTTTGTCAAATATACCTCAAAAGAGCTGCTTTTTTTAAAAAAATACACCTACAAGTAAATAATAAAAAGACAAATAACGCATAAATGTGGGCAAGCTATTTGAACAGACACATAAAAACATCACACGCAACATGATTAGTCATCAGGGAGATGATAATTAAAATCACAATGAGTTACCACTTCACACCCACTTAAATGGCTAAAAATAAAGGCTTACAACCCCAAATACAGAGGAGGATTGGAAGGAAAAGGAACTCTCATACATATCTGTGGGAACATAAATCGTACAACCACTTTGGAGAATATTCTGGCAGTTTCTTATAAAACAACTCTACTATGATGTGGCAATTCCCTTTCTAGGTAGTTACCCAACTAAATGAAAGCATATGTCTACACAAACTTGTACACGAATGTTCACAGTAGCTTTATTTATAATACTCCAAAACGAAAAGAGACCAGATCATAAACTGGTGAATGAATAAAAACCAACTGGAATATATCCAGATAATGGAATACTATTCAGTTATTAAAGGAAAGAAGCAATACATTAAACAACATAGATAAATCTCAAAATCGTCATACTGAATGAAAGAAACCAGACACAAAATAGTACATACCATATGATTCCATCCATATGAAGTTCTCAAATAGGCGAAAGTAATCTAAGATGGAAAAAGTTTAGAACAGCGGTTGCCTCTGTGTGGAATTGTGGTGGGAGCTGACTGGGAATGGGCACAAAGGAGATTTCTGGGGTGTTGATAATGTTCAGTATCCTGACAACAGCTTGGTGTATGCATTTGTCAAAAGTCACTGCATGGGGCACTTAAGACTTGCACATTTCACTGTATGTAAATTTTACCTCCAAAAACAACAAAAAAACCCCCCAGTAAACAGGTATTGATCTCTAGGTAATGCTATGCGTGCTGAAGTGTTAAGGGGTGAAGTGTGCTTGTATGTCTGCAACTTACTGATACTTTGAAATGGATCAGTTAAATAAGGATGACCATGCAATCAAGCAGGTGTAGCATAATGCTAATTGTAGAATATTGGTGATTAGTATATGCGTGCAAATCTTTCAATTGATCTGTATGTTGCAAAGTTTTCATAATAAAATGTGGAAGGTAAATAAGAAAAAAAGTTGGTAGCATCTAACAGATAAAATTGTTACAAGAATATTTAAGAAGTTGGTTATAATCATTATCACTAATAAAACAATAAATGTATATTAATAAAAAATGAACAAAAAAGTTAGACCGTGTCCTTCAGACTTAATTTCAGTGCCCAGCTAGTGTGGCTCCTTTTCCCTTGGCTTACTGCTTTCCAGCATTTTCCTTTTGATCCTAGAATATGCCCAGTTGGTTCCTACCACAGGGAATTTGCACATGCTATTCCTTTTACCTGTGGATGCTCTTCCTATCAACAACCTTCACACGGCTCAGTCCTTCTTGTCATCCAAGTCTCGTATCAACCATAGTCTCACTGAAATTACCCACCCATCACTCCCAAACACCCCCCTAATTGATGTTCTTCACAGTTCTTGTCATTCTTGTGTGTTGTTTGTTGACCCTTGTTTATTATTGTATTCCTTACGAAACAGGAATCTTCAAGAAAGCATCGATGGGCTTAGCACACTGCAGGGTGCAGCAGCTTCCTAGATCTTTGTTGACCGGCAGAAATTCCTCTGGAAGTGGCTGTCACTACTTGCAGCACCCCCTATCCAAGAATCTTGTTCTTTTCTCTTCTTAGTATGACCTGCCATTTTGAAATTAACTCAAATGACTTTCCCCTCCACCTTTACCCGAGCACGCGGGCGCGCGCGCGCGCACACACCCACACACATACTCACAGGAGCTCTTGGGCGCCAAATGCGCGCCCCCTGAGGGCAGGGATGCAGCCTGGTTTTGCTCACAGCTGTATTCTCAGTGCTTGGCACGGCGAGAGCTCACACCTTCCGTGACTGAGCGAGGCGCTTTGACCCCTCCAGTGGGGGCTGGCTTTGCTCTGCGTCGCCCTCCGTTCTCATCCCCCCACCCATATCCCCGTCCTAAAGGCGCCCAAGGGGGAGGGGTCCTCTCCATTCCTTCGTTCCCTCCTTCGTGGGCTTGTTGGTTCATTCGCTAGTTCATTCATTCATTCATTAGTACATTCATTTTACTCCTCCCGCCTCCACCCGAGCACCTGGCCCCACCGCGTAGCTCCCCTGGGGTCTGGCCTGACCCACCCACCCAGGGCTCGGCCCCGCCCCCTTCCAGCCCCGCCCCCTCTCTGGGCCAATCGAGACCGGCGGGCCGGGCGGGGCCGGAGCCAGGGTGGGGCCTCGCTCTCCCACTACCCACGGCGGCGCCCGCGGCTCCGGAAACGCGCCGTGGGGCTGCTGGGCTCAGCCGGGTGCTGGCGGCTCCGTGGCGCTTCCTGCCACGCCGGGCCTGGGCCGCGCCAGCGCCGCTCCGCCGAGGACCGCGCGTTGGCAGCCGCTGGGCCGAGGTGAGCGTGCGGGCCACAAGAGGATGTGCGCGGAGCCCGGGAGGGTGTGCGGGGCCGGGATGAGCGCGCGGGCCGCCAGAGGATGTGCTGGGAGTCGCGGATGAATGTGCGGGTCCCGGGTGATCGTTTGGGCCTCGGGAGGATGTGCAGGGGACGGCCCAGGAGAGTGTGCAGGACTGGGGTGAGTGTTCCAGAAAGTGTGCGGTGGGGGGGCAGGGGGCGGCCAAGCTTTGTTGGGGGGCGTCTCTGTTCCCGCGGGAAGCTGCTCGGCCCTGGGGCCAGGTGGAGCGGGAGATGGGTCCGGGATGGCGGGTACGAAGAGGCCGAAGGCCTTCCCGCGGCGGACAGGGGGCGACGGTTAGGGGCGGGAATCGCTGGACGTGCTGAGGCCTACGCTGCTTTTGGGGTGACGCTAAGGGATGGGAACCGGTTGCTATGGGAAGAGGGGGCCCCCACCCCAAGTGCAGAGGAGGCCAAGTGGGAGGGGGCGTTGGGAGGTGTTAAAGGGCTTTTCCCCAGTCTGGGGGAGGGGCTGAACAGCAGTCGGAGACGCGGGGTAGGTGTACTGGGGACTTCCTGCTGGCGGAGTCTCTCCTTTCCTTTTGGGTGGGGGTCGAGCGTTAGCTTGTCGGGGAGGATGGGGGGACAGCCTAGAGCCCAAATGCTGTGAAGGAGGGGGAGGGGCAGCCCTTGCTGGGTGAAAACGAGCTCCAGGCCCTCGATCTGAACAGTGCTTTTTCTGTCGCCCTTCTGGGGCCACCATCACCCGCTCCAGTGCCCCCCCCTTAAACTCCTTTGCTGCCTCCTCTAGTCTATATTTGGGTGATTAATTACATGTCTTTTTCCATCCTCCCCCCCACACAGTCGCCTGCTGCCCGAAGCCCATGGTCCCTTTCAAACACCAACCCCGCCAGAATCCTGGCCCTCTTCCCGGAGGTCCCACCCTGTTCCAACTGACACCCTCCAGCCAACGTTGGCCCAGCTGGGGGCCACCAGCCCCCTTCAGTCTCCTTGGTCAGTGAAATATTTCCTCTTCAACCTCAGACCCGACATTTTTCTTTTACCAAAGGATTTCAGATGGGATTGCTAGAACAGCACCCCCTCTGGGTACTAATGCTGCCTCGCCCCATCCCCCATCCTCCCTCCTGCCCTGGGCCTTTAAGTAGAAGCAGCTTGCACAGTGCCTGACACAGTCCAATCCATTCCCCCCAAATGTCTTAGGACCTACATTTAGAATCCTATCGAACAGTGATTTTCAGCCTTCTTTGGGTGAGGAGACCCCTTAGAAAATCACTAGAAACTGTGAATTCTCTTCGCAGAAATCTGACAGTCAGCACAGAGAGTGGGATCCCGTTCAGGAGGCTCATGGGCCAGAGTCCTGTCTGATGAGCCCTGGAGGTGAGGAAACCTCCAGATTCTAGACGGGCCCAGTGCTAACCAGGCACAGAGCAGCATCCCAGTTTCCTGAGTGCTGGTTGAAAATGCAGATTTCTCATCCCCACCTACACCAGCTGCTCTGTCCCGAGTTCTTAGGAAACCCCAGGCCAGGGTTCTAACCCACCCATCCAATCCTGGCCCTAACCTGCCTGGGCTCCCCAACTGCCCAGGGCCCCTTGGGATTTGCACAACATTCCCCCACCCCCATTTAGAATCGTTCATATCCTGGGCAGTGTGACTTAAACGAAGCTATACTTAAAATTTATTTTGATTTTCAGTAAGAGAGCATGCGTCTTCTTGGGGAAATGGGAACATAAACCTTCCCTCAATTAAGTACAACAAACACTACAAAATCCCCTTCTGGTCTACCTTCTGGCTTTTTATAGAAGGCAAAGAAAATGGAAACCTAAACAGAGAGAGACAGGTGCCCAGGCAGAGAGACAGGAAAACGGGGAAGACGGAGACAGATGCCTCCCACCCACGCACACAGAAAAAGGCACACACAGACGCAAACATCCCGAGAGAAACAGGCTTTCCTGGTGAAACACCCTCTCTTTTGGCCCTTTAGGATTCACTTCTAGTAGCAGTGCATTTGCACAGCACAGGGTGGGCCCAAAGGGGGCCTTGGCAGCCACATCCTGGCGGGACGGGTGGAGAGCTGCCGAAGGCTAAGCCCAGCTCCAGCCCAGGGGCTCGGCTTAGGATCCCAGGCTTGCCTGACTCAGGTGGATTGGGGTCTCAGCAGTGTGTTCAGTCTCACAGCCTGTCCTTTGGTTGAGCACTCATGACCCAAAAAGACATGTTCCCAGAAGGAGTACCCAAGTCTGCTTCTGTCCCCCCAAGTTATTTCAGTCCAACAGGTGGGATCTTACCTGCCTGACTAATCGCTCAGAACTGTTCTGAGACATGATGCCATCCCTGCATCTCTCTTTGGGGCAAGTCTGGATGTTTATAGACCATGTCTGCTGGCCTTAAAGCTGGCCATGCTGTTAGAAGACGCCATGGGGACGCAAGATGGTGAGAAGTATTGTTTTCGATTCTGGAAGCACTTATATTTTTATATATGCCAGTGTCGTTGAACCATCTCTGCCCAGAGATAGTTCTCTCGATCTAAACAACACAACTCAAGGGAGAACAGATATCCAGTAAGGAGAATTTTGAATCTAGGTAATTAATAGGCTGATTTAGGGTTAGGGCTAGGCGTGGGAGAGGGCGCTGAAGGCACCCATCTGAATTAGGTGATCGAGAGTGCAGTCTCTCCTGTGACCTGTAAAGATTCCCTCCAGGGCATTTTTGCTCCGGCCCAGAACTGAAATGCACACCAGGAGACACCTGTTGTCTTCTGGGGCCTGAGGACATTCTGTTTCAGGTCCTTATCTAGATGCTCCAGGGAGTCCAGGTGTTTCTGGCACCCGTTTGAAGTTTCTGGAAGCTGCCAGATTGGTCTAGTTTGGGTGGCCTTGCTCCCTCTCCCCTGCCCCCACTGCCCAGGGAAGGATGGCACCTGCTGAGAAGGTTGCTTGGCCACTTGTGCCATGGAATTAGTCTAACACTGATCTTTCAGGCTCAGAAGTGAGCTTTCCTAGTAGCGAGACATCCTAAGGAGGGGTCCCGAGCTCAAAGGTGACCAGAATACACCTAATTATTCACTATTTTTTTGTGACAACTGTTGGCTTTTGTCTCCACTGGGTTCAGCTGTTAACTTCTGTTCTTTCAAGTCAAAGTGAAATGATTGGTTTGGTTCTCAATGTTTCTGATTCAATATGGAAAATTGGATTTAAATAAGTTGGTTAAAATTTACATTGCCATCTAAAGCACATTTCAGGAACATTTGTTCACTCACGTGAACTCTCATGTTTTAGGAAGCATGATTTTTCAGAAATGTGTCTGTGAAGCAGCTGCAGTGTCTGTGGCACTTGGCTAGGTCCAGAGTGGAATCCGCAGTCAGCTTTGATAGGGCCTTCACTCTCTGGGAGCATATAGTCGTTAGACTCTATACTTCAGATCCCACTTACAGAAGGAAGATAATATTTATATTAAGAGGCAGAGATTTGTTTTCCTGTAGTCTTTCTACCGGTTGGGTGAAGAAGTGCGCTTACAAGGTTTGGGGCATGCTTTTCCATGGTGAGTGCAAGTGCCTCACATTCAAGGTCAGGATCACCCTCTGTATCCATCGGGTGCACTACAGTGGTTTTCATATTGTGCCTGGAATTGCTTTGACCTTGATCTCCCAAGGTCCACTTTTGGAAGGCAGTAGACACCTGTATGTGTCACTTTTGTCACAGTGCAGTTTCTTTTCCAGATTAGTTCCACCGTTTTAAAGTGGAGCAGTTGGGCAGTCCGGCTTCTGAATTATCAGATTGTTTTCAGGATCGATGATGATGTTGCTTTTAACTGCAGTGGGATTAATGTGTATTATCTTTTTTAATGATCTTCCCTTGCGTCTCATAAAGCTTTTACCCGATATGCCTTGTTCATTGTGCAGAGTTTAGCTTCCTTTTGGGAAAGCAGGGCTCACTTTTTCCCTCCCGTTTTTATGAGCACCTTCGAAATGTTCTCTGTGTGTCTGTGGGTTCTGTCACTGTGGGTAGTGATCTGAAGTGCACTTGGGTTAAGTCCCCTGGGCAAGCCTGGTACAGGAAGGGCCAGTCCTGTTGCTACACAGGAATTAAAGGATAATTAACAATTCACTTGGGGGTTGCGGCTCCAGGACTTCCACAGTTAATCATGCCAATTAAGTGAAAACACTTTGGTGGGATCCGCTCAATTAAATGGGAACACTTTGGGAGGACCTGCTCAATTAAACATGGGTGGCTTGGAAAAACTGTGAGTGAGAGAGAGAATGACATGTGTATCTATTGCGCAGGGAGGGTCTGTGATGGCATGTTCATGGGAGGATTTAAAGCCAGTCCCCTAAACCCATACGCACCATTAGGCTTCAAGGACACTCAATGGCTGCCTGGCCTTTGGATAAGGCCTGGTGTTAGATATTACCTGCTGGCATATTACTTCTCTCTTTTCTGGTGTGGTTTGAAATGTCTCAAATCTTGGGAGCTAGACCTTAGGCAAGTTGGTTCACCTCTCAGATCCGTGTCTTCCTTCTCTGTCAAATGGAGGCGGGAATGACTATAGGTGGCGATAGTTACATTACGTGAAGGGAGAAGCGCAGTGCCAAACGCACAGTAGGCGCTCCGTTAATGGAAGTTTGATGCGTTTAACACACCCCTCCCCCCACAGTTTCTCACATGCCCGCTGAGTGTTAGGAGCTGCTGCAGATGCTGGGGATTCGGGGGTGACCAAGAAAGAGAAGGGCCCTGTCCTGTCACAGGTGACATTTCCCCCAGGGAGAATCAGGTAAAAACAAGCAATTTCGGAGGATACGTTTTAGGTAGTGAAAAGTGTTATAAGTAAACCGTGATGGGGCTGCAGAGTGAAGTCATTTGGAGGAGGTGACACTTGAATGAGGCCCGAGTTCTTCGCAGGAGCCACCTGAGGCAGGTTCAGAGGCCCTCAGGGGTACTGCCTTGGCATGTTTCTGACTGGATGAAGGCCGAGGGTCTGGAAGGAATGACTGAGACGTGGGGTGCAGACGTGGGTCTGGTGGGCTCAGCCAGGGACTTGGAGGGGGTTAAGGCCTTAGGTCTCTGGCCTGAGGGTGGTGAGATGAGGCTTGTAACAGACCATCTTCCTCAGGAGGTGAAGGTGAGATGTTCTCCTCTCCATTCTACACGGCAACAAAACCTCAATGTCAATTGGAAGCGAAGTTTTTAGAATGAATTGTATAAGTAATCTATGACCATTTCATTTTGTATTGGAAGCCAAAGTCAAACCAGACATCAAATGTATAACAGGAAGAATCCAACTGCTCCGAGGGTGCCCCGCCTGGGTGACAGTGGGGTACAGAGGGCTTGGCTGCTGGGCACCTGGGGCTTCCCTCACACACTGGGGAGCACCTGTGCTGCCAGCTACTTAAAGATGGAAGTAGAGTTTCCGTGGACACTGGGGCCAAAGAAGGCCTTCTGCTCACACCTGTCATGGTTCTGATAGCTTGGGGGGATGATCCCAGGAAGTGACAACCTCATGGACCTGCCTCTAAGCTGTCTAGGACTGCCCACATACTCCGGCCAGCCCTGGTCCTCTGTGCCTGCCTTGCCTGTGTGGGCACCTCGGGATGTTGCCCAGCTTCAGGGGCAGTTCCCTGTTGTCTCCTTGGCATTAGCCCTGTCCTCTCACATGCTGAGCGTCTTTCTTATCCAGAGTCAACTGAAATCTTTTAAAATTGTTGTTCCTTTCTGATTACCAAAGAAATGCAGTTTGGTTACTAAAAATTCATTACAGAAACAGAAAGCAGAAGACCTTTCTAGACCTGGACTCTACCCCAGGGTGGTGCACACTGCAGTCTCGATGTGCTCATTCACTGTGAGTCACTCTCAGTTTATTCCTTTTTTCTCCTAAAACATAAATATATACCGTTCTCTTCCCTTCTCCTACCCTCTTTGGATTTTTTCAATAAACAGTTACTGTCTGTCTATAATCTTCTTTGAAGGAGGATTCAAATTTTTGTAATCTGCTGTGTGTCATTCTGCATTGGCCACCTGTTGATTTTTTTTTTCATTTTCATTTACTTTTTAAATGTTTTCTGTTTTTTTTCTTGTCTCTTACCACCAATTGATTTTATACTTAAGCTCTCCAGTCTTCTTCCTGCTCTGAGTTGTAGGATTCTTCAGAAAGGTCTCCCTCATGTTTTTATGACGTTGGGGTTATTGAGACTCTTCCTGTTGGTTATAGTATATTGTTTTCCATCCTTTTACTTTTAACCTATCTCTGTCTTTACATTTAAACTCTTTATATTTAAAGTTTCTTGTTGACAGCATATAGTTGAGTCTCATTTTTTTAAAAAAAAATACAATCTGATGATCTCTGCCTATTAACTGGTGTGTTTAGTCCATTTATATTTAATTTAACTATCCATATGGTTGTGTTTAAATTTGCCTCTTGGTATTTATTTCCATTTGCCCCATATGTTCTTTTTCCTTTGTGTTTTTTACCTTTCTTCTTTTGGATTAGTTTTTAGAACTGTATTTTATCTCCACTACTGGCATGCATCAGAGTCTTGGAGGGCTTTGTAAAGCACACAGATGTACATTTTATTTCTACGTATGTTATAAACCCTGCACTACCTTATTATTTTTGCTTTAAATGTTCAGTTATCTCTTAAAGATTTAAAAATGAGAGGAGGTAAAAGTGTTTATATTTCTGCACATATTTACATTCTTGATGTTCTTCATTCCTTTGTGATCCAAGTTTCCATCTGGTATCATTTCCCTTCACCTGAAGAACTTTCTTTAATATATCTTGTAGTACAGGTCTGCTGGTAACAGATTCTTTCAGCTTTTCTCTGTCTAAAAAAGTTTTTATTTTGCCTTTATTTTTGAAGGATACTTTCCCTGAATATAGAAGTCTCGGTTGACATGTTTTTTTTTTTTCCTTTAGCACTTTAAAAATGTCATTCAGTTGTTTTCTGGCTTGCACATTTTCTCATAAGAAGTTAGCAGCTATTCCTATCTTTGCTCCTCTGTATACAACATCTTTTTTTCCCTCTGGCTGCTTTAAGATTTTCTCTTTATCACTAGTTTTCAGCAATATGATTATGATGTGTCTTAGTGTACATGTGTGGGGTTGTTGGGTTTTTTTTTTCGTTTTGTTTGTTTGTTTAGACTTGCTAGGGGGTAATTGGGCTTCTTGGATCTAGATTTCATCAAATTTAGAAAACAATACATTTTAACCATTATTTCTTCAATAATACTTTTATCCCCCTCCTCCTTTCCCTCATCTTCTCAGATTCCAGTTACATATGCGTTAGACCACTTTCTGTTATCCTCAAGTCACTGAGACTCTGTTTTTTAAATATGTTTTTCTTTCTGATCTAAATTTGGGATAATTTCTATTGCTGTGTCTTCAAATTTTCTAATTTTTTAGGGAGGAGAGGGCTGTGTCTAATCTGCTGTTAATCACATCCAATGAAATTTTCATTTTAAATATTACAGTTTTTACCTCAGTAAGTCCCATTTGGTTCTTGTTTATATCATCCATTTCTTTTATTATGTTCCTGTTTTTCTTTAAATACTTATACATTGTTAAACTAGCTGTTATCCTTGCTTGTGAGTTCCGTCAGTGATCATTTCTGAGTGTTTCTATTGACATTATTTTCCTTTCCATGAGTCACATTTTCCTGCTTCTTGACATTTACTTAATTTTTTATTGGATGTTGAACATTGTAGAGATTATGTTGTTGAGTGTCTGTATTTTGTTGTTTCACTGTGAAAATTGTTGGACTTTGTTTTGGGAGGTAGTTATTTGTGGAATAGTTTCATCCCTTCAAGGCCTACTTTCAAGGTTTTCTAGAGCAGATCCAGGGTGGCTGTGGCTCCAGGGAATAGATCAGTCCTACTACTAAGGTATGGCCCCTCTGATTCTCTACTGACTACCCCACGTGATCACTGAGGACTCCCTGCTCTGGTTGGTTAGACCCTGAACATCTCCCTACCTTTGTGTGTCCTAGGAATTGTTGAACTTACAGCTTCCTGGTCATTCTTTTCCTAGTCTTTGGGAGTTTCACTCTATGCATGCATGGCTTAGTAGTTAAGAAAGACTAAAGAGGAGCCTTGTACAGATTTTTTGGAGCTCTTTTTTTCTGTATGGCTCCCTCCTTTCTGGAACTCTCTTCTGCCTCAGCTTCCCTGAACGCTGGTCTGTGTTGATGATAAAGCCACCAAGCTCTGCTTGGGTTCCCCTTCCCTATACTCTCAATCTGGAAATTGCCTCCAGGAAGAGATCTGGGCCACTGATAAAGCTCCCCTCATTTGTTTCTCTTCTCTCCAGGATCATGATCCTGTGCTGCCTGCTGTCCAATATCTAAACACTGTTGTTTCACATCTATTTTGTCCAGTTTTCTACTTATTTATGGCACGACATTAAATCTGTTCCTTGTTACTCCATCATGGCCAGAAATGGAAGTCTCTGTCCAACCCTTTTAATATAACATCTAATTTTATGTAAAAGTATTTCTGGAGTATCTGGGTTCTGTACTCCTTGAGCTAGTGTAAAAATGCTTCCTTTTCATATAACTGTGAGCCGAATTGACCTGACATCAGAATAGAAACTGTGTTCCTGTTTCTGTGAACTCACTGAAGTGGGAGGCCTGCGGTGCATGCACACCTGTGGTGGGATCCAAAAGACAACGGCAACTTACACATGTGGTTCAGATCCTTTTTTTAGCAACTTAGTCTTTGAAGATCTTTTGTTTTTTTTGGAGGTGTCTTTTTCCAGGTATTTTGTTCAACTTTTCATTTTGTCAAATATATCACAGAAACATTCTTGTCTGCAAGCTGTCACCTGGTGAACTGTTTCGGTGGGGTGGAGTGTGGCCTTTAGACGGCCTTACTGCTAGTCAGGAAGCCCTGACTCCTGCTCTGTTATGTCTCTTCCCTCCAGTAGCCCAGTCTGGTTTTTTGTTGCCCCTACCAAGTTGAGAAGGATCTCTCACTTCCTAGTTATTTCTTCTGATGTTCTTTTGGGGATGCTTCCTTCCTGTGCAGTGTGAGCATTGAACTCTACAAGGCCTACTGCTGGGAGGCCTGTGGCCGACCTGTCTCTGAGAGCCAGTCTCCCTGCCACTGGCTCTTGGTCTGAGTTTGTCTTCTCCTGCCTGTGCCTGGGCTAACATTCATTTGTCTTGTGTGGGTTCCCTCTGGCCTGCCTGTATCAGTTCTCTGCCAGCCCACTTTCCCCACTGTTTGGGATGCATTTTGTTAGGTATATCCGTGCTCTGGCTTGTCATTCAGCCTCTGTGCAAGAGAAGACTCAAGAAAATTTAAAACAGGGGAAAAGGAAATCACCAGTCTCATCCCACGGGACCCAGAGGCAGGGCTGCTGTCACTCACGGCTCTTTTCACTTTCCTTAGCTCTGCCTGCCCCACAGGGTCTTGCCCTTCCACAAGATGGATTCCTGGGAAAGCAAGTCCTGGCAGGCCCCCTTGGGGTGCTGGAGGCCCAGGTGAGCTGTGCTTCCTTCAGTCTGGCTTGGGAATCTGTCACTGCTCCCTGATTCTGGCCTTGGACTCTGCCTCTTGCCCCAGCATGACACACAGCAGGGCCTGAACCCCCCTGCTGCCTTCCCTCCCTCTCTCTGCTTCTCTCCCCGGAGGCTGCCAAGGAATGGTTGCCTGCCGGGCTTGTAATTCCCATCGTACTGATGGGGGAGCTGCGTTTCAATCCAGGAAAGTGATTGAACTGAAGTCCCTTGGGAGGACAGTGGGAGCCAGGGCCACGGCCCAGGTCTCTTGGTACGTGGTCAGGTTCTCTTTCTAGCACTTCTTGAGGCTTGTAGTTACATTTCCATGTTAGCAATGCACGCTCACTTCAGACTCTCACCTCTCATCCCTGGGGTTAGTGACACTGCCCTTGCCTCATTCTAGAGTGGATGGAAGGACAGATTATCCCTGGGAATTCTTTCAGGATCCGGTGACATTTGGTGACGTGGCACAGTACCTCCTCAAAGGGAGTGGCTGAGGCTAGATCCTGAGCAGAGGACACCGGCATATTGAAGGAATGTGACCTCTGTGGGTAAGGATGCCCCCAGCCCTTCCACAAGCTTTGCCACCAGCTTCACGGTCCTACGAAGCTGGGAGTAGGATAAGGGGCACCTGGCATAGCGTTCCACAAGCTCACCTTCCAGGGGCTTATGCTCCTTGGGAATGGGCTGTGAGGAAGTACAGAGGGTCTGCTACACCCGACATCTCAAAGTAGCAGGTGTCCCTCCCCACTCCTAATGGCATGGAAAGAAGCCCCCTCAGTCTTTCATTGGGAAAGAAATTAGAACAAACTAGCCACTAGCATTAAATACTTATTTTACATCTTTATTGGAGTATAATTGCTTTACAATGGTGTGTTAGTTTCTGCTTTATAACAAAGTGAATCAGCTATACATATACATATGTTCCCATATCTCTTCCCTCTTGCATCTCCCTCCCTCCCACCCTTCCTATGCCACCTAATTAAATACTTTTTTAACCCACAAGTTATATAAATTTCATGGCAACTTTACCGTAGTTTACCGTTGAGAGAGGTTGACGTAGCAAGCTCCTTTGCACCATCAGGGGCTGCACGTGGGGAGGTGGGGAGGCTTCTTCGGAGGAGAGACTGCCAGGGGTCAGCTTTGACAGTTATGGAAGAACCCCAAGTTCAATGTGTAGACCTTGAGGAGGGCGGATGGGGGAAAGGGAGGATCAGCTCCTCAGGAAGACAAACTGGCACCCAGATGGGCCCAGAGCTTGCTTCATCCACAGCCCCTGGAAGGAGCCGACTGTTGGGAAAGGCATTTTAAATGGAGGAATGACTTGCCTAAGGGAACAGCCAACCCAGCCTTTGGGGATTGAAAGGCTCTCCCCTTCAAAGGCCCTGAGCCATTCCTCCTCGATCCTGACGTCATCTCTGGCTGCTGCCATAGCTTGTTTCCTTTTCCGCAAGCAGGAGTTCCTGTTCTGAATCCTGACTTGGTCTCTCACCTGGTGCAAGTCAGACCCATCCCCTCGCGTGGACCGAGCTGAGCATTCAGGTGAGTAAAAAAGAAACCTGAAGAAATGTCAGGGCATCATTGGGGAGGCCCAGGTGAGCCCTTGGGGTGGGAGTGGCGTGCCTGCCCCTCAATCACCTTGACAGGGAGCATCCAGCAATCGGGCCCTTATGCCCCTTCCATCTCCCGCGCTTGTTTCCAGCTGGGCGGGGAGCCGCCATCCCGCCCCAGTGGCCCCAGGCCCGGTGCTCGGCGGCTGTCTCAGGAGGAAAGTGATTGTTGAGAGAGGAGAGTAACCTCCTTCCTTCCGCCTCGGCAGAGTGCAGTGTCTTGTGGTTTTCATTTCAGAAAGCATCTGGGTGACCCAGCCGCCGAGGATGGGTGAAGTCGCCCAGTCACAGGAGATGGCGTCCACGAGCTCCCCGACGGCCAGCGAGCACAGCCCTGAGGTCAAACAGAACGGGGACTCTGAGGGGAGGGGAGGGAGCCCCCAGAATCTGCCTGTAGAACATCATTTTGCATGTAAAGAGTGTGGGGATGCCTTTCGGCTTAAGGTCCTCCTCGTGCAGCACCAGCGAATTCACAGTGAGGAAAAGGGCTGGGAGTGCGGCGATTGCGGGCAGGCTTTTCGCGGGGTGTCTGAGTTCAACGAGCACCGGAAGAGCCACGTGGCGGCAGAGCCCCGGCCGGGCCCCAGCCGGGCCCTTGACGAGGCCGTGGAGAAGAGGGAGCAAATGGAGAGGGAGGCAAAGCCCTTCGAGTGTGAAGAATGTGGGAAAAGGTTCAAGAAGAACGCGGGCCTCAGTCAGCATCTGCGCGTCCACAGCCGCGAGAAGCCCTTTGACTGCGAGGAATGCGGCCGCTCCTTCAAAGTCAACACCCACCTCTTTCGCCATCAGAAGCTGCACACTTCGGAGAAACCCTTTGCCTGCAAGACGTGTGGCAGGGATTTCCTGGATCGCCAGGAGTTTCTCAAGCACCAGCGGATGCACACCGGCCACCTGCCCTTCGACTGCGATGACTGCGGCAAGTCCTTCCGAGGGGTCAACGGCCTGGCCGAGCACCAGCGCATCCACAGCGGGGCCAAGCCCTACGGCTGCCCCCACTGCGGCAAGCTCTTCCGGAGGAGCTCAGAGCTCACCAAGCATCGGCGGATCCACACGGGCGAGAAGCCGTACGAGTGCAGCCAGTGCGGGAAGGCCTTCCGGCAGAGCTCCAGCCTCCTGGAGCACCAGCGCATCCACACCGGGGAGCGGCCCTACGCGTGTGGCGACTGCGGCAAGGCCTTCCGGGGGCCCTCCGACCTCATCAAACACCGGCGCATCCACAGCGGACTGAAACCCTACGAGTGCGACAAGTGCGGGAAGGCCTTCCGCCGGAGCTCCGGCCTGAGTCGCCATCGGAGGACCCACAGCGGGGCAAGACGCTGCGAGTGCAGCGAGTGTGGCCGCGTGTTCAAGAGGCGGTCCGCGCTGCAGAAGCATCAACCGACCCACCGCGAGTAGGGAAGGCCCACGGCCCCGTGGCCGGCAGCGGATCCCCTCGGGGCCCGGGGCCCTAGAGGGGGAGGGCAGGGTCAAAGGAGATGAACAGTTTTGTAGCGCTTATATATTTTCTCTTCAGAAAGGTTGAAACCAATTTATACTGCCACCAGCAATTTATAAGTGTTTGTGTTTCCCATCTTGCCTATCGAGAGTAGCTTCTACCATTTTGATTGAGTTTTGGCTGGTTCAGCTGGAATCGAGTTCCTTCAAGGTATTTAAATGCACAGGCCTTGAATTGGAGAACGAGAGAAGAGAAACCCGGACGTGGGGGTGGAGCTCAGGATGCTTGGTCCTCTCCTGCAAGCTCCCCCTTCAAGGAAACTGAGACCCAGAGCTATTCAATGATGGTGTCCACAGAATGTGATCCCGACTTTCCCCAACAGAAGATCGATCGCCCCAAACTTTTTTGGCCTACTTGAATTTATAAATTTTTAGGGTTGTAAATAGAATAATCAAATGTCTTATAATATTTAATTTATTAATTTAGTTCTACATACATATTGTAAATCACATATTATATAGAATAATATATTAATTTAGAAAAGATTCCTTTTCTCCCTAGCTCCACTCCATGAGATCTTTTTATCCTAATTCCTCATATGCATTTCTAACCTCACCGTCTTCACCAACCTCAGAGGCCCTTTGGAGTCATCATTTTCAAAGCACACATCCAATGACTTCCATCCATCCGAACTATGTGCCACGTAGCACTGTGACAATCCCTGCACAAGGGTCTCACTAGAAAGCGCCTCCCAAGCCATAAGTACAGGTTCACGTAACATTAGAATGATGGTTGTCGTTTTCTAATTTATTCTGTAGCTGTACAATGCAACCACTTAAGGTTTTCCTTTTTTTTAATGACCTTTAAAAGGCTTTTTTAAAGCATCGAAGACTTGTCATTGTGAGGTCATACTCTTAAGAAGAAGTACTGAATCTGAGTTAAATTTCTTTTGTGTCCTTTTTTCTTAAACCAATTCAATCTGGTGACTCCCAGGCATATCCAATACTAGCGTCGAATGGGGTTTGTTTCAGGCTAATGGGTCTTGTCCTCAAGCAGCACTGCTTTGTTCAAAATCAGGTAGTTGAGAGAGCATCCCCGTAATAACAGGGACGTCGCAAGGACTCGAGTGTAAGGTGACGCCTTCCCTTCGGGAACGATAGCCTCGCACATGGGGCCTAGATGGTACTTCTCCAATCCTCCGTTTCCACCTCTGTAAAATGGGGATGATCACAGGACTACCTCCTAAGGTTATCGCAACGACTGCGACGCCGTGCCTGGCGTGGAGGTTCACACTCAGTGAAGTCATCTGCCGTCATCACCATGGTTATTGCTGTTCTGTGACTCATTAGTACCCAAACTGAGGATGGACCCAGGCCTCCTGACTCCTAGTCTCATCTTCTTTCTCTCACGTGATGACTTAAAATACTGTTTCCGTTTTCGTGCATGCAGAGTACGTTCATCTCCTTTGACCAGTTACCAAGTTACCTTTGGATATATTGACTTTATACAGCAGTTCTTTCTGTATCGATTGTGATGATCTCTTTTCCAGTTTTATTGCTTTGCTCTTTGTAGCAGCTTTATTACATTTTTGTTGTGCAAGCTTTGATTTTTACGTATCCAAACATTCACTGTTGCCAGTTGAGTCTTAACTTCCATTGCTTCAGTAGTTAGAGATGATGACATTTTCTTCTAGAAGTTGAATTACAAACGAAAAGTTGAAAACCCTGCCCCACCACAAGGAGCTCCAGGTGGGCAGGCTGGATGGAAATGGGCCAGAGACACAGGCTCACTCCTCATCCAAGATGCAGACTCTGCATGTCTGTGGGCGGTACTTGACTATCCAACCTGGCCACTCAGGCACTCGAGAGGAATTTCCATCTCGGATTGGCCAGAACACTCTGACCGTTCTTCGGTATAGCCCTAACCTTCAGCAGCAGGGCTGGGCCTCACCTAGATCAACGGGGCGGTCCGAACTTGGTCTTGCCAGCTCCCGGGAGCCTTGGCCATGCTGAGCGTGGACTCAGTGCCTGAGCAGCAGATCCACCCGAGAGACATCTAAAACACAAGAAGACTTACCCGACTGACACCGTCGCGTGGATGGCATCCTCCTAGCGAGTGATTCTGGAACTAGAAAGAGGTCGGTTTAGTGGCTTCTGCTTTTCGCAACTAGGGGGAAATTCACCCATGCGTTCTGACGTCACCTCCTGCAGCCACACCTAAGAGGGGCGACAGAGCAAAGGCTCGGAGACGAACCGTGCCCCACTGATGGCCACACCAGGCCTGGGCTGTGACTTGTAACAGCCTTGCCCAGGAGGGGCAGTACAACAAGGGTTTGGAGGGCAACGATGCCCTTCTGACGACGGCCCACGTGGCATAAAAGTAGAAGTTGGTCATCCTGGGGCTGGCCTGTCACTTTCAGCAGCAAGGGCTGGCCAGGAACCTGGCTCCTCCAGTGGCCCGCAGAGCCCACAGATAGAAGCTGGCCTCACCGGGGCTGTAGTGTGACTTCCCAGCAGCTGTGCCTGGGGTAGAGGCTGGGAAGCAGGGTCCCACAGTGACCCTTGTGACCTTAGCCAGAAGGTACTCTGGAATGGCCCCCAGGCCACGCCAGTGGCTCTCTGTGACGTCTCCATCCTGACCCCCGGGCTGGAGAGAAGCTGACAGCACTTGTTGCGTAGTGATTCTTTCTGCTCTGGGGGCCTCAGTTCTTGCAGTAGTTGTGAATCTGTGTGTGAAATCACTACTTCCTTCTCTCATGAGTTTTCTCTTTTCAAGCTGTTATGACGTATTTGCTACAACTGTTATTTGGTAAGGAATGTTGGCGTCCACGGTGGGGCAAGTCTGGCACCTTAACCTGGAAGTACCTTGCCATGTCTTGCCCGGGTTTTATGAAGGATCCAGATGCAGTATTAACTCAGAACTTAGCGTCGCCGTCACCGCTGTACTTGTCCCCAGCTAGGGCATGGCATCTTGGCATCCCGTCATGCCCTCCTTTCCTTTGTTCCACTCTTGGTTCTATGATTTTCTCTTGAACAGGCCGTCTGCCAGAGTGAACACGTCTTTTCCGTCACTCTGTTTGCAGGTGAAGTCCGTGCTCTCTCTGTGGCTTTAATGTGTGTCCCGTAGTTGCACCGAGTTCAAGTGTTTGCCTCTGGTCCCGGGGGGGTGGATTTCCTTGGACTCTCTAGGTCTACTGCTACGTCAGATGCAAAACGTGATCAGACTTGCTGTCGTGTGTGCTTGTCTATGCATTTGTGTATCTACCTCATTTCATTTTTCTTTCTAATCACACGTATTCCTTTTGCAAGGCAAATGGAGAGCAGGTGGGTTATACAGAATGCTGGCTCTCCTTCGAAATAGGCCCTTTTCTTATATTCTGAAAGAAACCCTCCATTGCTTTTATTAAAGTTTTGAATACTTGCTGAAATTTTCAAAAGAAAGTAACTGTTTACCACTTGTGCTGCTTAATAAGATTAACCGTGTGGATTAGTTGTGTCATACCCATTAGTTGTGTCATTCCAGGCTGAGCCCCACCGGTTACGGTGGGCGTCAGTCTCTCTCGCGTGGGGCTGCATTCCACGTGCCTGGGGCTCCAGCCCCATTGTGCGCCATGTGGCCCCCACCCCGTCTAGGCCACATTAATTCAACCAGAACTGAGCACCTGACTCAAAGGCAGCAACCGGTCCACAGCGCTGGAGACATGGACCAGACCTTTCAGGTTCTCCAACTGTGAAGTACAAACAAGGAAACAGAGAGAAGTTTCTAGTTGGTGCTGGAAGAAAGAGGGAGCCACCTGGGATTTAGAGGAGTTGCCCCCATGGGCAGCACCAGCTTGAAGATCTGTGGGCTCCGGCTGGGCACCCCCAGAGCAGCCTCAACCCCAGCACCGCAAGGGAGGCCTGACTGGGTTACCTTCTGGGATCTCTGGCAACTGCCCTCACCGGTCCACTTGTGTCCCTGCCATAGACTCCCTTGACCTAGGCCAGCTTGAGTGGGTCTCTGCTTTTTGCAGTCTGTCAAGAGCAATTGCATTGTCCCACGTGGCTGCTTCCTGAGAAGAATAACACGGCTCGCTTTCCTCATGTCCTACCTGGCCCTCGTTCCTGGCCCAAGGCCCACCTGACTGTCGTAAACACCTGTTTTAAATGTGGTACTGTATTCTGTTTGCTAGGGTGGGTGCAAATCTATGCCTCCTAGTCTCTGAGTTTGACCAATGCTTTTCTGTCTGGGCACTGTTCCTGTACTGACCCCGTGTTTGCCCCAGCAAATGAGTTTAAGTCACCGCCCACCCTGTTCTTTATTTTGGAAGTGTCTCGCTACTCGTAGCAAACCCGTCAGATTGGGGAATTGATAACTTCTGTATGACTAGTATCCTTACGTTGTGTAGTTCTCATTGCATCAGTTGGGTGTTTATTTTCAAGAGTAGAAATGGTCTCTTTAAACAAAAATGGCCTTCAGCACTACTTGCAGATGTGAGGACAGCTGTGTCCTGCCCCAGCTTGTATTTCGGTTGTTGGCACTATTTCTCATTCCTCCCCAGTCCCCTTAACTTGTCTGTGTTATGGCACTTACTATAACCAGCTTTGCACTAGAGCTTCTCCCTCCCACCCTCCCCGGCCCATTAGATTGTGAGCTCTTAGAAGACAGGGTGACCCTTCATGTCTGATTCCCCTTCCAGATCCAGCACAGTGCCTTGCATCGAGTAGATTTCAATAAATGTATGTTCAATGGCATTGGTCTTCCTTGACTTATTTCGTCAAAGCTTGCTTTATCAGTTCTCCCCTTCCTCTTTTCTCCACGCTCTGGAGTTCCGCCCCTGCCTTGCCCCCCCGCCAGCCCCTGCAACTGCCTGCTGGATGCCTAGAGGGGAAAGCAGGTGCCCTGAGAGAGAAGGCTGGTTTTCCTGGAAGTTTAAGCTCTCCCTTGGCAGAAGGGGCCTGTCATTCAGCCAGTTCCCTCCCTCCACTCCAGCTGGAGCTCTCCCCTGGGTCTGAATTCCAAGTGGAAGCAGAAAACCGGCTTGACCCTGAGCTTCTCCCCTAGGAATCAGGAATGGGGTGACAGAAGTGGCTTCTGGGACTTGAGAATTGGCCAGCCTCTCTGGGCTGCGTGGGAGTGGGGAGGTCAGTCTTCTTGGTGGCCAGTGGCTGGCCTTCTCTGTAGTGTCCATAGCCTCAGAAAAGGCAGGTGACAAGGACAGGCTGCTGGCTTCCTGACCCTCCCAAATGCAAACAAACAGAGATCGGCCATGGAGTCAGCTGCCCCATCCTGGAAGGCCAAGTGTAAAGTGGGCTCCAGGAAGTGCTTGGGTTGGGCCCTTCTGGGCCACGATGTGCTCCAACAAGAGGAAGCCACATCTTGGAAAGGTGCATGACTCCACCCACCAGCCCAGTCTCCCTGGAGGCGCCCAGGCAAGGCCTATGTCATCTTTCCCCCATGGTCCCATCCTCACCACGCTGTCAATTATTCTTCTACCCAAATGCAGTTTCTAGCAGGTGGCGTGATGCCGCCCTGCCCCACGCGCAGCCCAGTTTGGAAAGAACCATGCGTTTGCTTTGCCGGTTTCATGATGTGCTTGCTACTAAGAGTTTCACCGAGTTCTCCTTAAAACATGTGCAAGCTCTGTTCTGGCAAACTTCCCTGTGTAGAAGTCAAGGCCACAGGTCCACTTGAATAGCTAATAATGGGCCCAGGGGAGGGGGGACAGCCTGGGGCTTTTCTCTTGGGGCCTTGTGGACCTCCAGGGCTTCTCTCAACACCACCCTCCTCTGAGCGCCCCCAGAAGTCTTTTGCTTACCTGAGAGTTCACAGTCCCCAGACCCCCCCACCTCATGGGCCAGCGTCTGAGCCTCCCTCATTGCTAAGGAGGCTCCCACCCACGGCCCTGTGCCCCAGCCCACTTCTGCCCAGCTCACAGACCACCTGGGAGGGGCCACAGTCCATTCAGGCTGCTATAACAAAAATACCATACACTGGGTAGCTTTTAAACAACATATTTATTGCTCACAGTTCTGGAGAATGGGAAGTCCAAGATCGTGGTGCTGGCAGAGCTGGTATCCAGCGAGGACCTGCTTCCTGATTCATAGATGGCTGTCATTTAGCTGTGTCCTCCTGTGGTGGAAAGGGTGGGGGAGCTTTCTGCAGTCTCTTTTATAAGGGCACTAATTCCATTCATGGGGCTCCATCCTTATGAACTAAAAGCCCTCTAAAGGCCTCACCTATTAATCCCATCACATTGAGGGTTAGGATTTCAATGTATGAGTTGGGGGGGCGGGCACAGACATGCAGTCCATAGCCAGCATGTAAGTAGAAAGGGGATACTTCTGCTAAAATGCAGAATACTCCCAATAGTCTCCTAGCCCACTAGGCTGAAGCTTCCAGAGCTGTATCGAGGTCCACCCTCACCAGCTCCTCCAAGAGATGCTGAGCATCCGCTGGGTGCCAGCCCCGCTGGCCCAGGTCATCATCGGAACACTGGGCTAAAATGCATTTCATTCAAAAGACTGACTGCTGGGCTGCCACTAGCCTCACATTGAAGTGCACCGTTGATGTGAGTCTGAGGTGGTCCAGCAGGACTGGACTGAAACTGTCACACTGGTGATGAGAGAAAGAAGAAAGAAGGAGAGAAACTCGTGGGCAAGGCTGCCCTGCCCACCATTAATGGAGGTGAGGGGACTTGGGCTTCTCTTGGATTCATGCATTTATGAGTTTGACTTATACTTTGGTGAACTGCTTGACCTTTTTCCCACTGAGCACATATTACTGCTTTAATTAAAATATTTTAAAATATATAATAAAAATATGGCCCCCAAATTTTTTCAGGCAAAACAGCTTAGAAAAAAACCCTGTACTCTCTCACCCCTCACCCCTTTTCTGACCTTCATTCAACAAGCATTTATTGAGGACCTTCTGTTTTCCAAGTCCAAAAGAGAATGACGTAACCCCTGCCCCGGGGACAGAGCACTACAACGAGACAGACCCATAACCAAAATGCTACCACAAATGGGACCCAAGTTCACAAAGCTGGGCTCTTAGGATTTGTGCAGTTTAGT
This sequence comes from Aethalodelphis obliquidens, assembly GCF_003676395.1. Lineage (NCBI taxonomy): Eukaryota > Metazoa > Chordata > Mammalia > Artiodactyla > Delphinidae > Aethalodelphis > Aethalodelphis obliquidens. The sequence goes on from NW_020838062.1 coordinate 2,513,568, forward strand.
GGATACCGGTTACACTTGGGTTAAAAATAAAAAAATAAATTTAAAAAAAACACTGCAGAGCCAAACACAAGCGCATAATTAGCAAATGAACCACCCTCCCTCCATCCTCATGTCCTGTTGATTTTACATCACAAAGACCTTCCTGTCTGGGGCCCCGGCCTCAGAGTCCATGGCGGCGCCCATGATGCAGCTCAGCCTGGGCCTCCCCTCATCCCTCCCCAGAGCGAAGCGGTGGAGATGATGGATCAGATCGTGCACTGGGTGCGGGAGGACCCCTCTGGGCTGGGCCGGCCCCAGCTCCCTGGGGCCCCGGCCGCGGAGTCCATGGCGGTGCCCATGATGCTTCTCAGCCTGGTGGAGCAGCTCGGGGAGGCCGACGACGAGCTGGCGGGCAGCTACGCGGAGCTGGGGGACTGGTGCGCTCGGAGGATTCTGCGGCACGTGCAGGTGGGGGCAGGGCAGCGGGCGGACGGCGGCCGCCAGACAGGGCCTGGGGAGCTGGGGGGCAGAGCGACCCCCTACGCCCCACCCCCGGGGCGCCTCCTCCGCCCGCACCCACCCCCGGAGCCGGGCGCCGATGGCTCCCTTTACAGACGGGGAGATGGGGCGAGGTGCGGGCCCAGAACCCTCGGGAAGGGAAGGAGGGCCCCGGGGGAGCCGGGGTGGGTGCCAGAGCCCCAGGCACGTCAGGGAGCAGGAAGCCTGGCCGCACTCAACTTCGTTCCACTTGAAAGTCTGGTTGGAGATGACAGGTGAGTGGCACGTGCCCGGAGGATGGGAATGGATGCAGCCTCAGCCTTGACTCAGAAGCCCCACCCCCCAGACCGGGAGACGCCTGCACTCTGGGAAGCTGAATGGGAGGTGCTGAATTGTTGGGGGTGGGGACTGCTGACCCTGAACCTCTAGAAGCCTCACAGCACCAAGCTGGCACGGAAGATGGCCAAGGCCAAGTCCCAAATCTCGCCATCAGAGAATGAACTTCTGAGATTCAGTAATTCTGAAATTTTCTCCAAATGTAACTGTTATTCCAATTTCGTTACACACTTTCATCCTCCGACTTTCAGGACCCATGCTCTCAGTTGCCTGTGACTGGTTCATTGGGTCCTTGTGCTGTGCACTTGCCTCAGCATGACCTCATGCTTTTCGAGGATTTGAGAAGAAAGGTTTCAGTAGTATGTTTTCCACAAGGAAGTTTGTACTGATAAATGGAATAGTTATAAATGGAATATTTCCTGCCATATCAAGAAACAAAGGATGTCACAGTCACCAACGATTGCAGCCCTCCAAAGTGAGCTGGTGAGCCCTGAGGAAACTCCGGGCTGAAAAGAATACCTGCCATCCAGCAGCCGTCAGACTGCAGCCACTCCCCACGGTGAGCCCTGAGGAAACTCAGGATGAAAAAACACAGGATACTGGCCCCAGATAGCTGAGGTACATGTCAAAGGAATGATTTCAGTGAGCCCAGACTCTTGCATCTTCCCAGACATAGAAAAGCACTAAATTCCTTACCTTGAGATATCTGGTTTTCTTTATTTAACAATAATTTTTTGATGTTCCCAATTACCTGCTCTTCATTGCAAAACTCCTATATATCCTGGCTCCTCCCCTCGCCTCCTTGGAGCAGTTTCTCAGAGTTATCTGAAACGCTGTCTCCCGGGGTGCAGTCCTCATTTTGCCTCAAATAAAACTTAACTCGCAACTCTCACGTTGCGCATTTTTTAAGTCAACAGAACCTAGGATTAACAGTTTGGTCAAATCTCAAAAACCCATTGTCTTTAGTCACTGAAAACTGTCGGCATCTATAGCAGTTCTTGTGACAAGATTTCCTTGAAATTTTTTAGCAGTTTAAGCATTTTGTAAAGTCTGGTTTGACGTTTGTTTAGTTGAGACCAAATTGTTTTGTTTTGTTTTGTTTTGTTTCTAGCCTTCTGTTTATTTTCTTTAACAGCTTTATTGAGATACGACTCACACATGATACAATTCACCCATTTGAAGTGTACAATATGATGACGTTCAAAACCATCACCAGTTAATTTTAGTACGTTTTGTCAGGTCAAAAAGAAACGCTAAACCCTTTAACTATTGCCCCCCCCACATCAACCCCCATCCCTCCTGTTTTGAGAGCCTCGTTTTTCTCTAAAACTTGATTCTTTTCTTCATACCTTCAATTCTTTATTATTTCAGGATCAGAGATGATTTATCAAAGACAGAGTTGTATACAACTTTGGAGATTTTCCTTCTGGAAAATCTTACAAAATGAGAATTCCCCGTAGGACTTTTTCTGAAAATATTCATGACCTAAATGGAATCAAACAGCTGAGTACTAAATTTCATTCTTAAAGTTCTTTTTTACTCAGTGCAGTGAATGCTGTGCTGGTACACACCGAACCACTGAATGACGTTATTATTCTGTATTGTATTATTATTTAAAAATGTATAAATGTTCTGTATTTTATATTCTTTTAAATTTATTTTAATTACACAAGCAAAACATGGGTATAAGCTCATTTTAAAATATTAAACAAATAGGGGTAAAATAGAGGCCCTTTTGGCCACTCTCTAGGCCCCTCCTAATCCCCCCGAAAGGATTCTTCCTGACATTTTCCGCACATTCACGTGCATATAGATACATATACGTGGGAGAGTTTCTCACACTATATGATTATTCTGCAGCTTACTCTCTTCATATAATGAAGCATGCCTGGGATAGAGCTTCTAACTACAGCTCAGTATTCCACAGCACAGATATAGCATGCTTTGTTCCCTGCTTCTGCTCCCTGGTGCACATTCAGGTGTCTTGCAGGGTTTTGGAAACAATGCTGCATGGGCAGCCTTGCCCCATCACACAGGACAGGATGGATGCTGAGTCAGGTAGGGCGGCACTAGATGGCTTCAACAAAGAGTCCACCAATAATGTGGTGGTTTACGGAAGACTGAAGATTATTCCTTGCCCACAGAAGTCTGAGCTGAGCGGTCCAGGTTGATGTGGCAGCTCTGCCCCGTACAGTCACTCAGGGACCCCGGGTCCTTGCATCTTGTTTATTCTGTCTCCTCCAGACCAGCTTATATGCCCGCCCCCCACAATCCACAGCAGACCAAGACTTCGGTAAAATGCAATAAAGACGTCATGGCGATGTTGAATTGCTATAACAGCTTCATAACACTTCTTCCTGATGTCTGTACTAGCCTCATCATCGACCACTAACAGACAGCTAGTGGCTGAGCAGTGGTCCAGGGACCATGCCCAGGAGCTCGGCTCAAGGACATTGCCTTGACTGCGGGGTCAGCTCCTGCAGTGGCACACCCGTGCTCGGGCACCAGTGAAGTGAAGGGGCCACCACACCAACCCCATAGGAGACTGGGAAACCGTCTAGCTGAGCTGCCCAGCGCCCAGGAAAGACAGCCTCAGGTGGGGACAATGAACAGTCTCCTCCACAGATACTCAAAAGTGGCATTTACTGGGTTCAAAGGATATGGGCACTTAAAAAAATAGATACTGTCAAACTTCCCTCCAAAAGAGCCTGTATCAAGAGTATATACGAGCTCCCACTTCCCCCCACCCTTGCCAACACTCATGGGAAAATGGTATCTCCTTGTTATCATTAGCATTTTCCTGATTACTAACAGTCAGGTTGAGCACCTCTTCAAATACTTATGGGCCATTCCCATTGACGCTTCAGCGAACTGCTTGTTCATATTCTTTGTCTTTTTTCCTTTTGACTTGTAGTTCTTCTTATCTGCTTGACATTAGCCCTTCATCTGTTATACGTGTTGCATATGCTTTCTTCCACAGTTATTTATTTTTAACTTAGTTTATAGTACATTTATTGTGATGCAGAAGTTGTATTTTTTATCCTTATGCCGTCAGATGTTAGCGAGTTTTCCTTTTGTGGTGTCTGCATATTTGCTTAATAACATCTTTATCCAAGGACTAGAAAGATATAGTCCAGTTTTCTTTTTATAAATCTGTTTTTATAGTTTTACTTTTTTTTTTTTTTTTTTTTTGCGGTACGCGGACCTCTCACTGTTGTGGCCTCTCCCGTTGTGGAGCCCAGGCTCCGGACGCGCAGGCTCAGCGGTCATGGCTCACGGGCGCACCCGCTCCACGGCATGTGGGATCTTCCCGGACCGGGGCACGAACCCGTGTCCCCTGCATCAGCAGGCGGGCTCTCAACCACTGAGCCACCAGGGAAGCCCGGTAATTTTTGTATTAAAGAAATTTTTTTTGTTTGTTTTTATGTATTTAATTAGGATCCCTTTTCTTTTTTGGCTTCTGAGGTCTAAGTTGTACTTTAAAAGTTGTTCCCTCCTCCAACATTATATTTTAAATGTACCATTGTTTCTTCTAGTAGTTTTATCATTTTGCTTTTTTAATCTTTAAATCTTATCCATCTGAAATTTAGTTTGCTGTATGAGGTAGGGATTCAACTTTATATTTTTCCGAGATGGCCACTTAGGGGTCCCAACACCATTTATTGAGTGACTCATTTTCCCCTGAACTGAAATAACAGTTTTATCATATACTAAATTCTTATTTCTATTCAGGTGTATTTTAGACTTTCCTTTTTTTCCTATTCTGTCATTGTCTTCATACACCATTACCATACTTTTTAAATTACTGTACGTTTATTATGTTTTAATATCTGATGGCTATTTTCACTCCTTTAGTTTTCCGTAGTAATATATGAGAATCACCTCGACAAGTTCCAACAAATTATATCTTATTTTTGAGATCATTTATAGTTTATAGATTGATGTAGGGAGATTTTGCATCTCTTTGAGGTTAAATTTTCCTGCCTGAGAACATGGTAGACCTTTGCATTCAGTCAGGACTTTTTTTTATGTCCCAGAGGAACATTTTAAAGTTTCTTTTCATAGGTCTTGCATATTTCTTGTTAAGTTCATTTCTAGATATTTTATCTTTTTTGTTAAATGGAGTTTTTTCTTTCATTATGTCTTCTAGTTTGTCATTTGTCTAAATGATTCTGTACCCAGCCAACTTAGTGCATTCTTCTTAACTCTTTGTAACATTTTAAAGTAGATTCTCTTGGATTTTCCAGATATAGAGGCATATCATCTGCAAATAGTCATCATTTCAATTCTGTTTTGTAATGTTTTAACCTTTCAAATTGTGAAGTACAACACAGATGCAGAGAACGGTGTAAATCATATATGTTTTACATGCATTTCCTGAACTTTAAATAAAGTGAACATGCTTTTAGGGATTTCCCTGGCAGTCCAGAGGTTATGGCTCTGCGCTTCCACTGCAGGGGGCATGGGTTTGACCCCTGGTTGGGGAACTAAGATCTCATGTGCTGTGTGGTGCAGACAAAAAAAGAGTGAATATACTTTTATAACCATCCCCAGATCAAAAACTTAGAGTCCTACCCTCTGGCCCCAGCATGTCTGCTCGAAATCATCTCCCTCTCCCTCCCTAACTTCTATGGTAACCATTTCCCTGCTTTTCATCAGAGTTTCGCCACCTGAACATACATCCAACCATAAAAAATGTGCTTTAAGTTTTCCTCTTTTAAAACTTTATATAAATAGAATTGTGTCTTGCTTATTTCACTAGCGCTGTCTTTAAAATTCACCCATGCTGTAGTGTATATAGAGTTTATTCTCATATTTTGGTAGGGTATTCCTCTGTATAACCTTTTATTTATTTATTTTTGGCTGCGTTGGGTCTTCGTTGCTGCGCGCGGGCTTTCTCTAGTTGGCGGCGAGCGGGGGCTACTCTTCGTTGCGGTGCGCGGGCTTCTCATTGCAGTGGCTTCTCTTGTTGCAGAGCACAGGCTCTAGGCACACGGGCTTCAGTAGCTGTGGCATGTGGGCTCAGTAGTTGTGGCTCACAGGTTCTAGAGTGCAAGCTAATGGCACATGGGCTTAGTTTCTCCACGGCATGTGGGATCTTCCCAGACCAGGGATCGAACCCATGTGCCCTGCATTGGCAGGCGGATTCTTAACCACTGTGCCACTAGGGAAGTCCCTCCTCTGTATAACTTTACCATAGCTTATATATCCATTCTATCCTCGCTGGATAGTGGATTTCTTTTCAGCACCCAAATGCTATGATGAACCATTGTTTCAGTTCCCTGTGACTGTCTTAACAGTACCACAAACTTGGTGGTTTACTACAATAGAAATTTACTGTGTCGCCGTTCTGGAAGCCAGAGATCCAAGATCAAGGTGTCAGCAGGGCCCTGCTCCCTTTGAAGGTTCTAGGGGAGAATCACTCAACCTCTGCCCCTGATCACATGACCTTCTCCTCTTCTGTCTATCCAAATCTCCCTCTGCCTTGCTCTTACAAGAACACTTGTCATTGCATTTAGGGCCCACCCAGATAACCCAGGATGATCCTATCTCAAGATCCTTAACTTCGTCACACCTGCAAAGACCCTTTTTCCAAATAAGGTCCCATTCACAGGGTCTGGGAGTTAGGATGTGCACGTATCTCTTGGGGGCTACTGTTGAACCCATTACAACCACCTACACTTGTTTCCTGGTGCCAACGTACATAAGTTTCCCCAGAGTTTGTATACTTGGCAATGAAATGTTGGCTCATAGAAGTATGCCTTCAATCTTCTTACAAAATGCCAGCCTGTTTTCCAGCACACATTCCCGTCAGCAGTGTATGAAATTAATTTTCCATTGCTCCACAGGTGTGCCAACTCTTAGAATCGTCAGACTTTTTGGTTCCCACCAATCTGGTGGGTGTGTAATGTGAAAAAAAAAGTCTGTTCAAAACTTTGGCCCATTTTTATACTGTGTTATTTGTCTTTTTCTTGTTATTTTGTTCCTTCTATCTTCTAGTTATGAGCATGTTGTCAGTGATGTGTGTTTCCCTTCTCTTCTCCAAATCTCCCATCAGAATCTCTTATGTGGCCCACCCTAACTGAAACCTATAGGAAAGAGAATTCTGGGAAATGTAGTTCAGGGTACTCAAGATGACAAATTACAAAACCACTCCAATCCCCTTATTTAACTCTCCTCAAATTACTTAGTTTGCATGCACCGTCTGTTTCCTGTCAGGCCACTGACCAATTCAGATGAGTAGTATTTTTTAATCATTCGATGAAACATTCCCTAATTTCCATCATGTTGTTGTCTTTGAACGCTGGGTTATTTAAATGTGTATTTCTTCATTTCTAAACACGTGGGGGTTTTCCTAGTAATCTTTTTGTTATGAGTGTCAACATGCCCAGAAACACAACTGTAGATGAACAAGTTGGGCCTATTACTCTCTGTAGTGAGTGAGATGCACGTCATGGGGAGCTGTGGGGTGTCTCAGAATGAATGTACTAGAAAGAACCTATTGTAATATTTGGGCTTTAGTTGGGTGATTTGGGGGAGAGTCCAAGGAATTGAGGGTTTGCTTGAGATGCAATCAGAAAGCAAGGGCAATTCTGTGACTGAAGATGTCAGTAAATCTTCTCTATAGAGAGAGAGATCAACTACAGTGAGTCTAAAGCTGTGATTGGGAAAGTCAGGTAAGAGGGAAATGTTTGGTATCTGCCGGTTGCACACTGACCTTGGTTTTATCTGTGCTTAGAAAAAAATCATGAAATGGCCTTGCTTCATCTGACTTTATCATGGTCTCAGAGTAACCTTGTCTAAGCTTGCTATTCCATGGGAGGGTTTACACCCAGTCAAAGAACAGCATGGCCTGGCTATGAGAGCCAGGCCAGCTTACAAATGGCAGGGGCTGCTGGTTTGTTCTTTTTTTCCTTTCTCATGGGTTTCTAGCTTAATTACACTGTGGTCAGAGATCATGCTATGAATAATTTTGATCCTCTGAAACATGTTAAGACTTGCTTTACTTCCAGTATGTGGTCAGTTTTTGTAAAGTTCCCTTGTGTGTGCAAAACAGTGTGCAGTCTGTGGTTGGGTGCAGTGTTCTGTACATGTTCACTAGATAAAGCTGCCAATTACTGAGAGAAGTGTGTTAAAGTCTCCCAGCTCCACATATGAACTATTCTTGCTAAAAAAAAGGAAAACTTGAACCCAAAGCTGGTCAGCCCTCTAGATCCAACTAACAATTTACAGGAAATAATAAGCTCAGAGGAACTTGTTAAACTACCCCCACAGGGATGCAATCATCAACATACAGACCGTGGGAACTCTACAGTACAAACAACACAGTTTTCTCAACAAATCAATTGCAAAAAAAAACCCCAAAAGAGCTAGAGGAAGAAACTGCAGTTTAAAAGACACTTGAAAACAGGGCTTCCCTGGTGGTGCAGTGGTTAAGAATCCACGTGCCAATGCAGGGGACACGGGCTCCAGTTCTTGTCGGGGAGGATCCCACATGCCGTGGAGCAACGAAGCCCATGCGCCACAACTACTGAGCCTACGCTCTAGAACCCACGAACCACAACTACTGAGCTGGTGTGCCACAACTACTGAAGCCCACGCACCTAGAGCCTGTGCTCTGCAACAAGAGAAGCCACCACAATGAGAAGCCCACGCACCACAACAAAGAGTAGCCCCCACTCGCCACAACTAGAGAAAGCCCACGTGTAGCAATGAAACCCAACGCAGCCATAAATAAATAAATAAATTTATTTAAAAAAAACTGAACACACAGAAAATCTGAAAACTATAAAAAAAAAAGACACTTGAAAACATATCATTCCACTTGACCTCAATTGGTTCCTAATTCAAACAAAAAAACTACGTATAAAGAAAAAATGTGAAAATGGAGAATCTGAACACAGACTGGATATTGGACAATAGTACAGAATTGTCGTTAATTTTTAGTGTGATAATGATATTATAGTTACGTTAATAGAATCCATCTTTTAAAGGTACATACTTAAAAGTTACGCAAGTGACAACCCATCACCTGTGCTACATCAAAATATTTTATAATCTTGATGCTGTTATAAATTAAATATTTTCCATTTTTATTTGGAAATCATTTCAAACTGACAGAAAAGTATCCAGAATAGAATAAAAACAACCCATATACACTTTAACCAGATTCACCTACTCTTAACATTTGCCCCATTCACCTTATCGTTCTCATCCTCTCTTTCTATCTTTGCTACTAAAAGCAGGAGTCCTGTCCATTTGTTTATCCGTCGATTTATCTCTTTATTATGGGTGTGGACTCACAGGTTTCCATCTTTCAATGTCTTATAATTCATTACTTTCCTTACTTATTTGAGCACTGCCTTACTTTCTGCCCCAGTTCTGAGATCGGCTATTTCTCTGAGGAGCCCTGGTTTCTTTTAGTAAAGAACGATATTAGGGACCGAGATCTGGGTGTTGAGTGTATTAGTTGCTACTGGGCTTCTTTCACTGAAAGGAGCTAAGAAACATATTCAGGTACTTATTACTATACACACATACATATTTACATACATGCATACATATTCATGTGCACATTTGCATGCATGTACATGTATACCTTCATTCCACATTCATCCCCCTGGGCTTCTTATTTGTCTTCCTCTGTTCCTTATCTGTACCTCGCTTATTCCAGTGAGAACCCTTACTCCCAACAATGACACATTCAGTCACACATTTGCCCCAGCCTGTAATATAGCCGACTTGCTTCACACTTCCACTGCCATAAACAAACCTACTAAGAGCTTGGGCCTCTTGGCAGTCCCCCTTGGCCCAGCAACCTTGCCCAATACTGAGGTTAAATAGTCAAATAAGCTTAAAAAAATATATATATATATATATATATATGTTTTGTTTTTTTTGTTTTTTGCGGTACGCGGGCCTCTCACTGTTGTGGCCTCTCCCGTTGCGGAGCACAGGCTCCGGACGCACAGGCTCAGCGGCCATGGCTCACGGGCCCAGCCGCTCCGCGGCATGTGGGATCTTCCCGGACCGGGGCACGAACCCGTGCCCCCTGCATCGGCAGGCGGACTCTCAACCACTGCCCCACCAAGGAAGCCCAAAAAATAATTTTTTAAAATAGTGTTTATGAGTTAGTGTTTTATTTCCTCCTCAATGTGGTTATAATATTCAGTTGACATCCAATCAGTTTCGTTTGTTTTCTGTTTTAGGGTTTTTCCCCCCTTCCTATCCCTCCCATACCCCTTCTGCTCCATTTCCCCCACCTCTTGTAGATAACCAACTTCTTTGTTTTCTGGGTTATCCTTCCTGTCTGTTTTTATAACGATTAGCACGTGTGTGTATATTTCCTTATTTTCACTTCCTTATTGTACAAAAGGCACCATACTATATATTCTCTTTGCACTTTGCTTTTCCCACCTAACAATAACTCCTGTAAATCACTTTACATCAGTGCACAGAGCTCTTCCTCGTTCTTTTTTTACAGCTGCATAATACTCTATTGTGTGTATATATCCTAGTCTCTTCAATCACTCTCCTATGTTTAGACATTTAGGTAGTTTCCAATGTTCCAATATTTTTCAATTGCTAGTAAAGCTGCAATAAGTAACATTGTACATATGTATTTTCATATCGCTAAAGGTATATCTTGAGAGTAGATTCCTAGAAGTGGGATTGCTGCATTGAAGGATAAACTATATACATGTATATATAGCTACTGCTTGTTGCTGCTACCTCATATGTGTTGTCTCCTTTGCCTGCTTTATCTTACCTCTTATCACATACCATCATCTGATACTTGTATCGTTACTTTCTGCCTCCTCTCTCAAGACTGTAAGCTCCATGAGGGCAGTGACTTCATTTTGGTCACTAACTGGAATATAACAGAATTAATGAATCACTGTGCAGCATTTGATCATATATTTAAAACTTATTTACATGTCTTATGAACATGTCTATTCTCTTCCTCATGGATGTTAGGATTGTTTCCAATTTTGCCCTATTATTTAAAAAAATGCCTCAACGAAAATCCATGTATATGTCCTCATGTATACATAGACAAGATTTTCTCAAGGGTATAGCACCAGGAGTAAATTGCTGAGTCATACAGTGTTCATTCTCATTTCACTTGTTATTGTCAAATTGTTCTCCACAATGGATCTATCAATTTACACCCCCATCAGAAACATAAGAGAATATAATTTTCCCTACGCCCTTGCCAGCATTTGAAATTTCTTTGGTCAACTTGATAGATAAAAACGGTACCTTGTTGATATCTTAATTTATATCCCCATGACATCTAATCATATCTAATATCTTTTATAGATGTGTTGGCCATTTTTATTTCTTCTTCAGTGAATCTTCTGCTTTTATCTTTGCCCATTTTTCTGTTGGATGATTTGTCATTTTCTTCCTGATCTGTAGGAATTTTTTATAAGGCCTTGAAATTAATTCCTGGTCTGTTTTATACATTGGAAATATCTTATTCCAGTCCATCGTTTGGTTATAAACCCTGTTAATTGTGACTTCTATCAACACAGTTTTTAATTTCGATGTGGTAAAATGTGTATTTGCCTTTGTGCTTTTGTGTCTTACTTAAGAAAGTTTCAGAAAATTCCCTACTACAAATCATTTGTCTCATATTTTATTTTAATGGTATTTGAATTTTGTTTTTCACATTTATATCTTTGACTCCTCTGGAGGTGATTTTTGAGAATAATGTAAGGTAGGAATCTATTTTCTTTTTGTCCATGTGGAGCGCTGAATTTTCCAATCACCATTTATTGAAGACACTCTTCTTTCCCACTGGTTCGTGATGTCATATACCAGATGTCATATACTAGACATGTAAAGGTCTCATCCTTTTTCTGTTCCATTCATCTGTCTATTCCTGAGCCAATACCAGGCTTCTTTAATTACCAGAGCTGAAAATGTCTTGATATCTGATAAAGCAAGTACTCTTCTTTGTTCTTCTTTTTAAAAATATTCTGCACAGTCTTTATTCATCCATGTTAATTTTAGGACCTGTTTGTCAGGTTTTTACAAACCTATTGGATTTATATTTGATTCAGAGATTAATTTCTAGAAGAATTGTCATGTTAGCAATGCAACACCTTCTCCTTCATGAGTGTGGTATATCTCTCCATTCACTTAGGTAGTCTTTTCTACTCTTCACTTACTTTTGATAATTATCTCCATAAAGGTGTTGCACATTTGTTGTTAGGTTTACTCCTAGATACCTTCTCATTGTTATAGCTTTGTGAATTGTATCTCCTTTGTCCCTATCTCATCTTCTATTTGGTGATGGATAGTATATAGGAATACTAATGTTTTCTATATGCTGACCTTCTTACTGGCTACCTTGCTACACTTTTTATTAATTTTAGTAAGTTGTTCATTGATTCTCTTTTTTTGTAATATAGAATCCATAATCCAACAGTCCTCAAATACTGGTAATTTAGTCTCCTTTTTTCTAATCTCCATCCTGCTCATTTCTTTTTCTTATTGCATTGGTTAGTACTTCAGATGCAAAGGTGAACAGTGGTAGTAGTAACAAGCAGAGGGAATTTATTCTCCATTAAGTATGGTGGCTGCTGTAGGTTTTGTGGTAGCTAACCTTTATTAGGTTAAGAAAGTTGTCTTATATTCTTGGTTAGATAAGAACTTTCATCAGGTACAGGTGTTGATTTATGTATGGCTAATCCCTTTTCTGGGTCTATTGAGATGGTAATATGATTTTTCTCCTTTAATCTGTTATGCAGATTATTGTTTGCCTTTTTTTTTCCTTGATCACTCTTGTCTGAAGTTTGCACATTTTATTAGTCTTTCCAAAAAATCAGCTTTTGGTAGTGGTCATCGTTTCTGCTTTGTTTGTTATTTCATTATTTGTTTGTGGTTTCATTAGTTTTCACATTTATCTTTATTATTTATTTCACTCATCTTTCTTTGGCTTTGTTCTGTTGCTCTTTTTCTAGCTTCTTAAGCTGAACAGTTGCTAATTCAGTTTCATGATCTCTTCTTTTTAAATAAATGCCTATAAAGCTATGCATTTTCCTCCAAAAACTACCATAGCTGAACGCCACAGATTTTGATATATATCAAAATTTTCATTTCATGATGTTCAGAATTTTCCATTACCTCTTTAATGGATTATTTGCAAGTGTGTTTTAAATATTTGTAAATCTATGGGAGAGGGTTTTTTTAGTGATTTCGATTTTTGTTGCACTGTAGTCAGAGAACATTTTTGAGGAGACTGTGGCCTAATGTGTGGCTGAGTTTTACAAATATTCTCTGTGTGCCTGAAAAGCCTTCTCTGTTGGGCACAAGCTTTTGTGTGAATGTATGTGTGCACATTCACATGTGTCTAATATATACTTATTTTTATGTTAGATTGTTCTTATCTTTTGTAGATTTGGCCATTTCCTCCAATGACTGATTTTATAATTTTTAGAGATAGATAGATAGATGATAGGTAGGTAGATAGATAGATAGATTGATAGACTACATTGTTAGAAAAGGAAGGATAGCATAGCAGTTAAAAATCATAAAATCTGTATTGGACTACGAATGTCAAATCCTGGATCCTCTCTATGAGTGACTTAATGTTTGTACCTCAGTTTCTTCATCTGTAAAATGGGGATCACAGTAGTACCTTCCTCATAGGATTTTTGTGAGCACTAAGTGATTTAATAGTATAAGGTACTTAGAATTGTAAGTATCTGCTATTATTAGTTACACATAGGCTAATTCATTTTTTTAATGTCCAAAGTAGATTGTTTTGTTTATCAATATAAATGCTTCTTCTACCTCTTATTTGCCTTAAATTCTATTTTGTAAGATAATTAACATTATAATAGTTCTTCTCCTTTGGTTAGTATTGAGTTGGTTCATCTTTTTCTTTTCCTTTATTCTCAGTCTTTCTTAACCACTTTGTTAGATGTATCTCTGTTTTATCTATCCAATCTGAGACTCTATTTTAATCAATTATTTAACCTACTTACCCTTATTGTGATTCTTGAAACATTTGGGGTTTACATCTTATTTCATATGCTATTTTTATTTTTCCTTTCTTGTGGTCTACTGGATTGTTTACTTAACTTTTTCCCTTTATTTTCCTTTACTAGTGTGGAATTTATACATTTTGTGTCTATTCTTTTAGTGATTATCCTTAATTTTAATATACATGCCTTAATTTATATCTTTTTTTAAGAAAGATTAAGGTCAGTCACCATCTCTAGCCTCTTTCCAATCAAGATGAGAACTTTCATGCATTTTAATATCCCTCCCTGCCCCTACTTCATCCTTAGTGTTGTGTAAATTTTCACCACCCCTCCCCAATACTAATTTACATTTTTCAACATCTTTTGCCAATTTATTTGCTCACTATTGCTTCTCCATACAACTCTTTACAGGATAAGTTTTATTCTTACAGGAGTACACCCTTTAGTTGTTGTATAAGTAAAGACTATGTTTGGATGCTTGTAATAAGGAGTCCCAAGTCAGCGGTCCAAGATTAGCCCTGCTGCTCAAGGACTTTTTGAGGACCCAGGTTCCTTTTGTCTTCTTTTCGTGTCATTCCTGAGCATGTGGCTCACATCTTCATGGTAGGAAGATGGCCTCTGAACCTCCTGAATGGGGTGAAAATTCCTGGCATAAGGAAGGGAGACAGTTGGAGAGCCAATATGCATGTCTGACTCTTTCCAGCCGAAGGTTGCTGAGTAAGCAACTAACAGTAGCTGCCACAGTAGTTCTTTTAGATTTGTCAGTAGTTCTTTTAGATTTAGAAGAATCCCTTAAGCTTGGTACATCTGGCCTTTCCTTTTGAGTGAGACTACACGGGGATGTAGAATGCTAGGTAGACAGCTTTCTTCCATCAGGACTTGGAATTCCTTTATTGTTGTATGATGCATACTTACTATCAATCTGTCTTTTCTCTTGAATGAATTTGAAGATTTTATCTTTGTCTTTGACGTTCTACACTTTCACCACAATGTGGCTGAGGATGTGTTTTGTCTTTTTTTAACCTTGTTTGGCTCTTGGTGAGCTCTTGAAATTTGAGAACTTGTATCTTGATTCAAATCTGGAAAATTTTCAACCATTAGCTCCTAGAATATTTGATCTGTCATACTGTCCTTTTTTTTTTTTTTTTTTTTTTTTTTTGTTACACGGGCCTCTCACTGCTGTGGCCTCTCCCATTGTGGAGCACAGGCTCCAGACGTGCAGGCTCAGCGGCCATGGCTCACGGGCCCAATCGCTCCGTGGCATGAGGGATACTCCCAGACCGGGGCACGAACCCGCGTCCCCTGCATCTGCAGGCGGCCTCCCAACCACTGCACCACCAGGGAAGCCCCGTACTGTTCTTTCTAATTGGATATCCTATTCTGTCTTGGAGGGTCTTGACTGATCATCATCCATGTCTCTTTGTCTCCCTGTGCTATGCTTTAGGGGCAAGAAGTTCCTTGTTCTATCTTCTGTTATGGACTGAAGTGTTTCCCTCCCACCCCCAAACTTCCTATGTTGAAGTCCTAACCCTCAATATCTCAGAAGGTAACCTTATTTGCAGACAGGGTCTTTACAGAGGTAATCAAATTAAAATAAGGTCATTAGGGTGGGCCCTAATGTAATGACTGGTACACTTATAAAAGGGGGAAATTTGAACACAGACATACACGTAGGGGAAAGACGACATGAATACACAGGGAGAAGACAGCCATCAGCAAGCCAAGGAGAGGGGCCTGGAACAGATCGTGCCCTCAGAAGGAACCAACCCTGCCCACACCTTGACCTTGGATTTCCAGCCTCCACAACTGGGAGACAATATGTTTCTGTTGCTTAAAACTACCCAGTTTGTGGTACTTCGTTGCAGCAGCCCCAGCAAACTCTGTCTGCTCTGCTACTTGACTCACCCAGTGAGATTTTCTTCCATTGACCATTTTAAATTTCTAAGCTCTTACCTTGGTTTTTCATCTGTATCTTCCTGCCTTTGTTTTATGACATCCTGATCTTGTCCTATGGGTGCTGGTCCTTCCTTTATCTCTCTGAAATGATGGAGGGCTCTCTGGCAGGGCTTTGGGCTTCTTGGTGTGTTTTATGGTTTTAGTCTGTGAGTTCATCCTCAGAAGGAATACTCTCCCACAGGAGTTCTGAGCATGGCTGATGCCTGGCTGGTCTGGCAGTCGCTTTGTTAGTCTCTTGACTCAGGAGAGTACCCCCATCCCATGCAGGTGATGCGTATTTCGGCCGTACATCACACAGGATGCTGGCTTGGCGTTCAGTATTCCCTGTCTAAACTATTCTCATCTGGCTTCCATCCTCAACTCTTGTCCTGGTCATCAATGGCCTCCAAGTTATTAAATCCAATGGACGCATTTATGTCCTCATTTCACTCAGCCTCTCAGCAGAATTCAACACAAGTGGCAACTTTTTCCTCCTGGAAACACTATTCTCTTGGCTTCTGTGACACTACACCCTCCCAGTTTTACTTTAGGCACTATTTCCTACCATTCTCCCCCATGTTCACTCCATTCTGGCCTCACTAACCTCCTTCCTGTTCTTGCCACAGGGCCTTTGCACTGTTTCCTCTGCCTGGAACACTCTTCTCCCAGACAGACAAAGGGCTCATATCTTAGATTATATTCCCCAGAGCAGACCCTGAAATGAGGATTTAAGTGAAAGTAGTTTATTTTAAAAGTGACCCCATGAAGGCCAGTGGGAGAATGGGGAAGTGAGGCAGGGAAGGAAGGATGTCAGCACTGGGTATGTTATCAAGCAAGTCACCACTGTGTACAAGTGAATCTCAAGCCTGAGATGCAAAGGAGCTGAGGTATTTATCCTCCAAGTCTCATCTGTCATTGTTTGAGGGCTGCTTCCAGGAGCATTGACCCTTGCACCTCCAGATGAGAATGCAGCCAGCCAACACCTTGATTACAGCCTGGCAGGATCTTGTGCAGAGGACCAGTCAAGCCCAAATACCTAACCCAGGGACTGGGAGACTAAAATCTGTGCTGTTTAAAGTTGCTAAATTTTTGGTCATTTGTTATGCAGAAAACACACACCTGTTGTAGAGAGTTGACCGGTGGCCTCCCAAAAGACATATCCATGTGGAACCTGTGAATGTGAGCTTATTTGGGGAAAAGGTGTGATTAAGTGAAGGATCTCAATATGTGATCATTCTGGATGAGGGTGAACCCTAAACCCTATGACTAGGGTCCATATAAGAGACAGAAGACAAGATACAGACACAGAGGAGAAGCCCACGTGAAGATGAGGGCAGAGATTGAAGTGATGTGGCCACAAGCCAAGGAACACCAAGGATTACTGGCCACCACCAGAAGCTGGAAGAGAGGCCTGGGACAGATTCTCCCTCAGAGCCTCCAGAGGGAACCAACCCTGCCCACACCTGACCTCAGACTTCTGCCTCCAGAACTGGGAGAGAATGCATTTCCATTACTTTAAGCCCCCCAGTTCATGGCCCTTTGTTATGGCAGCCCCATGAAACCCATACCCTTGTGAGTGCACCAAGCAGTAGTGCCCGGGGCAGAATGCAATGGAGATCCAGAGTCCAGTAGGGATGGGAGTTGAATCGGGCTTGATCCTGAGGAAAAGGAAGGCTTTGAACAAAGGAGAAGCGTGAGAGAATGGCGAGTTCAGCAGGGTGGGTGTGTCCATCCGAGAGGCAGTGTTCACTCTGGTGACTTTTGTGTGCAGAAGGGTGGGGGGACGTTGAGGAGATGGGGCCAGTTCTGCTGCCGGCCTTGGCCTCTCGGCTGGGGGCAGCAAGGGGCCACTGAGCGGCTTTAAGCAGGTGAGGGCAAGATGTGAGTGGCACTTGCCAAGGACCCCTCTACTGCTGGGTGGAGGAGAGTTTGGAGGAGACCGACCTGGAGGCCGGGAGAACCACAGGGGGCAGTCCCCATGGTCCAGAGGACAGAGGGCGCCTGCGAGCTCAGCCTGGAGCCTGCTAGACCGAGAGAATGTGAGGCTGACAGGAAGGACAGAGCCCTTTCGAGACCAAAGAGGGGCCTCGGATTCACACATAGTAGACTTTGCTTCATGCTCAATAACCCAGAGGAAGCGGGAAACGCGACCACAGCAGGAAACCAGGCAGTATGCGAGTGCCCCCCGCCCCCCGCCTGTTTGAACCATCAGGTGGTGCCCAATGGACCGATCAATCCATCAACTTGTCCCTTTTTTTTTCTACGTCTTTATTGGAGTATAATTGCTTTACAGTGGTGTGTTAGTTTCCGCTTTGTAACAAAGTGAATCAGCTATACATATACATATATCCCCATATCCCCTCCCTCTTGCGTCTCCCTCCCTCCCACCCTCCCTATCCCACCCCTCTAGGTGGTCACAAAGCACTGAGCTGATCTCCCTGTGCTATGCGGCTGCTTCCCACTAGCTATCTACCTTACGTTTGGTAGTGTATATATGTCCATGCCTCTCTCGCGCTTTGTCACAGCTCACCCTTCCCCCTCCCCATATCCTCAAGTCCGTTCTCCAGTATGTCTGTGTCTCTATTCCTGTCTTACCCCTAGGTTCTTCATGACATTTTTTTTCTTAGATTCCATATATATGTGTTAGCGTACGGTATTTGTTTTTCTCTTTCTGACTTACTTCACTCTGTATGACAGACTCTAGGTCCATCCACCTCATTACAAATAGCTCAGTTTCGTTTCTTTTTATGGCTGAGTAATATTCCATTGTATATATGTGCCACGTCTTTATCCATTCATCCAATGATGGACACTGAGGTTGTTTCCGTCTCCTGGCTATTGTAAATTGAGCTGCAATGAACATTGTGGTACATGACTCTTTTTGAATTATGGTTTTCTCAGGGTATATGCCCAGTAGTGGGATTGCTGGGTCATATGGTAGTTCTATTTGCAGTTTTTTAAGGAACCTCCGTACTCTCTCCATAGTGGCTGTACCAATTCACATTCCCATCAGCAGTGCAAGAGTGTTCCCTTTTCTCCACACCCTCTCCAGCATTTACTGTTTGTAGATTTTTTGATGATGGCCATTCTGACTGGTGTGAGATGATATCTCATTGTAGTTTTGATTTGCATTTCTCTAATGATTAGTGATGTTGAGCATCCTTTCACGTGTTTGTTGGCAGTCTGTATATCTTCCTTGGAGAAATGTCTATTTAGGTCTTCTGCTCATTTTTGGATTGGGTTGTTTGTTTTTTTGATATTGAGCTGCATGAGCTGCTTGTATATTTTGGAGATTAATCCTTTGTCAGTTGCTTCATTTGCAAATATTTTCTCCCATTCTGAGGGTTGTCTTTTGATCTTGTTTATGGTTTCCTTTGCTGTGCAAAAGCTTTGAAGTTTCATTAGGTCCCATTTGTTTATTTTTGTTTTTATTTCCATTTCTCTAGGAGGTGGGTCAAAAAGGATCTTGCTGTGATTTATGTCATAGAGCGTTCTGCCTATGTTTTCCTCTAAGAGTTTCATAGTGTCTGGCCTTACGTTTAGGTCTTTAATCCATTTTGAGTTTATTTTTGTGTATGCTGTTAGGGAGTGCTCTAATCTCATACTTTTACATGTAGCTGTCCAGTTTTCCCAGCACCACTTATTGAAGAGGCTGTCCTTTCTCCACTGTACATTCCTGCCTCCTTTATTATGGTCATCAACTCGTCCCTTTTAGGTGACTGCAGTGGCCCTTCCCTCCATGGGCTGTGATTCTGAGCTCATTGGACCCCAGCTGGGCCAGGACCTTTACAGTCCTTCCCAGTTCCTGAGTAAGCATAATGGAATTCTAGGTACGAGGGACTTGTACAGCCCTTACAGGGATTGAATCTTCTAGGCCGGCTTCCCAGTTCTTACATTCCATTCGGATTGTGCTGTAAATCCCACCAGAAAGCAGAATTTTCCAGAGGGCGCAGACTCTTCCCTGGCTGTGCTCCCAAGGCTTCTGCACCTCCTGTACTGCTGAGAGCCCCTGTAGCCAAGGGCAGTGGACTTGTGGTGGCCCCCAAAAGATGCCTATGTTCTAATCCCTGGAACCTGTGAATGTGACTTTATATGACAAAAGGCACCTTGCAGTTGTGCTCGAGTTCAGGATGTTGAGACCGGAAGACAACTCTGGATGATCTGGGAGTGCCCTAAGCGATCGTGTGAATCCTTATAAGGGGGTGATCTGAGCCGCAGAAGTGAGAAGGCAAAGTGATGGCAGCAGACAGAGTTAGAAGATGCTGCACCGCTGGCATCAAAGATGGACGAAGGGGCCTCCAGCCAAAGACTGCAGGTGCCTCTAGAAGCTGGAAAAGACCAGAAAACAGATTTTCCCCTAGAGCCTCCAGAGGGAGCACAGGCTTGCTGACACCTCGATTTTGACCCAGTGATACTGATTTCAGACTTCTGACTCCCCCGATTGTATAAGCTCCTTAGCATAGGCTCCTTCTCAGGTCCTGGGAGGGGCACTAGTAATATTGTATTTGTAATTTTATGTTGTTTTTCTTAAACAGGGCCCTCCAAATTGCATAAGCTTTAGGCCCCACAAACCCTGGATGCACTCGTGGCCGTGCCGAAGCGCCCACTGGCACGTGGAATGAGACCCACATGAGTGGCTCACTGTGGCCGGCAGAATTCCTCCTCTGAGCACTCTTCCCCACAAGCCTCAACCTTGGCTGATAAAGACTTGAACAAAACACTAACACATGATGGGAATGTAAATTGATACAGCCACTATGGAGAACAGTATGGAAATTCCTTAAAAAACTAAAAATAGAATTACCATATGATCCAGCAATCCAACTACTGGGCATATATCCAGAGAAAACCATATTTCAAAAAGACACATGCACCCCTATGTTCATTGCAGCACTATTTATAATAGCCAGGTCATGGAAGCAATCTAAATGCCCATTGACAGATGAATGGATAAAGAAGATGTGGTACGTATATACAATGGAGTATTACTCAGCCATAAAAAGGAAAGAAATTGGGTCATTCGTTGAGATGTGGATGGATCTAGAGACTGTCATACAGAGTGAAGGAAGTCAGAAAGAGAGAAACAAATATCATATATTAATGCATGTATGTGGAACCTAGAAAAATGGTACAGATGAACCAGTTTGCAGGGCAGAAATAGAGACACAGATGTAGAGAACAAAAGTATGGACACCAACCGGGGAAAGCGGCGGGGGGGTGGGGGGGGTGTGATGAATTGGGAGATTGGGATTGACATGTATATACTGATGTGCATAAAATGGATGACTAATAAGAACCTGCTATATAAAAAATAAATTAATTAAATAAATTAAATTAAATTAAAAAAAAAAACACTAACACAGTTTCTGACAGCTCCAGTCTGCCTCCCTAGAATGACCCTAGCCTCCTTAGAGCACTGGCCTGAGAAAACTCAAGGCTGCCAAAAGAACTTGCAGTTTGTTCTAGCCCACGCCTAAAGATGGGCCCTGATCTCCCAGCCTCTGTGGGATGGCAGGAGCCTAACTTTGAGAAGCAACAGTTAGCAAAGCCATGCAGGTTTCACGTGGACCAGCCCCACTTAAAACTCCCAGTCCCCTCTGTACGGATTGGAGTTGTGTTGAGTTCACACTGGGCTCTTTTCCCCAGTGCAATAGTATATTACTGATTAACATTTGTTCTTGCCTCTTTAACTAGGGTTCAGCTTTGAGTTTTCTCTGACATACCCCAAGTCCCAGCTCCTGTGTGATGCCCCAGCCTGCAAATCTGATGGGCCACCACGCCCATGACTGGGTTATGTTCTAGGACACAGGTGACTTTAAGAAAGAGAAATTATCCCCATTGGACCTGACCTGATCCCAGGAGCCCTTTAAATCTGGTAGTAGCCAGAGACCAGGAAGTCAGAGATTCAAAGCATGAAAGGGATTCAATGAGAAGGAAATTCTCCTACTGTCTTTGAAGATGGAGGGGGCCATGTAGCATGAATGCAGGCAGTCTCGGCGAGCTGAGAGCAGCTCCCAGCTGACAGCCAGCAAGGAAACGGGGATCTGGTTCCTATAGCCACAAGGAGCTGAACGTGGCCAATGACCTTGATGAGACTCCAGGCTAGAAGGCAGCCTGGTGACACCTTGAGTGAAACCTGTGAGACCTGAGAGAGGACCGAGCCATATCATTCCTGGACTTCTGACCAATAGGGCTATGAGCTAATAAGCGGCTGTTGGTGAAGGCCACTGAGTTTGTGATAATCTGTTACGCAGCCGTAGCTAACTAATACACTTGCCAATCATGATTTGGTCCCTGGCTGAACACATGGCTGCAGCAGGCTAACACCCAAGAGAAGGGACTCTGCTTCTCCTCTTCCTGGAGACCATAGCATAAAAGTCACTTCCTCGAGGCCTCTTTTCTGCCCCCTTTCCTCCTAGACTACACTTGGACCCTTTTGGGCTCTCAGGATGCCCGGCATTTTCCTACACAGCATTTTGTCACCATTTGTAAGCGGTTTTTTAACTGTGAGGTGACTTTCCTGTGTCTGGACTGTGACATCCATGAGGGCAGGGAACTGGCTGATCTGGGTTCCCGGCTCTGTCTCAGTGCCTAGCAGAGTGCCAGGCACACAGTTGGTGCTCAAGAAATGGGATGAATGAGCAGCAACGTGGGAGGCAGGGGTGCCGAGGAGGTGGTCAGGGGCAGCCCCGAAATTCCAGGCAGTGAAGAAGGGGAGCCCAGAAGGGGCTGGGCTGGTGCTGTCTCCCATCAAGGTCACGGGAGGGGGGAGGAGAGGAGTGGGGGGAGGACAGAATGAGGAGGTGCTCGGCTGTCAGGGAGGGGGCAGGCCCAGGGTGTGCCCACAGAACAGGGAACCAAGGGGGGCACAAGCAACAGGGACACTCAACACACATCTGACTAGAAGGGCCAGAGTGTATACACAGGCAGAGGAACGCAGGTACAGGAAGTGACTCTGTAGGTGGGAAGACAAGAGGAGTGTGAGGTGGTGGCCCCTAGAGACACACGTCAGCTGAAGCAGGAGCTGGAGGAGAGGGGGTGCGGGCTGGAGGAGGGCACACTGGAAGGCCTGGGGAGGGGCACAGAGGAGACGGTGGAGGGAAGTGCAGGGAGCAGGGGGTGGAGAGGAGGCTCAGGGAGCTGGCATCGTGGCACCCACCAGCAAGAGTGGGCGGTGAGGCTGGTGGGCTCAGCTGTAGCCAAGGTTTCCAAATGGATCTCGGGGCTCCCTGGTGGCCCACTCTCGGGCCTCTAGGTGGGGGTGTGGGGCCCCCAGGGAGCTGTCCCGCTCCCCCACCAAACTCCGAGTTCCATGTCTGTGCCCAGAACTCCTGACCCAGGCGGGCCAGAGCGGGTGTTCCACGAACTTCAGTGTCCTAGAACGACACCTGCTGTGCGCAGGCAAAGGGCAGGGAGCTGGGGTGTCTGGGGAACCACACGTTCCCTGCCCTCACGGAGCTCGTGGTCATGAAAGGGAAATAGTCACCCCGCCAGGAAAGAAGTGGGGTCATAACATAATGGTTCTGGCAAAGAAAGCCTCAGTTTCCCATCGTGTTCCACATTTTGGGTCACGTGTGCCACACGAGGCCTTGGCACGTGTGTCTCACTTCCATGGAACAGCCTCCTGCCCCTACTGCTTGTCCTTCAGGTTTCAGATTCGAGGTCACCTGCTCAGATCGCCTTCCCTGACCCCACCCCTGTTCATCTCTATCCTGTCTGTTCACTTCGGGGCACTTCTCCCAGTCCATTCTTTTCTAACGTGGGAGTGGGATCTTCCATGAATGTCCACCTCCCTGAGTCTGTCCTCTGGGCTTTCATGTGCCCCAAGACCTAGCCTGGCGTGGGCCGGGCCTCAACGACCACTGGCAGAATAAGTGAAGGGAGGGGTTGTAAAGATGAAATGAGGTGAGCTGTGGAAAAGTGCCCAGCACAGCATCTGCTATAAAGTGCTTTTGGTATTTCCTTGAACCGTGAGATCCGAACAGAATGTAAGTTTTGGAAAGTTGGTAACCAAAGCAGTGGAGTGAGAGAGTTTCCCGTCAGGCGGGCTTTGATCACTTGACCACGTGGCTACAGAGGTTGCCTCCAGCCCTTCCTGGGAGACCCTGGCCTGAGTCACGGAGCGCTCTAAGTTAGAACACATGTTTCCATCAGCTGAGCTGCTGATCGAGGACAGACCTTGTCAGCACTGGCCACTCTCCCAGACCCTGCCCTTGGAGCTGTGCTCACTGACTGCAGGCCAGTTCTCGACCTCGAGGCCTTAGAGCTCTGAAATAGAAGTCACCAAGGTGGGGCTTCTGGAAATGGCGCCTTCGGGTGGAAGAGGGTCAGTTGGGCTCTGAGAGGTCCCCAAGGGAGGCTCTCAGGCCAGCAGGTGAGACAGAAGTGGCCCATGAGGTCACAGGCAGTAACCGAGGCAAGGCGGGAGACCCCGGGAGAGGGTGCTGTGGAAGGCGGGCTTCAGAGTCTGGTCCCAAATGTGGAGAGACAACCCTGCCTGGGGAGGAGAGGGCACGGACGGCCAGGGAGGGATGCTAGCATGCCAGGAGCTGAATGTACCTGCGGGCTCACTACATCTCTGCTCCCGAGGGCCCCTCAGAGACCCCATCGCCCGCCCTCATCTAGGAGGGGGACTTGAAACTGGCCTTCAAGGCCTCAGGCAGGACCCAGGGCCCCACGAGTGCTGAGGGGGCCCCTCTCACGGTCCCTCTCTCCTGGTGCTGCAGCCTCGGGCCTGCCACCCTGTATGTTTCACGTCATCTTGAGAAATATGTCCTGCTTTCAGCACCAGAGCAATGGCTGCCCCGCCCATGCGTCCTAACTTGAATCAGGGTTGGGGGAGGCCCGCATGACATTCGAGGTTGTCAGAAGCGTGCGTTTTTGAGGACTCACTAACCCAGCATGGTTACCTGTGCGTTCTCACTGACCAGGGTGGATGCGAAGCCACCCGGGAGCTGGTGTTACACCTAATGTTTCCTTTTGTCCTGGTGGCCTTTTTTAAAAATGTCACTGCTGTGGGACCCCATTACCCCAGTTCAAACACCTGGCACCGCCTTGGGATAGACAGCAGAGGGGACACGGACTTGCTGTCCAGAGTTCTGACAGCAACCGCAACAGTAAGAGTGTGTGGAGTCCGCCCCCTCCC
Organism: Aethalodelphis obliquidens; assembly: GCF_003676395.1. Taxonomy (NCBI): domain Eukaryota; kingdom Metazoa; phylum Chordata; class Mammalia; order Artiodactyla; family Delphinidae; genus Aethalodelphis; species Aethalodelphis obliquidens. The sequence goes on from NW_020838062.1 coordinate 2,538,459, forward strand.
CACACCAGCTCCCCCAACGTGGACCACCACACGCGCACCCACCCCAGTTCCCAAGCTCTCCTTGATCATGGCCAGGCTCATGCCCAGGTGGTCCTCTTGCCCTCCTTCCTGCCTGTGTTCTCTTTCCACCCTTTTCTCCCCGAGGCCAACAGCCAGTCCCCTCCATGGGGCTGGGGGTAGGGCAGACCGTGCGAGGTGACCTTCACCTTCACGAAGACCTCAGCCCATGGGGCCGCAGGGCTCCAAGGCTCCGGACCTGAGCTCAGACTCACAGACTGCATGGTGCTCCCAGGCCCACGCTTCCCAAAACAGAGGGAGCAATGCCTCCTCGCTCTGATTTCAGGGGGCCAGAGATGAGAGCCATGAGCTAGGAGGTGACTGACAATTGGCCTTGGGCCTAAAAATTAGGAACAGGATCAAATCTTAAGCTACAAGGTTTTGTTCTAGAACCTCTGTTCATCAGAGCTATTCCGTCTGAGACCCACCAATGGCGGGCGGCTGCCTGGGTCCCACGGTGAGCTTGACTTGGGGCAGCATGGAGCTTGTTTGCAAAGGGCAAGGTGACCTGTGTGGGTTTGCAGACTGAACTAAGCCCCTGAAGCCAGGGCAGGTAGAACGATCCTGCTGGGACACATTGGTTTACCAGTGGCACCACGTGCCTGGCTGGCTCTGGCAAATTACTTACGTCAAACTTCCAAGGGCCTCTGCACCTCTTAAGGACATGGGTTCCAGACTCCGCCAGGGTGAAGCCTATTTCACGGTGCAGGGTAACCAGGAGCCTGCGACAAAGAAGCTTAGCTCGGCAGGCAGGGAACTAGCGCTCTGCACGCGGTTTTCCTTGCAAATCCCATCTCCCGTGTCAGATGAGTACTCTGCTGTTGCCGTGGTGAATTGGTATTATACTGTGACCTTGATTCTGAGCAGAAATGTACGTTGCCTTGACCATGATTAGACAAAACTGGTTGTCTGGGAAACAGCACAGTTCTGAGAACAGGAAGGGCTAGATCATTCTTAGCTTTGACTGGAAGCCACACAGGGTTACGTTGTACCCAGTGAGGTCTCGGCTTTCCTCAGGGGCCTCTTGGCTTCGTGTTTGTGTGTGTGACACAGAGAGAGGGAGAGAGAGGGGTGGGGAGAGAGACAGAGGCAGACGGAAAAGGGGGTAGCGCTAGCATCCCTCTGTACCCTGGGAAGTTTCAAGCCAAGACAAGCCTCTGCAGCTGTTTGGAAGTGAAGGGGGCTTGCAGCACCCTCTCCCATCTCTTACTGGGAGGCTGCTGGGGAGGGGAGCAATACGTCTCGATACTTCTGGCCTCCTGCCCATTCCCTTTCACCCAACGCAGCTCCAGAGCTGGGGAGGCGTTGCACTGGGGGAGGCCCCTACCGGGCTCTGGGACACAACCGTTTCCCATAGAGGGTGCCTGTCTCCATCTATGAGAAGCTCCCCTACATACTCACTCACACACACACACACACACACACACACACACACACACACAGCGCCAAGGGCCGATAGATGTAGCTTGTTGGGACTTGAATCTGTTTCTTTCCCCACCTGAACCACGCATGCTACTCAGAGCTGGCTTCCCAGGCCAGCCATGAAAGCCACCTTGACCTAGAAGGAAGCCTTGGAGGATACATGCTACCAGCCCGTGGGCACAGATGCCAGCGTGGCAGGGGAGGCAGTTTCCAGCAGGGCACACTGAGTGAGGACCCGGCAGAGGCTGCGTGCAGGGTGATGCCCTCCTCAACCTGTGCCCTTCCCTCTCCCAACACGAGAGCAGCCCAGGTTAGGAGCACATCGCCTGCCCCCTGATGGACACACCTGCTGACCGGTAACTCCCATCCAGTTGCCCAGGCTGAAAACCTCCCCATCATCCTTGACTCCTCCTTCTTCCTCAACCACAAGCCCATGCCCCTCTCCAGTCCATCACGAACCCTTGTTTTCTCAGCCCCTCGGTCGATCCCCGGTCCAGCCATCCACCCCTTTCCATTATCCCTGCCGATGACTCCAGCCCAGGCCCCGTCCTCCCTCGACTGACAAACGCACACAGGAGGGGTACAGTAAACACTTCTCAAATAAATAACTGAGCAGGACTCGCTTTATTGAAATATTCACTTATCGAGGTAGGCTGGAACCGAACCCGAGACGTGTCTGATGTATGCCTGCATTACACTCATTTAATTTGATTGGGAACAAAGAAGAAGAAATTGCAAGAAACCTGAACTTGTACTAAATGTTTCTTCACGAGGAGTGTTAGTTCCTAAAAGATCTCACAAAAGTTAAAGAGTGAAATATTATGTTTTGGGGTTTTTTTTGAACTTTAATCTTTATTTATTTATTTTATGTCTTAGGTCATGCCTTGCATGGCATGTGGGATCCTAGTTCCCTGACCAGGGATCAAACCCATACCCCCTGCTTTGGGACCTCAGAGTCTTAACCACTGGACCGCCAAGGAAGTCCCTGAAGTATTATGTTAATGATATATTCCAACACAGTATCCAATGACTCTCTGCTCTAACAGATGAACAAATCATTCCACACTCTTCCTGCCGCCCCCTCAGTCCTCCACCTCTGGTTTTGGTTAGATTATTACTTTTACATTGTCAAGATTTCTGAGATTTCCGTTCTGTCCTATAGTAGGGTAAGTATGAATGCATAATTCCACAGTTATGGAATATTAGTTCTGCATATAAATGGATTCAGTGGTCAGGCTTGTTCTTCCATTTCTAAGTTCTTTGCTTCAATTCATCTTTTATTTGGCTAGCCTTTATTTTTCAGTGGTAATTTTAACTTTCCGCTTTTAGACTTGAAGGACAAGTTGGATGAATGGAACATTCTCGGGACAAACTGTCTTCCTCAGAAGTTTGGAAAACTTTTCCCACTGGCTTCTGGCACAGAGAACGGATTCAGAGAAGTCTAAGGCCAGCATGACTTTTCCCAGGAAGATATTGTTCTCTTGGTCGTTCTCTTTTTTTAGGAAACCAATTATATATGTGTTGCATCTCCTTTGCTATCTCCCAGATTGTCGTCTGTTCTGCAATCTTCTACTCTCTCCCATTTTGTATTCTGTGATTTCTTCAAGCCTAACTGCTGTGTCCCCAGGTGGCCATTATGTACGTGGTCTCCTTGGTCACATTTACTTGAATCATTATTGCTCTCAGTGTGGCTTTCGTCTCAGTAATATTTCTATTTTTCTCTTCTAGTTCTTTTCTGAGTTCTGCTACGTTCCTTCCATCTCCTTCTGCCTTCCTATAGTCTCTTCTTTGAACCCTACATCTCTTCTTCAAATTTTATTCTGAGCAATCATGTTTTCTGAAACTTTTTTGCATCTATGGAGTTTTGGGGTTTTTTTATTTGTTTTCTTTTGTTTTTATCTAGAGTCTTCCTGTATTATTCGTGTAATTCCCCTTGTGATGTGCTTTCCTTTTCCTGTTTGCTTCCGTTCCTTTCCTCCCCTTATTATTTTTGTAATTGTTGCTGTTTCCCTTTTATGTATAGGGCCCACGTTGGGCTGTGAATGCCCCTGATTTTGCCAACATGTCCACATCTTCTCCCTGGGTCTCCACAGTGACATTCTGCTGCTCCGGTGCTCTGTGTCTTTAATTTTCATTAATCTAACCAGATCTTCCGGACTGTAACCTTGGACTTAGGGGCAGTCTGATTCCTGCTCCAGTTCTGAGGATGCATTGCTGGCCCAGCTTGCTCCCTATCCCTGTCCAGACATAGCAGTGTTTGGTTGGAGAGCTTCCTAATTTGTGGTCTGGGGTTGTAGCCACTTTCCTCTTTGAAGCCAGGCCAGCCCATCATTTTTCTGTTAAACTGGAGGGGGGGAAAGCCCAAGGCTTTGAAGGAATTTCCTTTCTTAAGTCGGTATGTTTTACAAGCAGCTAAGATTCAGGCAGGAGCACAGAGCACCCAGCTCCACCAGCTCACAGGCTGTCGACTGGGGAGGGGCCCAGGCTGGGAAGACCTAGCCCGTCCAAGCTGAGAGCTGCTCTATGCGGAAGAAGATGGGTGAGAACTGTCACCCAGCCCAGCCCTCTGCCAGCCATCATACTTGTGAGGTCATATCCAATGTGTCTGTTACATGTCACACTAGGTCTTTGGGAGATGTGTCATGGCTGGGAGCCAGCCCTCAGCTGGCTGCCTCTCAGGGGCCTCACAAGGGAGCTGAAGACTAGCATAGAAGGAGATGTCTGATATCCCAACATGGCTGGACGTGGCGAATGGGCTCCATCCCTTTGATGACCAAGTCGGGGGTCTTGGGCAATCCCAAGCCTGAGTGGTTCCTTAAACCGTGACCCAGGACATTAGATGGCAGACCTTCCCAGCCCCCTGGGAAGAAGTTAAAGAGAAAGTGGCCCGAAGTTACTGCTGAAAGGCAAAGGCAATGAGGATGGCGAGGCACCCCAGGAGGACAAAGCGGAGCAAGGGGCAACAAGGAACCAGCAGCCTGTGGTCAACCCGAACCTGGGACCATAAAGAGCAGGGAATTCTGGGAAAATGAGTTGCAGTTTACCCCGGGGCGACACGGTACACTTGACAAGTGCTGTCTCCCAGCTGGGGATGCCTCACTGCTTCCTCCACCCCTCCCCGCTGCCCCTCTATGTGCACCTGCAAACATCCACCTTCTGCTTTAGAAGTACACGTGTGCCCTTGGGTCCCTGAGCCCCCCAGCCCTGAGGGCATCTGTGTCCATGGGCTCCAGAGGGCAGGGCTCAGCGAAAGGATCACTGAGGGGAAATTTCTGGGGCCTGACCTCTTGGGGACCCTGCAGGGCAGCACCGCCCTGTAGCAGTGCTGGCAGCCAGCACGAGTTCCTGATGCAGCCCCCAGGGCAAGGTTCTCAGATCCCCCAAGAGCTTGGAATGAACCAGATGTCTGGAACGCACCAGATGGAGAGACTGGCAGCTCACGTGGCAATGATTGAAGCAGCCTCTCCAGCCCAAAGTCTTCAAAAAGACCAGGCTTTGGGGTCTGCAAGGCGGCCACTGGAGTGCAGGCTCACAAGCTCCCTCAAGGCCAACCTGAGCCCAGATCCCTGCTCACCCAGAGGTCGCTGGCTCCTTGGGGGGCCTGGCTGCTGGCAGAGTCCCTGGAGCCCCGCTCTGGTGAACTTGTCCCCCAAAGCCCAGTGTGACCACTAGAGTGTGTCTGCAGAGCAAGGCTTAAGGTCCCACACCAAGCCCCTGTGGGGAGCTGCTCAAGGCCAATTCCACAGTGCCCCCCAAGGGACAGGCACCGAGGTGCCGACCCAAGCAGCCGCTCCACAGGGGGGATCTCAGCGGCCATTTGCTAAATACAGTCTCCCCTCTGCACACGGGGACTGGGCTGGCACCTGGGGCTCCAGGGAGAGCCGTCCACACAGTGAGCGGCCACCCCGTGGCTGCAGAGCCATGGACATAGCCCTGTCTGCTGGAGAGGGCGTGGCGGGGGTGGAGGGCGCCACTCTGTGGGCCTCCGCCGGCTGCCTCGGGTCCCAGCAGGGCCAGGAGGGGCTAGAACAACGTGGGCTTGGACTGCGGGCCAGAGACGGAGAAGGAGATGTGAAAGGATGTCAAGGCCTGTGGAGACGTCTCCAGCCACTCCATGTGGGACATGAGTAGAGCACCTGAAGCTTTGGGGAATGGAGACAGGGCAGGACATTGGGGACAGGGTCCCCCCCAACCAGTCTCCTTGGCCCCCTCAGTTGGAAGGAGTCAGCTGTGTTCTTCCTCCAGTTCATGGGGAAGAGGGAAGCCACTGGAAGTCTCAGGCTCCCGTCAGAGAAAGTAATTCAGCCTGAGTGCTCCCACACTCACACGTTCATAAAACCACACACACTCACACACACTCACACAAACCCCACACAAAGTCACACACACATTCACACATATTCACAGAAACCATTACCGTGGACCACACACACTCACCCACATATACACCACATGTGTGCACACTCACACACACACACACACTCACACTCACTGAAGCTGTGCCTCGAGACTCCCGGTCCCAGGGCCTCCCCACCCCTCCTCACAGGCTCCTCTCTCCACTGCCGACTCCACCTGGGCCTGGACGGGCTGCTCGGGCAGTGGTGTGTGCCCTGCCTCTGACCACAGACCACAGGCCCTGCTCTCGCCATCGGACTGGCTCCCCCTCACACTTCAGTTCCAAGAGACAGGAAGCAAAGACCCGGCCCCCGACCCCATTCTCCTATGGCCCCGCACCTTAAGCCCCCCCACCGCCCGCTTTCCCCCAGACTTGCCCTGCAGGTATTAGCCATGACCTTCCAGCCCCCGGCCACCCAGCAGGAGCTTGGGGGCTGGGGCTCCTTTCGAGGCGTGTCGTTGGGAGGCCCTTGCACCACTTGGAATCTCTAGCCGTCACACCTCACTGTGGCCAATGGCAGCGCAAAGGGAATTAGCTGAAGGATGGCAGCTGGGACGAGGTCTCCCTGGAGAGTCTCCCATGGCCTGCCGTAAAGTGCCATTGAAGGGTCCACCGTGTCCCTACAGGGCTAAGGCCGGGGGCGGGGGAGTGAGAAGAGGGGCCAGCACACTGACTGGTGTCAGCTGAGTGAAATGCGGGTGTAAATTTTCAGTCCTGGGGCTGAAAGGAACACAGTGAGTATCAAACTGAAAGAAGACCAGTGTGGCAGGAGCAGAGAGGGAGAGAGGGAGGGAGGGAGAGCGAGAGCGAGAGCCACACACACAGAGTGCCACAGAGAGAGAACACCACGTACTGAAGCTAGAGAACAAGCCGTGTAGGCCTCGTGAGCCTCAGGGAGGGGCTGGTCTTTACCTAAGAGTTAGGAACCCACTGAACAGTTTGAAGTCAGAGATGCAAGTGCACTCGTGTGTGTGTGTGTGTGTGTGTGTGTGTGTGTGTGTGTGTAACATGAGCACGTATTTTCAGGTGTTTTCTCTTGCTTCCTTGTGGAAGAATTATGGGGGGGCAGGGCACAGAGTGGATGCAGAAAGTCTATCAAGGGGCAGTTGGGGTTGTCCTGGGAGAGATGATGGTGGCCTGAGCAATAGTAGTGGCAGCGTCATAGAGTTGAGCCGATAGGGCAGATATAACGAACCTAAAACATGTGGAGAACTAAGCAAACACTGTGGCTGGTCAGATGTGGAAGGTGAGTGAGGGACGTGTCTCTGATTTCTGGCCTGTGACGTGGGTGTATGGGGGCTCCAGTCACTGTGGCTGAGGACTCAGGAAGAGCATAGAAAATCATGAGTTCTATTTTGGACATATGAGTTGGAAACATCAAAGTGGAGATGACAAGAAGCCAGCTGGATATAAGGGGCAAGGGCTCTGAGGAGAGGTTTGGGCTAGGGACAGAAATAGGGTAGCACGGAGAGCTCCCAGAGCCCCCCCTCCCAGCCTCAGGCCCTCACTCCCTCCTTCCGTGAAGGTTGCATGCCAAGGCTCTCTAATAATTGCCCAAAGCCACAGGAGTTGCCTTACCCAGGGCTTGTGGCCACATCCCTCCAGTCTCTGCGTTTGTCTTCAAGTGGCTTCTCTGTGTCTGTGTCTCTCCTCTTCTATCTCTTATAAGAACACCCGTCATTGGATTTAAGGCTCACCTGGGTCATCCAGAATGATCTCATGTTGAGATTCTTAATTTCATCACATCTACAAAGAGTTTTTTCCCGGAAAACTCAACATTCACAGGTTCTGGGAGTTAGGGCGTGCACATATCTTTTGAGGGACTATCGTTCACCCCATTATACCTCTAGAGCCCAGGACCAGGCCTGTCTAGCCAGACTCCTGGCGAGAGGACAAGATTGGGCATCAGAGCCCACAACCAAGGGCCACAGGGGACCTCCCTGCCTCTGCTCCAGGGGAGGGCCCCTGAAGCTGTGCTGCATTTGGCCCCCTGAGAACCCTGCTCCCTAAGGCCAGAAGCACCCTGAGTGGGGATCCCAGCTTCTCCCCTATAAGCCAGGGGCAGGCAGCTGCTGTCCTGGGAGCATCAGCATGGCGGGGGGTTCTCACTGCAGGCCTGCACTCTCCTGGTCAGGGCCCATTTGAAGAGAAGATGCCTGAGCTCTGGTTGTGTAAGGAAAGGTACCCACCTTGTGCTCAATTCCCAACAGCCAGGGCGGGGATGGACAAGAACACGCCATCCTGCTGTTTTTCCTTGCTGCTTTTCGTCCACAGTGTTTTTCCCATTCCTAACTTTGGGAGGAACTCATCACTGTCAACGGTAGGCATGTTCCTGTGGGAAAATGCAGACCCCAATGCCTACCCTGTGGCCCGGTTTGACAGTCACATGGGGGGACCAAGGGAAAGACCAATGCACCCAGTAGCTCTTCACTACTCCTTCTCCATCTGTCTGCACACCGCTCCTCCCCGACTCCCCTCTCACTGCCCTCACTTTCTTAGCTTTGCCCTCCTGACTCAAGTGGGCTGGTCCCTTATTGGGGTGCCATGGCTGGGCCACATGGTGCTGACTACGCCGCAGGGATCCCGTGGGTCCCAGATGGATGGACGGATGGATAGATGGACGTAAAGTAAAGCCCCAGAGTCTGAGACGTGCGAGGTGCGCAGCCAACACTGCCCCTCCCCTGTCCCCTTGGGGGACTGCGGTGGACGGACCACTGCGACCCCGAGCCCTCGAAGCAGCCCAGACTGAAGGCGGAAGTGCCCCGGGGTACGCAGTGAGCCAGGCCAGAACCCCCACGGGGCGCGCCGGGGCGGCACCGGCCGTCCCTTCCTCCCGCCGCGCCGCGCATGCTCCGTGCCCCCACCCCACCCCACCCCCGCGCCCCGTTCCCACGCCGCCGCCGCCCCGGCCCCGCCCATGCCTCGGCCCCGCTCGTCCGCGCTGGACTGACGGACTGCCGCTCAGAACGCGCCTCCCGAGCGGCGCCCAGCTGCGAGGTCGAGACGCAGCCAGGAGCCCCGCCGCCTCCCGGGGGCGCTGACCCGGAGGGCTTCTCGGAGGTGGCAGCCTTGACCTCGAGCCTGCCCGGAGGCTGGGGCAGGGGGAGGAGGGAAGGACAGCCCAGAGGCCCGCGAGCCGCTCTCGGCAGGTGGCCGAGGGTCCCCCTAGGAGGTGGCGAGCGTGAGCGCGGAGAGCTGCTGGCTGGCCCTCGGGGCCGCCCCCTTCGCCCGCCGGGGAAGGGCAGCCCGTGTTTCCCAGTTTCTCTCCTCTGACTGCGGTTCGCCGCTGATTCTGGGGCTGGCAGGAGAGCATCCCAACGCCAGGCTGCCTGGTAAGTTTGGATTTCGCGCCTCTGCGTGAGGTCGCAGCACTCCTGCCCAGGGGCACCTGGCGAACCGTCCGCAGGCATGGGCCCTGAGGGTGCCCGGACGTGCGCCTGCAGCACTCAGGGTTGGGGGTTTGTGCCCCTTGGTGGTATGGAGTGTTGGCGGGGACGAGCACGCCAGGGGAAGGTACAAGAAGAGGAAGCCAGGGGCCGGACGGAAGGACCGCAAGGGCAAGAGCTGAGCTGGCCGAGCGGGAAAGTGTGCGGGGCTGCCATGCAGGGCCAGCTGTGGCAGCCCTCCCGTCCAACAGACAGCTGCGAAGCACGCCTGCGGGCCAGGCTGTGGGCACTGCAGATACTTCCTCAGGGAGCAAAACTGCAAAGCCCTGCTCGGGGGTCCAATTCTAGTGGCAGGACACAGGCAATAAAGAGTCAACGTTTCGGGGCTTCCCTGGTGGCGCAGTGGTTGAGGGTCCGCCTGCCGATGCAGGGGACGCGGGTTCGTGTCCCGGTCCGGGAAGATCCCACATGCCGCGGAGTGGCTGGGCCCGTGAGCCATGGCCCCTGAGCCTACGCATCCGGAGCCTGTGCTCCGCAACGGGAGAGGCCACAACAGTGAGAGTCCCGCGTACCTCAAAAAAAAAAAAAAAAAAGAAAGAAAGAGAGTCAACGTTTCAAATTAAGAATTACAGAGTACGTTAACCAGGGGGAAAAATGGAGCAAGGGAAGGGAGGTGAGCGGTCGGGCTGCGAGTTTAAGTAGTGTGGTTAGAAGGCAACATTTCCAAAAAACTTGAAGGAGGTGAGAGAGCATTCTGGGCAGAGGGAACAGCCAGTGCAAAGGCAGGAGTGGCCTGGTGCGTGGCCGGAGCAGGGAGAGCAGAGGAGGGCGAGGTCAGGAGATGGACACCCCAGGAAGGGCTGGTAGCAGGTGGCCTCTTTCCGTCCGGGTCAGCCTCTGCCCCCGGAAGGGCAGGGCCTGGAGACACGGGTTTCAGAGTTGCGCCTCAGAGCGCTTTGCTTGGCCGGGCAGCAGGGATGGCCCTGGGCTGACCTGGGGCAGCTCCCAGGCTGGATCTCTGCTCCGGGCTGAGGCTGGGCCGCCCACGGCCTGGGGCCTCCGGCCTTTCCACCAGGTGGGTGGCAGGTGACACAGGTCTCAGAGAATGCTGCGTGGGGCTGAGAGGAGGCAGTTGGGGTCTTGAGGTACCAAACACCAGAGGAAGTTGCAGCAGGAAGGAGGAAGCCCAACCCTAGTGGCCCTGCTTGTCCCTCCTCGCAGACGAGAAGGCCCCAATTCCTGATCCGGCCTCAGTGGGCTTACTAGATGCCTTTCCTGTTGTTGTTTGTTTGTTTGTTTGTTTTCTGTTTTCTTTTTCTGGGGAAATAGCCCCATCTCGTGGTCTTCCAAAGACATCAACGCTGAAGCCCACTGGCTTCTCCCTTTGGCTCTCCCCGTTCCCGCCGCCTCCTCCGCGTATACTCGGCTTTACTTGGGCTGGGCTCAGCGAGCGGCCTGGGAGTCTGCTCCCCTCGGTGGGGCGGACCGGCGTGGGGGGAGCGCCCAGTTACCCTGGCTCCCGGGGCCTTCCCAGCTTCTTGCCCCAGGTGCTGCTCTCTGAGGGACCCTCGCCTGCATGCCCGGTGTCCTACTTCAGAGAATCTGAGCGTCAGGGCCTAGAATCATCCTTCAGCTTCTCCTCCGCTCTGGAGGCCCACCGACGTCAGAGGCTCTCAGGAGAAGCCACTCTCCAGTTCCACAAGCTCCTTCCATATCCTTCCTTCCATTCCTGCTTGGGAGCGTCTCCCTGTTACCACCCCGAGGGAGATCGGGCATTAGGGTCTGTGAGGACAGGGCTTGTCGCGTCTCTTTCCAGGATTTGAAAGTATGCTGCCTTTGGGGCATTAGGTCTCAAGGATAGACACTGCTGTGTGTGAGCACCTCCTGGCTGGCGCCACCGATGGTCTCCGTCTACAGGCGAACCCTGCCCGTGGCGTTTCTCTCGGCAGTCACAGCTCAAGTTTCTTCTCTCTTGGGGGCTTGCACTGCAGCGTGTCTTGGGATGGGGGATTACAGAATAACACCTCTTCTTTTCAGCTTTTCTGTATTTTTCAAAATGGATGGTGACCTGGCAGTACAGTCGTGATAGAGAAAAAACAAGCTTGTGATGTGTTTCAAAACAATTTGATGCTAGTCTAAAAACCCTTGCTGTTATCAGTATTCTTCCCTCCCCACACCTTTAGCTGGTGCAGGTCCCCCTGTGACTGGTGGTGTGTCCCAATGAAACATGTCTGGCCTGTGGACAAAAGGATGAACACTTGACAGCGACGTTAAGTATATTTGCAACTTTGTGCAGCCACCACCACCTTCGACCTCCCAAATATGTTTATCACCCCAAAAAGAAACCCTGTCCTCATGAAGCAGTCACCCCCCCACCCCACCCAGTCCCAGGCCCTGGCACCCAGATCTGCTCTCTGACTCTCTGGATTTACCTAGGACTCTCTGGACATGTCATGTGTTTTATAAGATTTAAAGGTTTTTTTTTATAGCGAGCCACAGGACAGTGGCACTCTGGAGAGATGACAGGCAGAAGGAGGGACGGCTGCCACGAGGGATGGCGCACCTGGGTAGGGGTAGCTAGTGGTCCCTGGGCAGTGGCCGGTTTGAACAGTTTCGCAGGCTCTGGTGCGTAGGACCTGTCCTTGGTTGTCTGGTACCTGGCCACTGAGTGTGAGACCCCGATAGGAGGGTTTGGGGCGTGGGTTTAGTGGCCCCAGAGAGAGGGGCTTTGATACGGGAGGTGGGTGGTGGGGGAAACTTCCCAAGCTTAGCAAACTGCTTGCGAAGGCCAAGGAGAAAGAGTTTCTCGTCATAACTTCAAAAGTAGGTCAAGAAAGCCCTTGTGAAATATTGTATTACATCATATAAATAGAACCATGCATGTGTGGCCTTGTGTGCCTGTGTCTGGCTTTTCTCACTTAGCATCGTGACACTAGGTTCGTCCACACGGTAGCGTCCAGACCATGGTTTGTTATCTGCTCTTCTGTTCATGGACGTTTGGGTTGCTTCCACCTTCGGGCGATTGTGAAGCGTGCCACAGTTCATTCACATGGATGGACGTTTTTGTGAGAACACTGTTTTCGATTCTTTTGGGCATATACCCAGGAGTGGTTTACTTACTGAAGGACCACTAGACTATTTTCCCTTGTAATTCTGAACACTGTCAAGCAAACAGACGAGTAGAGAGAATAGTCCAACCAAGCCCGCGTACCCACCTCCCAGGGTTAGCAGTGGCCTCCAGCTCCAGCTTGCCTTATTTGCTCGGGTCCCCCCCACCTCGCGCGCTCTCTCTCTCTCTCTCTCTCTTCCTCCCTCCCTCCCTCTCTTTCCTTCTGTCTTTTGTATTTGCTGAAGCACTTTAAAGTCACTTCACACGCCCTTTTCTCCCCAAATGGTGCGAATGTGTCCCTTGAAAAGGACATTTTCTTCCATGACCTGGTGCCACTACCCATCCAACACATGGGCAGCAGTGGCCCCGCCCTCACCCTCCACTCTCCACAATGCCTTTGACTCCTCTTTTGTTCACGCCAGCATCTCATCAAAGACTCCCATTGCACTTGGCTATTGGCCCCTTAACTCTCTTTTCATCCAGAACAATCTCCCTACCCAGCCTCCTCTTTCCCCCGTGACACTGATTTGCAGAGGAGACCAGGGAACAGCCCACCTTCTGCATCGGGTGCCTCCCTTGTGGTGCCTTTAACTGGTCTCTCTGTCCCCAAGGTCCTCTATAAACTGGATGCTGGGTCCCAAGGCTGCATTAGAATCAAGTCAGGCTTTGGCAAGAGCCCTCCTGGGCATCCCCACCAAGGGGACGTCCCACTTGCGTCCCACCGTTAGGTTCGCTTCCTCTCTTGTGACCAGCAGTAAACGGGGAAGACATCATGTGGCCGACCCTTCCCCCTCAGGCTTCATCTAATGGTTTTGGCATCCAAAATCTCTCTGATTAGTATAAACTTCTCCATCAGACATGCATTCATTTATTTATTCTGGGCCAGTGTTAACTGACAGCTCATCACAGGTGATAAGGGAATTTGGGGCGATCTAACTTGTTCTGAGGACCCCATCCCCTTGCCCTCTCTCCTGGGGCAAAGACAGGCCGTGATGCCCACTCCGCCCTCCCCCCGCCACTGCCTGTCTCCTCCACTCCTCCGCCCGTGACTCCCGTGTTGTGGCCGCCAGTTGGGTGGACATATCCTTGGAGCAAACTTTCTTTTGCCCCATTGTCTTCCGGCATTGAGGGCTGGTGTGGAGAAATCTGGTTCTGTCCACTTGGTTGGTGACACGCTCCTCCTGCCTTAGCGTGAGCCCCGGGCAGCCTCACCTTCTCCCCCTCCCAGCCCCTCACCCCGCTCCAATTTGCAGCACCATGGCCCTGCAGCTAGGGCCCCTCTCAGGGCCGGGTACTCTCTTGCTATCCCTCCCCCAGCGATGGGGGACCCTCCCTCTTGCATCCCACTAGCTTGGTCTTTCTCTCTCCTTGAGAGCCAGTCTGTTTGCAGGTGAAGGAGGTATGTGTGTTTGGAGTTTTTCTTGTTGTTGTTTTTTTAATTTAATTTAATTTAATTTTTGTATACAACAGGTTCTTATTAGTTCTCTATTTTATACACAGTAGTGTATATATCTCAATCCCGAACTCCCAGTTCATCCCACCACCATCACCCTCCCCCTGGAGTTTTTCTTTAAGAACCCCGACCTCAGGGGGCAAGGGGGCAGCAGTGGGGCTTCCAGGGATGGCTAGAAAGTCAGGATTGGGGTGCTGGTCACGTGGGAGGAGGGCTGAGAGAGGAAGGAAATGAGAAAAAGGAAAGAAGAAACACACTCCCTTGAAAGCCTGGCTAGGCAGGCCCAGCACGAGGAGACAGAATCCTTGTCTGGTGAAGAGAGGGGACAGAAGCTCAGTCTGAGGAAGTGTTATGGATTGAATTGTGTCTCTCCCCGCAAAAGATATGCTGAAGTCCTGTCCCCCAGCAGCTCTGATTGGGACCCTATCTGGACAAGGTCACACTCAGCGCATGGGCTCAGCTCACACCTGGCTCGCTCCGCATTAGTGTCTCTGCGCCCCTGCGATGGCAGCCATGCTCCTGATGGCCAGACGCAAGGTGAGTGGGGCTCCGTGACTGTGGGCGGCATCTCCCCCAGCAGCCTCTCTCTGCCGCTTCCTCCTGTCCCATCCTCACAGCTATTGCCGAGCTCTCCAGGGACCCCCCCACCCCATGTTTAGTTGCTACCAGCTCATCCTGGGGCCCACGGAGGTGAATTCCCCTGAAGCCACAGCAATGGGTTGTTTTAGGTGCCAGTATCTTTTGAGGACGTGTCTGTGTACTTCACCAAGACAGAATGGAAGCTTCTGGATCTCAGACAAAGGATGCTGTACAAGCGAGTGATGCTGGAGAACTACCGCCACTTGGTGTCACTGGGTAAGGGCCTCACACGCAGCCAGGCTCCCGCCCTGTGCTGAGCTGTGTATTTCTGAGCGTCTTTGCTCGTTGGTTACTGTGAGTCCAAGAACACATGCATTTCCCCATCAGGTCAGTAACCTATTGATGCCCAACTTTTACCTCAGTCGCACAGTGTTTAGGTAAATGGTCTGGGCCCCCGTCAAACTTATTTTGATATAAAATCACGAGTTAGCTAAATCTCTTCTACCCAAAAGATAGATGCAAATTAGCCTTGAATATTCATATACATCAAGGCGTACTTATTCCAGTTTTACCAAGGTTGCCTTTTACGTTCGTTTCATGTTCTAGGGTTTTCAAGCATCTGTTCCTTGCATCAAGCCACAGAGAGCCCAGGACATAGAGTCCCAGGACTTGGAGAAACGGGAAAGAGCTGGGGCAGGCTCCCCCACTGCGCCCCTGCCTTCGGGGTTGCAGGGGATCCTTTTGTTCTGTTTCTTCTTTTAAACTCTACAGATTCCACCTCAGTCATCTAACCCCACAGAAGGAGACTAGCTTCTTCCCCTTGGTTGTTTTTGGCCCTTATCGGGCAGATCTGGGGTTCCCCAGGGAAGTTGTGGATTCCTCAGTGGAGTCTGGCATAAGGAACAGAGACATCTACTGTGTTTGATGGTGAAACAGGGGGCTTTGGCTTTCGGGACACAGGCAGCCCTTCAGCTCTGTCTGCTTCTTGATACTCCCTGGGGCCTTGCTCCAACCCTCTGTTTGTCCTTCAGGGTCTCCACACTGATCCCCCATTTCCCACAGGCCATCCCGTCCTGCAGGCCAAATAATAACATCATTATCCTCTTGGGCTGAATCACCACCTACTTAAGATTCACCATGCATGCCTGGCCCCTGTACACTCAGAGCGCCTTTCGTCCTTAGAGGGACTCTGCCGTTTCTCTGGACCTTCCCAGTGGCACTTTCTAGAGAGTTCTTCATTCTCTGTTCCTGAAGATATTAATGCTGGACTGAGTCCAGGAGTGACTAACCTGCTTCCTTTCCATGGACAGGGTTTTCATCCTCCAAGCCTCACCTGGTCTCCCGGCTAGAGCGAGGAGAGGGGCCCTGGGTAGCAGACGTCCACAGGATGGGGACCACCACAGGGATGCAGGCAGGTGAGTGAGGGCCACTTTGTCAGCTTGCCGAAGCCATTGGCAAAGAACAGCAGCTGATGGAGGGTGGCATGGCCACTTCGGGTGGGACATTCTCTTTCATGGCAGATTTAAATCTGTCGTGGAGTCCCCTGTCTCATACCAGCTCTGATATTTCTAGCTCGTTGCCATCTCCTCCCCTCTTGCCCTCCTGTCTGCTGACGGTTATCTTGCTTCTTCTCCCTTGTCCTCAATTCCTGGTTCAGCTCTTCTCAGCCTTGGAGTGAGGGTGAGGGTGAAAAACAAACCTAAATAGAGACCCGGGGAGGGAGTGACACTGCTTGGTGCTCTCTGTCTTTACAGGTGACAGGATGAAGAGCAAACCGGTAATTTCAAAGCAGAAGACTTGTTCAGAAGAACTCGCAGGGGCTGACCTTCAGGGTGGCAACAAGGGCCAGGTAGCCGGGCAGTCAGCGGAAACACTTGAGCACAGACGGAAACATGCTTATTGTCCACAGACAGCTTTCAGCAGGGGTGACCCTCCCAGGGAGAAAGGCCAAGGCAGCTCCCCAGGTGAGGAAAGAGAGATACAGAGAAGTAGCTGCAGAGGTAGACAGGGTTTGGTTCTAAGGCAGCAGGGTTCCAAAGGTGCAGAGAAACAGTTCCTGTGTCAGCAGTGTGGGAAATCCTTCAGCCGGAGCTCCAACCTCATCAAGCACCGGATCATCCACAGTGGCGAGAAACCCTACGAGTGCGGCGAGTGCGGCAAACTCTTCCGGCGCAGCTTCGCGCTCCTGGAGCACCAGCGCATCCACAGTGGTGAGAAGCCCTATGTGTGCGGCGAGTGCGGGAAGACTTTCACACGCAGCTCCAACCTCATCAAGCACCAGATCATCCACAGTGGTGAGAAGCCCTACGAGTGTGGCGAGTGCGGGAAACTCTTCCGGCGCAGCTTCGCGCTCCTTGAGCACCAGCGCATCCACAGTGGCGAGCGGCCCTACACGTGCAGCGTGTGCAGCAAGGCCTTCAGCAGGAGCTCCAACCTCATCGAGCACCAGCGCACACACAGCGGCGAGAAGCCCTACACGTGCAGCCAGTGCCTGAAAGCCTTCAAGGGCATCTCCCAGCTCATTCACCACCAGCGCATCCACAGTGGGGAGAAGCCATTCGAGTGCAAGGAGTGTGGGAAGGCCTTCCGGGGGCGCTCGGGCCTCAGCCAGCACCGGCGGGTGCACAGCGGCGAGAAGCCCTATGAGTGCAGCGAGTGCGGGAAGACCTTCAGCCGGCGATCCAACCTCTTCAAGCACCAGGTGGTGCACAGTGAGGAGAGACCCTACAAGTGTCAAGACTGCAGGAGGGCGTTCCGCAGCGGCTCCGTCCTCCTGGAGCACCGGCGCACCCACGGCAGCCTGCGGCCCAGCGCCTGCGGCCACTGCGGCCAGGCTTCCAAAGGGAAACCGCAGCTTGGCCGGAAGCCAAAAACTCACTGCAGAAGGAAGCTCTCGGAGGGAAGCAACTCAGAAAAGGCACCGGCCTGCCTGGCCCTCTGGAGAGCCACTGCGGAGCCCCGCCCCGAAGACGAGAAACTCCGTCCAGACTCCGCCCACGCCACCGCCCCCAGCTCCTTCTGACGGGGTGCACCGTGGGAGGGCTGGCTTTAAAATGAGGCCCACGTTCCCCACCTCAACCCCCTCCCTTTGCTCGTTGATGCTGCTGCAATGGAAGCACCTAATGCGCCGCAGGCAGACGGGCCCCTGTGCCCGTGCCAGCTCCTGTGCGGTGCGCACGGGCGTGTGTGTGCCGCCAAGGTGCACGCACGTTTGTATTCCACCCTGGAGCCGCTGAAACTGCTCTTGCCCCATGTGCCTGGGGCCTGAGTGCTGTGGGTGGGAGGGAGCGGGTGCCTTCGATTAGGGAGGAGTGGGGGCCTTCACTTCACCCAAAGACTTGTTAGCGTTTCCAGGTAGAAGACACGAAAAGCACTTTAATCCTTTAATAGCTTAATAGTGGGAGGGACCTGAGGGCATTCAAAATTTGTGGGCTCCACAGCGAGGCTGTGGCTGGACTGTGACATCACCTAAAATTCATCAAGAAATGGTCTGCAAAAGGACTCAGGCAACTGCGCGTGCCCGCGTCGGCAGCCCCCGGAGAGTGGCATCTCCTCGGCAGGAAGGCACAGGACAGCTCGCTTCTGGGAGGAGCGGCCCCAGACCCCATCTTCTGGGAGCTCAGGGGATTCTGCCAGATGGCTGGCCTGGGCCCTGCGGAGAGGCTGAGGCCTGGAGACTCTCGGCTTCTCCGCCCCAAGAGAGGAGCCCTTTGGCTCTGGTCCCTCCCAGCTGCCACCAGCTGCCCTGCTGCCTTTGGTCTCCTCCCCGCACCCTGAGCCCCGGAGCTCAGCCCACCTGCTGCCTTCAGACTCTGCCTGCAAAGGCCGCACTGGCCTCTCTGCCCCTTCTCTCCACCCTCAGTGCCTAAAGCTCCAAAGTTAGCTGCTCCCCCTGCAGCAGCCGTCCCTTGTGGCTGGTGCCAGATCAGGAGGAAAGCGGCCGGCTGAGGAATTTGCACAGAGCGTGCCCAGTAATGGCTCTCTCTCCTCAGCTCTCTTTCATGTGACATTTCTTAAAATATTAGAGGTTCAGTTGCTTTGAATGTTTTTGCCTTCAGGGGTAATGTAAGTCAAAAATAGAGATTTAAAAAAAAAAAAAAAAATAGAGATTTTTGCCATATGGAAGTGTCAGGTAATCACTCCTTAAATAAGAATCTGTCCAGCTCTCTGAGAAGGCCTCAGGCAGGAGAGAGGGGGCCGCCCCAGGCCTGACACCAGTTAGCGTGCTGGCCCCTCCTCTCACTCCCCCGCCCCCGGCCTTAGCCCCGTAGGGACACGGTGGACCCTTCAATGGCACTTTACGGCAGGCCATGGGAGACTCTCCAGGGAGACCTCGTGCTGCTGTGGTGGGGGGGGGCAGCTGCTGGCAGGTTCCACCCTGTCCTGCTCACACTGTCCCCAGAGCTGGGACCAGGAGCTCTGCCACTTGCCATTCTCAGCCCGGCATCCCAGTTGGCTCGCCACCTCCTTCCAGCCCCCTTCACCACCGCCACAGGCTGCCCGAGGGCAGGTGGATGTGATGGGGGCCCCCCACTGGGCCTTTGAGAAGAGCGCACTTTCCCTGCCAGACGGGGAGGGCCAGACACCATCAGGAGGGTGTGGGAAAGCCTGGAAATACAGGGCTCCTTCTGCCCATGCTGCTTGGAGCTCCAACTGCTAGGACAACTCCAGAAGTGAGAGAGACAGAGATAGAGATCGAGGAGTTTTATATAGATAGAGAAGTTTTATATAGATATATTAAAATGACTGTACACACTTGTGACTTATGGAAAGTTCCAGAGTTGTAACTTGCTCTTGTCTCATAGCCTCCTTGTGCTGTGCGTGTCACGTTTTCTTTGAGCCCAGAGCTTGGCACTTAGTAAATACTTGTGAAATGAGTGTTGCCCCCTTAGCACATTGAACTCAGGTTCTAGACCACAGTCGGCTCCAGCCTTACCTTGCAGCAGTGGAAAGCATCTGCAACCTTGGGTTTTCTGATAGTAAAAGAAGTATTAGGAGCGGTGTCTTTGAAATCCGTGGTAAGGTAGCTGGGAAGCGTGTGTTTATATGAGGTGCCCACAATGTTTGCTCAGCCGGCGGCAGGGCTTCAGTAAACCAGTCCCCACGCAGGGCAGGGGATGGTGCCTGAGGCCTTGTGCTCGGGCTCTGGTCTCTCTTTTGTTCAGCCCGAGCTGCTTAGGATTGGGGCAACAATTGCTACGTGACAGACCCCGGTAAGAGCATAGATCCATGCGCACTGCTGCCCATTTCCATCGCTCTAGGAAGTGAACAGTTTCGCTCTTATGGGCCAGTCAGTAACCAACTTTTAATAAAGAAGAGTTGTATCTCCCCAGCGTAGCATCATCCCATTGGTTCTACTGGATAAGCTAACTCGATTTTTAATGTGAGTGCCTTTTTTTCACCTTGGACCCACCCAGAGATGACTAGATACTGGGGGCTGGGGTCGTGATGTCCAGTGCTTTCAACAGAAAGTGGACTTGCCGGGAGAGATGCCAGGCACCTGCACTCCGGTCTTGGAGTGCCCTGAAAGGCTCCAAGGTCTCCAAATGCTTACCCGGGTACATGACATTTCTAATAGTAATGCATCTTTGGTTTGTCCGTTCTGCATCTAACCTCACTCCTGATCATTAGATGTTTACTCTGATGCAGGTTTTTTTGGGGGGTTTTTTTGGTTGTTTGTTTTGTTTTTGTTTTTGTTTTTGCGGTATGCGGGCCCCTCACCGCCGCCGCCTCTCCCGTTGCGGAGCACAGGCTCCGGACGCGCAGGCTCAGCGACCACGGCTCACGGGCCCAGCCGCTCTGCGGCACGTGGGATCTTCCCAGACCGGGGCACGAACCCACGTCCCCTGCATCGGCAGGCGGACTCTCAACCACTGCGCCACCAGGGAAGCCCCTGATACAGTTCTGAGTATCGTTTTCTTTTAGATGTGGTCATCAATCAGATGTGCAACAGGGTGTGAACGGGTGTCGCATGGGATCAGCCAGAGAGTGTCTGGAGAGGACGCTTGCATTTTTCCCTCTACAGTGCCTTGAAATAGGTCTCCCACCAGGCAGGGTGGGGGACTGTGATGGTGGCCCACACTTGCTTTCTGACGACGACTGGAGTATAAAAGCTGAGACTCTTGGGGGATGTCCTATCTGCTTTCCAGGCCCCCACCACCACCACCACCACAACATCCCTGGATGCCAGCCCCTTCACACTTCTGGACTGGGCTTCCGCTCCAGAGATGAACTTGCAGGACGCTGGACCAGCCCATAGCACATCATTTGCTCTTTGAAACTTCGGACACTTTTCAAGAGCTGTTTAAGTGCCGTGGCAGTATCTTCACGTAACTGTTAAACTGTCCCACCTGAATTCATTTACTTTGGGTGCAGACAAATAAGGAATGTCTGGGTGTTGGCCTTGAGTGACACCCTCTGGTGGAGACGGCATCTATTGCGGTTTGAAGTAACGGCTAGCAATTGGGTGAAAGGTCTCAGGAAAGGCCGCTGACCTAGACGTGGGGGTGAAGACGAGAGAGCATGTGGGCGCCCCTTGGCCCCTGCAAAGGGAAGGTGGGAACCCTTGAAGTGGAGCTGCACGGGGACCAAGGGCAGCCACCCTGAAACAGCATGGATGGTGTCTTAGGACCTTTGCTTAGATTGCCTGCAAGACTAGCTCTACTTTGTGAAGCTGCCAGGACCCCCCCCCCCTTCACTCCCTTCCTCAGTGGCGGGACACAGTGGCTTTCAGTTGGGGCTGCTAAGTCTACGCCTGGCTAGGTAGCAAGGGGTAACACGCCGTCTCTGGAGGTCAGGGTAGGACTAAGTAGCAGGTGAACTCTCAGGACAGGAAGCAGAGGTCGAGGGACTTCCAGTGGGTTGGAGTAAAGCACAGGGAACGTGTGGTGCTTTCAGGAACCCTAGAAGGACAGAGGGCTTTCTGTAGGGCAGTCGTAGGGTAAAAGGTCATTAGAACCAGAGGGCAGAGAGCCAGGGATGCCAGATGAAGAAGTTTGGTCCCTAGCTGGTTCCTGAGGAGGAGCAATTTTTTTTAAACATGAAAGAATTATTCTAAGATCAAGGAGGAAAAAAGTTGACGCAGATGATAACTGCTGGAGTGTGTGAATTTACACATGGATGACCACCAAGTGTACACACTAGAGTCACCTAGACAGCTCTGGTGCTCACTGGCTGTTCACCCACGGGAATGAATGGCGGCAGCCCGCCACTCACGATGCTTTGACGTGAGCAGCCTCAGATGGCACTTTGGGGAACTCCCACTTGCCCTGGAGTTACGACAAATATCTGGAAAACTTAGATCGTTTTCTCTCATGCTAGCCTCAGTGTGTGCATGACTTCACAACACAGGGGCCCTCCAGGATTTGAAGGTTGCTGTTTCTTCATCTTTCTTGACAGCCTTATAGACGTATAATTGGTGTACAAGAAACTGCACATATTTAAACTGTACAACTGGATGAGTTTTGATGGGTATCCACCTGTAAGACCATCACAGCAATGAAGACGTAAACATACGCCCATCACCCTGGAGAGTCGCCTCGTCCCCCGGGTGCGCCCTCCTTCCTGCCCCTTCCTCCCCCCACCCCGTCCCCACAACCACTGCCCTTTCTATCAGTACACATTAGTTTGCCTTTTCTAGAATTCTGTGTTAATGGAATCATGCAGTATGCACTCTTCTTGCCTGGCCTCTTAGTATAATGATTTTGAAGTTCATCCTGGGTGTCGTGTGTATATCAATCCTTCGTTTTCTATTGCTGAGTACTATTCCATTGTGTGGACGGACCACAATGCCTGTTGAGGGACATTTGGGTTGTTTCCAGGTTTGGGCCTTCACAAATAAAGCTGCTGTGAACATTTATGTGCAAGTTTTTGTGTGGACAGATGTTTTCCTTTCTCTTGGGTATATAGCTAGGAGTGGAATTGCTGGGTCACGTGGTAACTCTGTGTTCAACTGGTTTCCAAAGCAGTCTCAGCATGCCACCTTCGCACCAGCAGTGTATGAGGGGCCCAATTTTCCATGTCGTCCCCAACACTTGTTTTTGTCCATCTTCTTGATTCTAGGCCTCCTGGTGGGCGTGAAGTGGTATCACGTTGGTTTTGATTTGCATTTCCCTGCTGACTAACGATGTTGAGCACCTTTTAGCGTCCTTGTCAGCCACACTCATATCTTCCTGGGCGATGTGTCCCATCAAATCTTTCGCCGCCTCCTCTGTGTCTGTGTCTCCTCTCCTGTCTCCTGTAAGGATATCTGTCATTGGATTTTGGACCCACCCAGCTAATCCAGGAGGACCTCATCTCAAGATTTGTCATATGTCTGCAGAGACCCTTTCTCCAAATAAGGTCACATTCACAGAGTCCAGGTATTAGGACATGGAGGCCCCCA
This sequence comes from Aethalodelphis obliquidens, assembly GCF_003676395.1. Taxonomy (NCBI): domain Eukaryota; kingdom Metazoa; phylum Chordata; class Mammalia; order Artiodactyla; family Delphinidae; genus Aethalodelphis; species Aethalodelphis obliquidens. Next base: position 2,561,244 of record NW_020838062.1, read on the forward strand.
TTTAGAGACAGGAACATTCCGAAGCCCAGGGAGCTGGGGAGGGAGGGAGGCAGTGCGCAGGGGCGGCGTGTAGGGTCAGAGGCCATGACGAGAAGAGGATATGCCAAGCATCTAGGCCAGGGTTCCAAGCAGCAGGAGCTGTATCACAGCTGACGCTCACTGCCCAGCTGCTACGTGCCCAGCCCTGGGTGCGATCCATCCTCCTGGCACCACTGTACTGTTTCCATTTTACAAAGGAGGAAACTGAGGTTGACCTGTGAGGTAATTCTTCCGGTCACAGAGTTGGGGATCAGGGTGGGTAGGGGCAGGGCCCAGCACCCAGGCTCTCCCACGGCAGAATCTGCTCACATCACCAAGAGCCGAGGCTCCCTCCCGACTGCTGGGTCCCTCTCATCACCACCGTGGGGCCCGGGCCAGGGTAGGCACATGTGAGGGGAAAGGTTGATTCCTTGCTTTTTCTCCTCTTTCTCCACGAGCAGGATTTCCAGGTTCTCTACCTGACGTGCCCTGGCGGGCAGGTGAGGTGCTCCAGGTACCCAAGCTGCCGGGGTCAGGGAGTGAGCGAGCAGAGAGCTTCCAGCTTTCCAGCCTCCTCCTGCCTCCCTCCGCCTGGCCCCCTGGCCCATCCTCCCCAGCCGCCGTCACCAGCCATCCTTCTGCGGGGCTGGGCCTCGGGGGCTGCCCGGTCCTCGTGCCCGCACTCCCGGCCGGCTCTTCGCCACGTGGTTTCCAGCCTGGAGCAGCTACAACAACCAGCCACGCCCTGCCCCCACCCCGCCCCACACCTCGGCCGACACGGATGGGGTCCGCTGACCCCTTTGGGTGACGGCCTCGCGCTAGGCCTTTCTAGAGACGACCCATCCCGTCCCGGGAAGGCTTACTGCAGGCTTGCCGAGAGCACTTCCTTTCCGCAGAGCCCCAGTGGTGCTAAGCTTGGTGACCGTGAGAAGCGACACTCCACCGTGAGCCCTTCACCAAGCAGGGAGCTGCCCTTGTGAGGGAGAGGCCACGCAGCTCATCAGACTTCCGAGTGTCCCCGGAGAGGAGGGTCCGGTGGGGCAGCACCTGAGGGTCCACAGGGCGGCCGAGGGGGGACGTTGTGCAGCCTTCTGCCGGAGCTCCCCCGTCACCGGCCCAACGAGCCCACAGGCTGGAGGCCTCCGAGGGCCTGAGGGCCGGCGCGGGGCTGCAGGAGCCCTGCAGGCTGAGACCGGCAGTGGAGAGACTGGCAAAGCTTCAGCCGAGCTGCTGGAAGGAGACCTTTCTCACCTCCCTGTCCTTAGAGCTCTTGGGTGAGCCCCGCCCCCTTTGTGAATCAGGGAGATGATTTACATACCTCTCAAATGGCCACTTGAGATGTCTGTAAATCTTTGTAAGCCTAAATAAGCCTCCTGCCGGCCTTACAGCCCAGGAGGGCTCTCCTTCAGAGCCCCGGCACCACCTCCTTGAAATGCAAACCTTCAGGAAGGTTCCCCAGCTCCCCTCCAGGCCAAGAGAAAGCTTTCATTGTCCTGAGGATAAAGGGCAATTCTCCAGCACTGAGGGCCACCCTGATTACCAGAACTTGCCCTGAGCTAGGACGGGCGATCTCAGGAAGTACTGCCTGGCTGGATAAAAGGCTGAGGCTTCCTTCTGGCCTGGCGATCTCATGAGCGGCGGCCGGAGATGGGCATGGCAGGCAGTTGGGTTTAATGCTTAATCAGTAGTGAAGCTGTTTGCTTTCTTTTCCGCTTTCGTGGAGAGGACTCTGGGTGGGCAGGGTCCACGGGGAGGGGGCCTAAGTGGGAGGACGTGGATCTGAGGTCTGGGGCAAGGACCGACGCCAGGCAGAGCTGGGCCCACGGAGTTGCGGGGCCCCGCCCTGCCCTCCTGGCCTCCCTGGGACCGTGGTCACTGTCACAGCTCACCCCTCGTCTACACAGTGGGTGGGCTCACCAAGCTCCGAACCAGTGGGTGCCTGAGGCCCAGGCATTGCCAAGCAAACATTCCTGAAATCCCAGGAAAACAAGAACCTCTTAGAAGCTTCCGAACAGAAGGAACCAGCCACAGCAGAAATGGATTGTCGACTGAAAAAAAAAACCAAAAAAACCCACAACCTAAAAGTTGAGAATTATGTTTTATTTGTGGGCATTACTGAGGACTGTAGCCCGGGAGACAGGCCTTCAGAGAGCTCTGAGGAACTGTTCCAAAGAGGTAAAGGAGGAGCCACGATATACAGGAAGTTTTGCTTTAAAAAACAAACAAACAAAAAACATGTAGTCTAACGTCAAAAGATTACTGCTAATCACAAAACCAGCCATCTCAAGTTAACGACGTGCTTTTCTACGTCTGGGGAGATTCAAGAGTCTGGGCTCACTGAAATCATTCCCTTGGTATGCATCTTAACTATCTAGGGTCAGTACCCTGTTTTTCTCCATCCTGAATTCCCCTCAGGACACTCCGTCGGGAGGGGGGCAACTCTGGAAGCTGGAATCTGGAGACATGTGCAGGTCAGGGGCGCTGCAGCCAGTGGGTCCTGTTCCCAGCCACAGCCACTCACCCAGCAGGGAAAAGAGAGTGAGGACGCAGAAACTGCCTAGCACACCACACAGGACAGAGGCCTCAGGAAAGAAGAGGAGATGAAGGAATCAGTGGTGGGCGGTCACTTTGCAAAGTGTGCGGGTCCATCTCCACGGACGAGGTCATTGTGCTGGAGGGTTTCTGTGTCAAGCTGGCTAGGCTACGGTTCTCAGTGTTCAGTCAAACATCCGTCTAGATGTCACTGTGAAGGGATTTTTTAGGTGGGATTAACAGGGAAATCAGTAGACTTTGAACAGATCGCTCTCCATAATGTGGGCGGGCTGCGTGCAGTCAGCTGAAGGCCTTCTGACAAAAGAGGAAGGGATTCTGCCTCCAGGTGGCCTTCGGACCACAGCTGCATAAGCTGATTCCATACACACACGCGCGCATACACACACGCACATCTATAGATGTCCTACTGGCCCTGTTTCTCAAGTCCTCAGCATGTGACCCTTCTTTGCAGACCAGGATTCACAGAGGTGGTCAAGTACAGAAGAGGTAAGGTGGGTCCTAATCCAATAGGACTGGGCCTTTATAAAAAAGGGAAATTTCTTTCCAATTTGTGGTACTTAGTTACAGCTGCCCTAGAAAACTAATGAAGCCCCCCCAAAAAACCTTAAGCAGCACACCCTCAGACCATTATCCAAAACAATTAGAAATCCACAATAAAAATGACCACAAAGTCTCAGCAACTTGGAAATTAAGACAAACTCTACTATGCAAGCAGTAGATGGGTGAGGAAATGCAAACTGAAATTAGAAAACATCTCCTAATGCAAAGCAAAGAGGAACATTTAATGGCAAACCTATGGGACGCAGGAAAATCTCCTTCAGGGCAAAACTGCAGCCTTTGAGTGCCTTAGTTATTCAAGATGGAAGCTGACAAAGGAGGTTAGTGTTTCTCTTAAGAAATTAGGAAAAAAAGAACAAAAAGTGACCCAAAAGAAGACAGACAGATGGGATTCATAAAGATACAAGCTGAAGTCCTGCGCACACGGTGCCTCACGGCCTGCGGCTGCCCGAGGAAACACGCCTCCAGGCTGCTGCTCCAGGCTTCTGCATGGCCCGGTCCAGATTCTGTCCTCGTCACCTTGTCCCTCTGCCTGGATAGTTCTGTTTTCAGTCAGGTATGCTCCTGATCACAGCTTCGTCCCCACTGGCAGACACGGATGTGGTTGTGAGCCAGTGACGCTTCTTGACGAGGGGCAGGTGGCCGGCCACGGCGAGCTGGAGCAGTGGAGTTGACTCTTTGGGTCTGGCCCTGACGGGCAGCGTAGTCACTGTGAGTCCCCTCAGAGTGCTGGGTCTCAAGAGCTCAGTCTACTGCACAGCCACGTTCGGCAGCGTGGATACATGAGGTCCCTCCCCCCATTCACCGGCCCAGGGACCCGAGGTGGCGATGACTAGAGCTGCCATGAGCAGAGGTATACGAGTCTTTGTGTGGACGCATGAACTCATTTCTCTTGGGTGAATAAATACCCAGGAGTGGAATCATTGGGTCATTATGTAGGTGCATGTTTAACATCTTAAGACCCAGCCAAACTGCCTTCCTAAGGGTCTGTCCCATCTCCCATCCCCACCAGCACTCAGCATGGCCAGTCTCTTGTATTTTAGCCATTCCAATAGACGTTAAAAGTTCGGGAATTTAGGGCTTCCCTGGTGGCGCAGTGGCTGAGAGTCCGCCTGCCGATGCAGGGGACACGGGTTCGTGCCCGGGTCCGGGAAGATCCCACATGCCGCGGAGCGGCTGGGCCCGTGAGCCATGGCCGCTGAGCCCGCGCGTCCAGAGCCTGTGCTCCGCAGCGGGAGAGGCCGCAGCAGCGAGAGGCCCGCGTACCGCAAAAAAAAAAAAAAAAAAAAAAAGTTCGGGAATTTTGAGAGTTGATTGTTAAACACCACCATGATTAAAAATTAAATCGTATTAAAAAACCAAGGACATACTCAAAATTCATCATGTCTTACTTCCCCCCTCGTACCCACGTCACAGTGCACCACCCAGAATCTCTTCTCAACCACATGAGTAGCCTGAACGTGGCCTGGTGGGAGGATTTACCCCACAGGAATCAGCACAGCCTACAAACCAGGGCTTCATCTCTTATTGTTCAGTTGATTGTGTAGACTTGAGTCTGTAGTAACTACACCGTGAATAGCAAAAAAAAAAAAAAAAAAGAAAGAAAGAAAGAAAAAAGGAAAAACTTCCAATATCAAAAACTACTATCCAATTCGGCAGAGAGTTTGCTCATGTCACCAAGGAACATGCGAGGTTCCGACACACACCTTTGTTGTTTCAGTTTTGTCTTAGCAAGATCAGTGAAAATACCAACCAGTGTTTATGTGGGAACCGCACTCAGCCATCAGTTGCAACCGTGGGTCAGGTACAAATACAACAGTTTGTCAAGTCAACTGAAGGGGTTTTGGTGAGACTCAACCGGCCATATGGAATTTACAAACAGTGTATCGTATATTTTATTGTATATTTTATATAAACTGTAGATTTTATTTGTAAACTGTGTGCTTGCATCCTTTATGTCAGTACAGTTTATAATAAACTTACATACGTCTGGATGTATCTGGATGTATCTGTGCGCATGTGTATAGAGACAGACACAGAGAGACAGAGAAATAAATACACCGCACACACGCGTGCGCACGCATGCACACACACATAAACAGGCTTACGCTTACTTGTCACCATGTATCAGCACATCACAGCTTTCAGACAGCAGGGGGGCAGGTCCCAGCCTGTCTTCTCGGCGCAGAAGGCACACGGCTTGGCCTGGCCAGTCCGAGCATGGGCTTGGGGAGGGCACCTGAGGCCAGGAGAGCGGGGACTGGTGAGGGAATAGCACCTGGGCCCTCAAAAGGTGAGAGGGCACGAAACCCGAGACCACAGCGGCAGTGGCCACAGATCAGGCCTTCGACCCGCCCACTCGGGCCTGGAGAGGCCCTCTTGGCCTCAACCGCTCATTGAGTCGGTGGCCGGGAGCCTGCCCGGTCAGATAAAGGAAGCGGGCCCTGCCCGGGCACCAGGGGATCTGAGGGGCCCTGGCCGCCTGCATCCTCACGGCGCCCCTCTCTCTTGGTTCCACCTGCCACAGGCTCCTGGACCAAGGCCCCGCCCTGGCCCTCTCCCGGGTGGGTGCTCTCCTGGGGCAGGGGGCAGTGCACAGACCACACTCCCAAACTGTTCCCTGTGGCTCTTTCCCTTATGGCGTAGCCGCCCCACCCCTGCCAGCCTGTGTCCTGGCCACACCAGTCTGCCACCTTGCACACTGCAGCGGCTCTAGTCACTCTGACCCACTCAGTGTTCCCGGACAGCCCGGCCGGCTCAAAGCTCAAGGCTTTGCTCGTGTGAGTCACTCCTGGTCGTGGCTGCCCCACCCCACCCCCGCCCCTTCTCACCTGCTCTCTGCGTCCCGGACAGCCCGCCCCTGCCTTCCCCATCCTTTGGTGACACAGGTGGGGCCCCAGAGGCAGGTTAGCCGGCTCCCCAGCTGAGGCGGCTGCCGAGAAGCTGACCTCGCACCGAGCAGCCTCGCGGCCCTCATCGGGCTGTGCCACAAGGCACACGGGGCCCAGAACGGGCTCCTTCCAAGCTGTCGCCCTCAATGCGCCAGCCAGCCACCTCTCCCACACGCTCTGGGTCACCTGGAGCGCGGGGCAGCCTGGAGCCCCCGTGGTACCCACCCCTCATGCTTGACGTGTGCCTTTCAGGCCCTTCCCCAGCACCTCCGCCCTCCCCCCGGACCTACCGTATCATTTCACCCTGCTGCCACTCGCAGAGCTGGGACAGAGGCTCCAGGAAAGGAAGGAGTGGGGCTTTGCCCCTGGAGGCCGGGGCTGCAGCTCCCTCTTCCCTCTGTCTCCTCGACACAGATTCGGGCCACACAGATGTCCCTTAGGTCCTGCTCGCTGATTTCTTAGGTCTCTGGGGTGACAAGGCAGGGAAGGGGTGATCATCGATGGCACAGTAGGAGACCAGCCAGGGCAGAGGCCCATGGCCTGAGGTCCACAGCCCCAGCCTGTCGGCCCCTTGGACCAGGCTGTGAACGTCGACGGCTCCCCGACCAGGCTCACCGCAGAGATAGGCCACAAGGGGGCAGCCCTGGGGTGCTCTGCTCGTGCCCCAGGCCTGGCTCCCTCTTGGCCCACCCCGGGCAGGGTGTAGGGAGGAGAGCAAGCGAAAGCCAGCTGGTGAGCGGTTGTCAATGTTTATTGAAAGACGGGGTGGAGGGCGGGCGCCAGCGGCAGCAACCTCTACCAGGGCACGGGCCGGGGGAGGGGCCGGGAGGAGGCTCTAGGGCTGAGGGGCAGGTTAGGCCAGGGCCAGGGAAAGCCTGGCAGGCGCACAGGCCCGCCAGGATGGGCGGCAAGGCACTGGCCCAGGTCCAGCTCCGGGCCACACGGCCCGGCTGAACGGCGGAGGCTGGCACTGCCCTGCTGCAGGGAGTGCGCCTCGTCACCCTGGGCAGCAGCATTACCGAGCCCCTGGCTCAGACCTTGAGACTCAGGCCGTCGGGTGGCACGTCCATGGGCTCGACACGGGCCCAGCTAAGGGCATATGCTCATCAGCCCAGGCGAGCAGCTCGGCAGCGTGGTGCAGAAAAACCATGAGCCGGGTGTGCACATGGCCCTCGGCTCCTCCTGGACGTAGCAGCGGAAGAGGCTGCCCAGGCTGTAACCCTTGCCGCCCTGGGCCCGGGTGCCATGGCTGTGAGCATGGTCCAGGCCCCGCGGCGCCGGCAGCGTACCCAGGCAGCTCCGTGCACGGCAGGGGGAAGTCATAATCGAAGCCGTTGTGCGCCACGAGGCACAAGGGGCCCTCCTGGCAGCTCAGGAAGGCCTGCGGTGTACGCACCACAGCGCTGTCAAAGCCGGCCTTCTGGCACCTGGCCAGGCCCTCGCTGCTCACGCCGGTGATCTCGCTGGCCTTGGCAGTGAACGGGCGCTCCGGGCTCATGCAGAGCGTGAGCTCATCCGGGACCTGGGGCAGCACCGGGGCGTCAGACTCATCGCGCTTGGGGTTCTCCAGCGAGGAGCGGTGGACGGCAAACAGGGAGAACTCGGCGATCTTCGGGTCCACGCTGGGGAGCCCGGTGGCTTCCAGGTCCAAGAAGACGAAGGTCTCAGCCTGGGGTCCCTTGGACATGGTGATGTTTTCACAGGGACAGTGAAGCCTACAGCTGCCCAAACAAGAGGCACAAAACCTGAGGGCCAAAGAGATGGGGATGCCTGGAGTTGGCCACCCACAGCCGTGCCCATGGCCAAGGTTCCAATCCTTCTGGGTTCACTTCCTGCCACTTCCCAAGCTGGGACCCAGAGACCAGGCCCTGTTACTTCTGTCCAGGATGAGGTGTCCTAGGGGGCTTGTCACCCCATCCCTTTTGTCCTTCAGTCCCTCCCCGACCATCCCCACTACTACCACCTAGTAAACAGCATAAGGAAGGCCTGATGTGCCCAGACCCCAGCCCAGAGGCCTCTGCCTCTTGCCTCCAGTATACGGACAGGAAGACCATGCCAGGTCCATGTCACTGGCGACTTGGGGAGGTGCAGCCCAAGATGGTATGGTCACGGACACACAGTGGCCAGGCGCCTCAGGCACAGCACCCCTGGGGTCGGCTGCCGGGACGCACACAAGGGGGCACCTGAGAAAGCCCTCACAGTGATCCCCAGCCTCCCTGGCTTGGCCTGTGCCCTGGCACGCGGGTGCTGGCCCCAACCCAGACCCCCGCCTGTCTCCGGGCCGCCGGCAGCTGCCACGCTGGCTTACCAGGAGCGGGCGCTGCTCGGCTTCCTGGGCTGTTGGGCAACCGGCTCCACACAGGCTGCTCCGAGTGACCTTTAATCTGTGGCCGCGCCCCCCTCCCCCCAGCTGCCTGTCGGGCAACCAGGAGGCCTGAGGCTGCAGGACCTGTGTGGCCGGCTCGCGGCCCCCTCGCTTGCCCACAGCCGCTGGGACACATGCCCCGTGTTTACAGATCGGAAATCCAGCTCCTGGGCCGCAGGCGGGGTCCCAACAACGAGCGAGCAGCGCAGCCCAGGCCGAAGGAACGTGTTGTCACAGGCACGAGGAGGAAGCCCGAGCCCTCCGCCCAGCCCTGCCTCCCAGTGTAACTTAGGTTCAACACCCAGCCCCAGGCTGGGGCATCTCCCACAGGGGCATCTCCAAGGCACAGCTCCCCCCACCGTCACCAGTGAGCCGGTTGCCCCTCGTGAAGCTGAAGTGAGCTGTAAGGACAGGCCTTGGTGCGGGCTCATCTTCCACGAGGAATGAGAGATGGTATCTGTTTCTCGGATATAAGGACCCAGAACTTCTCAGGAGCCTTTAGCGGAGGCTGCCAGGGAAGGAGCAAGGGAAGCGAGGCAGGCGGGGGCAGCCCTCCACCGAGCCCTGTGAGATCGGGTGTGGGGGCAGCCCGGAGCCACCCAGCCCCCAGGCTCCGGGGCCTTCCCAGCCCCAATGGCTCAGTCGAGGGTGAAGGGCACAGTCAGAACAGGAGGGGAATGAGACGGCCCTCCGTGATCCAGGAAGCGGGTGACCTCATCCCCGGGACCTCCTCCCGGGGCAAGACATGCCAGCACTCGGCAGTGGGCGCTCACAGGCCCAGTCTCCTGCCGCAGGTCTTCCAGAGTCCCCTGGTCTGTAAAGCTGTCAGTGAACCTGGACTGCGGTGCCCAGGGGCCTGCCCGTCCTCCCACCTCCCACGGCAGCCATCTGGGGGATGCCCCAGGCAGGCAGGGGACCAGGCCTGGGGGCTCTGGCAGCCCAGGTGGGAGGGGGCCCAGCGCCCAGCCCCTGGAGCCTCCTTGCCTGCAGCAGCCACAGGGTCCTTGGGGAAACGAAGGTGCAGATGCAGGGGCAGGGCCGCGTGGGCGCAAGCGAGGCGGCGACCAAGCGCCGAGGGATGCCCCTCCCCCACGGCCTTCCGCCTGACGCTGGGCTCAGGGAGGCGGGGCCCCACCAGTGGTGCCGGCTCCCGCGCTTGAAGGGAGGGAGGTGGCTGTGAACGGCGCCCTGCTCACGGGAGATGCAGAGAACAGCTTCCTGGCCAACCAATCAGGCCACCGGCAAAAATCCCCCAGGCCAGTGCCCGGTGACCTGGGGAGGAAGGAGGAGGAAGCACACGCTCCACTGGCCGCGACCCAGACGCAGCGGGCGCCAGCGGCCAGGCCGTGGGGCAGCAAGGAGACCTCACGGGGCATCCCCAAGGCCGGCCCCAGGGGAGGCAGCGGAACGGGGCAGGGGGCGGGCGGGGAGCTCTGGCGGCATTCAGCCAGAGGTCGTGACGAGGCATCACCAAGCTTAACAGGCAGTGGCGGCGGCTCGTGGGACAGGCAGGATGGGGCAGACAACCGAGCAGCCCAGGCCGCACAGACGAGGGCAGGATTCACTTCGTGATACAACAAAAACTAACACACCACCGTAAAGCAATTATACTTCAAGAAAGATGTTTAAAAAAAAAAGTAGGCTGGAGGCAACTTCTTAGAACCTGAGCTTTCTTTTGTCCCCAGCTCACACCGCCCCGACCCACCTCCGGGCCCTCGTCACGCCCCCCCCCAATCGCTGACGGTACGGAGCACGTGGAGGGCAGCCTGGGGAGCACGGGGGCTGGCTGCTGCCTGGCTCTTTGGGGCAGAGTGCCCTGCTCCCAGGCTACTGCAGGCCATTGGGCAGGCCATCGTTGAAGACCTTGTATTTCCAGGTTACCCCTCCCATTCTGATGGCTGCAGAGAAAAGAAAACAGCAAAGTCAGTCCAGCACTTCCCAGCCCGTCTCTCCACTGGCCTTCCTCAGGTCCCAGGCCCCACCCCCCCGCCCCCACCCCCACCCCCGAGCCAGGAGCCGTGAAGGGAGCCAGGGCCCGGTGAGCACGGCTGGAAGTCCCCGCGGGCGCCAGGCCGAGCCCCAGGCCGGGGTCCACTCGCTTGGCCACGTCCCTGCCCACCCCCGTCCCCGGAGCCCAGGAGCGAGGAGCTATTCTGATTTTGATGCTGTGTGGATTTTAGTCAGACCAGCAACCAGTGCACACCCGTCCTCTGCCCTCCCACACAGCAACGTCGGCAACTGGCATTTGGTCGCGCCCACCCCAAGGGCGACTCTGAAGTCAGGAATCATGCGGTGGGCCTCAGCCACCCTCCCTACTCACCATCGACACTCCCTCTGGGGACGGTCACGTCTCTCCGCAGATAGGATTTGGGGGTGTCACTTGCCTTTACTAAATCCTCAGGTTTTCCCAACCTCTAGACGCCCCAGCCCCGCTCTGCTCCCGGGGCTCCCCCGACCCCGGGCGCGTCCTCAGCTCACACGTCTCTCCTTTGTTCCGGGCCCTCGTCCTGCCTTGCCTTCTCTTGGCTCAGGGCTTGGCTGGGTCGTGTTGTCTCTGGAAGCCTGGGCCCTGCTGCTGCGTCCCAGCTACTCCAGATTGCAGGAGACTAGGCCTGGGGATGCGTCTTCGCGGTCCACCTGCTCTGTACTCAGCCCTCAGCTCTGCGACCTCCGCCCTCCTCCTTCCTTCCTTTCTCCGCATCAGGCCTCTGTGCTGCTTTTCTTTGTCCTTGTTTTGTTTATCCGCCCCATTCTTAACTCCTAAGGGTGCCTGCTTGCGCTTCTCCTTGTTGGTGTTTCCTAGGTATGTTTGGACAAGATACTATGTTAATTCAACTTGGTTGGAAAGTTCTGTTATCTGAATGACCCATGAGGCCTACTTTTCCAGGTCTTTCTTCTCTCTTCCATGGTGTTGGTCCAGGCTGGGGAGAGGAGGCCCTCAGAGGCCAGAAAGAGGTGGCTTTCACCTGGCCACCAGCCATGTCAGGAGCCCGAGCTTGCCATGCATGTCGATCATTTTCCTCACAGAAGAGCAGGCTAGTCTCCCTGGGAGCGCCAATCTGTACGGACCTGCTCTGCTTACGCCCTCCGCTTCCAGCCCACCTGCCACCGTCCCCGCCCTGGGACTGCCGGCCACACCGCCGTGGGGCTGTCCTCGTGGTTGCAGCTTTCTCCCCCCATTGCATCCATCGAATTGCCTCCATGGACTTTGCTGCTTCCAGAAACCTGTTTGTTTTCAAAATGCATTGATATTTTGATGGCCTGGGAGGCAGAAGGGGCTTTGGGTCCGCCCAGTCGAGCCGGTGACGGGTGAATGACGATGGGACGAGCTGCCCACCCACATCGCCAAGGCCCTGCCCACACACTCGAGGCCACGGCTCTGGGCGCCAGCCCTGTAGGCGCACCCAGTCCCCTCACTCAAGCCCCTCACTTCAGGTGTGGGGACGTGTGACCAACATAGCCTGGCTACTGGCACCCAGATCGGTGGCCTAGCTTCTTATACGGGGAGGTGAAGTAGCACAGACACACGGACCTCCCACAGTGGTGGGCCCGAGGCCGCAGAGACCAAGGCCCTTACTCTCTCAGGTAGACACAAGGGAAACGCCAAGGCGCCTCCAACTGGCCCCTGGCGTGGAGTTGCCAGGGGTCATTTCTCTGCTGTGTCTATAGCCTAAGAACGAGTCTCAGACAACACGAGGAAGCAACGCTGACCACAGCGCTTGCACTCTAGACTCCCTGGATTCCATGGCGAGCAGACACTTCTCTGCAGGCACAACAGGGGAAGCGGAGGGGTTCACGCAGCTTAGACAGGAAAGGCGAAGGCTGCCGCTGTCCTGTGAGCACGGGGCAGGTGGCACGCCGTGGAGAGCACTCGCGGTCACTAATGTACTAACAAGAGCATGGGCTGCAAGCACAGTACTAACAACAACTACACACGGGGTGAGACTCACAGCAACAGCGGTGATGAGGATAAACGTTAGGATGGATGTTTAAATGGAGGCTTCTGCTGCAGTTCAGTCAGAAAGAGGCACTCCTGGGTGCCCAGGTATACACGTGGTGAGCGCGTGCACGAGGCCAAGAGCGGCGAGAAGGCCCGCGAATTCACGCAGACAGCCCCCCATGGGAGGGCTCGGGGCTATGTGGCCTGAAGCCAGTCCTTGGGGGTGCACTGGGTGGGGGGGATTGACAGGCAAATGCTGGAGTCGCCGTTGCCTCAGGCGGTGGATAAGAGTTGGGGCAAACAGTAGACCAACCAGAAGGCGCAGAAGGAGAGGATGGGAAAGGAGATGCCCACGAGGGCTCTGCAGAGCTCTGACAGTCCTGGGAATCTAGAAGGCCACGCGCACGCCCCGGGGCTGTGCGGGCACCCAGGAGAGACCTGAGACGGCCCTGAGCCGGTGCCTCTGCTCGGCCTCTAAGAGGGTGGGAGCAACAAGAAGTGAGGCGGAAGGAAGAGTCGTCAGCCACCTGGCCGAGCGTGGATGAGAAACACGAAGCTACGTGTACCCAAGAAGCTCAAAAACCCCCAAATGAGAGAAACGCAAAGCGACCCGCACCGAGACACGCTATAATCAGACCGCCAAAAGCCAAAGGGCAAGAGAGGTCGGAGAACGGGAGAGAGAGGGGACTGTGCAAGGGCCTCGGCTACGAACCGATGAATGTCAGCAGATCACAGACCCCCACGTGGGCGGTGGGCGCACAGGGAGAGAATTCTCAGCGGGCAGGGACAGCGCTTGGCCGCGGGCAGGCAGAGGTGGTGGGAGTCTCTAGCGTGCGAGGCATGTTCCATTTCTTAGCCGGGGTTGTGGTTACGCAAGTACTGGCTTTAAAGTCATTGGAACTGGATTGAAGGGGAAATATCCAACTTTTCACTTTTCTCTCTCTAAGACTCAGAGAAAAGGCCATTTTTCTTATCACAAAAGAACAACAACAACAAAAACCTTTTCTGAGTGTTTTTTTATCTAAGAAAAATAGACTTACTCAGAAAAAAAAGTTTAAAATTAAATTCAGATACAACTTTGCCCCTATCCAACAGCAGAAAGGTTGGAAGGTTCAAAGCCAGCGCTGACGAGCATCAGTAAGATGGAGACCGCTGGCCTCACTGACAAGACAGCGGGAACCCCGCCTCGGGATGGAAGCGCAAATGTCGAAACATGTTCACTGTGACCTTTTTTAAACATTGACCATCAGAGGAGAAATTCTCTGTGTAATACATGTTCACTGGGGAATATGTGAAGGCTGCAGAGCAGGATAAAGAAAGACTAAACGAACTAAAACACCTCTGATTCCAACACAGAGCAAACCAGCGTCCATGTTCTAGCTGAACTCCTAGAAGGGATTCTTCTACATTTTTTTCCCTTTAGATAAGTGAAATCATACTGTATATTTCTTTTTTGTGTGGTTTTTTTTTTTTGCGGTACGCGGGCCTCTCACTGTTGCGGCCTCTCCCGTTGCGGGGCACAGGCTCCGGACGCGCAGGCTCAGCGGCCATGGCTCACGGGCCCAGCCGCTCCGCGGCATGTGGGATCTTCCCGGACCGGGGCACGAACCCGTATCCCCTGCATCGGCAGGCGGACTCTCAACCACTGCGCCACCAGGGAAGCTCCTGTATATTTCATTTTTAACCTGCATTTTCCTTTTAACATTACACGATACACATTTGCTCATGTCACTGTAATCAAGTTTTGAAACAACAAATACCGTCCCACCATATTCATATACCAGAATTTACTCAAGCATTACCCAAGGGTAAAACCTGGGATTGTTTCCATTTGTCACTATTGTAAATCCTGCGACAGCATCATGTGAAACGGTATAAAACTAAAAATGACCTACAGGGTCAGTAGTAGAAAATGTTAAGTAAATTATAGCAAATGCCTGAAAGGAAGTGTCTGATGATTAAAAATGTGACTTCAAGAACATGGGAAAACGCTTAAAATGAGATCCACGGGAAAGAATATAATAGTGTATACATGTTGTAATTCTACTCACCTCACACAAAGAAATAAAAGATGACGAGAGGAAACGGAATAGAGGGAAACAGACCAAAATATTAACACCGACCATCTCTGGGCCACCACATTACGTAATGTTTTTAGTTTACCTCTGCACGTCTTTACGTTACGTCTTTACGTTATCCCAATTTCCTACAATTAATGTTTTTATTTTATAATCCGTCAGACGAGTTTTCAAGGGAAGGAAAACCTTAAGCATTGGAAAAAGAAGAAGAAAAGTGAGAGGCCAGTCCCCAAATGCGGGTCAAGCACAGAAGGAGGCAGGCACTAAGCGGAGGTGCACCGTGAAGGCCCTGTCCCTGCCCACCGGACGGGTGGCCACAGCCACAGAAAAGTGGTGACCACATACCTAGACTCATCACAGAATTGTTGCTGCCCCAACAGATCTGCTTGCCCTGCTGCTGCTTCGCCATCCGCACGGCTTTCACCGAGGTGTCAGTGACCTCCACGACCGCTTTCAACAGCTGGGAGGGAGGGAGGAAGGGAGGGAGGGAGGGAGGGAGGGGACTTGTGGGCTTGAATGCTGGTGGTCTGACCCACAGAAGGTGTCTCCTGCTTCCCACCCAGGTTGACGCCAAACATGTGCGTCCACCCACCAGCCCAGGGTGAGGGCAGGTCTCCCAGCTGGAGACTCACCCATCAGAGCTCCCCAGGCTAGCTCCTCCCCCCTGGCCCAGCGGGGACGCCACACTATCACTGACCCCATCCCACAGAGGCCACGCAAAGCCAGGGTCACGGTGGGAAAAACACTGTCCCAAAGTAAAAGGGCCTTTCTGCTGGGAGAGGATGTGCCCTAACTCAGCCTGTCGGTAGAACTGCAAAGGACAAGCCGGTCAGAGGTTCGGAAGTCTAGGAGCTTTTTTGTTGAAAAACCAAGGCCAGCATCATGGAAGCCCTGAGCACATGTCAGAGTTCCACGCATGGTGACTGTACTCACAACCGTAACCAAACCTAGCACTCCAGGCCAGCCTCTGGGGCTCTGAGGCAATACTGATGTAGTCAGCGCAGCAGCGTGAGGCCACTTTTTCTCATCTGTCTGAACCGGGTCAAGGGCACAGACAGGCAAACTTCTGTCTATCTGTCTGGCATAGTTCTTGGCCACACAAGAACGAACAGGCTGTGATACATTTGGGTGTTTCGTGAAGACAGAGTAAGGCCAATACAGGGACAGAAGCTGGAGGCGGGACGAGGGTCTCCCACATTCAGCTAGGACCCAGTGCAGGCCGTGCGCCCGGGGTCTCGGCTCAGCTGGCACTCCCCTCCATGGCACCGTGAGAAACGCCTGCCCCAACCCGCCACCCACTCGCAGGGAGTCCAAGCCTGTCCAAGCCCTCAGGTCCCTCACTGGGGGCTAGGGTGGCGCCTGGGAGGGAGAGGGAGGGGTGAGGGTGACGCTTACTTGGCTGCATGAGGTCAGAGTCTGGTACACGGCCTGGATGATGGGGCCGCACGGGCGGAGGTTGGGGCCTGGGCGCTGGCAGCAGTCTCCCAGCTCATCGTCATAGACTTGCAGGAAAGCCACGATGAGCTGCCGGAAGTCAGAGATGACCAGGCGCAGCTTCTGGTCTAGGGTGCTGGCGTCGGCCCCACCCACAGCGGCTCCTTGCTTGCGCTGTGCAAAGCACTGCAAAGCCAGAGGCGGAGGGTCCCTTGAGGCTGCCCTGCCTGTCGCGGGGCACCAGGTCCCTAACCCGCTTTGTGAGGCGGGGTCTGCCGCCCACTCCATGCTTCCCAGAACTGGGAGACAGACAGAAGACCAGAGGCCTGCATGGGCCTCAACATCCTCCTCGCGACCTCAGTAATGAGGCTGGGTCCAGGGCTGCGGGGAGGGCCACACGCCGAAAGCCCACCCGAGGACGGTCCTGTCCACTCCTCAAAGAGCCTCCCCACTCCTGCCTTCACGGAGCCTGAGTACCCATCACATTCTAGAAACTGGTGGGCACCCACCACCTTGCTTAGGCCTCCCGACACACTCATCGTAAAGACGGGGTGTCTGAGGCTGGGGTGGGCGACGTGCCTCGCCTTAGGACACGTAGCGGGGCCCCTGCGCCCCTGCGGCTGGCGCCTCACCTCCACCCTGAGCGACTGCAGCTTCGAGGCACTCTCCTGCAGCTGCCGGGCCAGCTCTGCCACCTTGTCGTCCTCTGACTCGATGGAGGGGCTGGCCCTGCAGGGAGAGAAGGGGGGACACTTCTGCCCTGTGCCATCACGGGCACTGGGGCACCTGCGGGCCACGCACAGAAGGCTCTGTCCCAGGTAACAGACCGAGCGGGGCGTGTACCTCTGCCAGGCATTGCTCTGCTTGTCGAGAAGTGGCTGCACGCCCAGGGGCCACGCGTCACACTCGGGGCTCAGGAGCATCTGCAGGTGGGGGCTCAAGAAGAACTCCGCCAGCAGCGCCTCATTCTTCTCCCGGGTGTCCTCGAAGTGCTCTTTCACACTGCAAAGGCAGCCCCAGGGCCACGCCATCACCGGCCAGAGACCCAAGAGGCCAGATGAGACCGGGCAGAGAGGCCAGGAGAAGGCATCTCCTCCAGTCTCCGAGAGCCCACCCACGTGTGGAGACACCGCGGGTGCCCACCCTCCGCCGGGGTCAGCCCGTGTTCTCCGAGGCCCGCACCACACCTTCATGCCGACAGCCTGGCACCTCGGGTGGCACCCCGGGGTGGGGGTGGGGCTTCCTGCCTAGGCTTGCGGCCCACAGCTCCTGGGCCAGGGAGCAGCCGCCTCTACGGGAGCGGGGAGCGGAGCCCCAGCCGGAGCTGTGCCCGGGGCTGGGCCCCTAGCCCCTCCAGCGCCAGACGGAGGACCAAGGGCGCCCACCGGCCGTTCCAGGGAGGGCCCGTCCCGAGCCTTTACCTGCGGCAGCTGGAGCCTCCGACAGTCAGGCTCCGGACCACGTCCAGCAGCTGGTCCATGAAGCGCAGCTGCTTCTGGGCACAGGCCCGGCCCTGGGCAGGAAAGGCCACATGCACTCACTGGCCAGGCATGCCACGTGCCCCCAGCCCGCAGCTGGCCCCTACCCAGTAGCCTCGTGGACTGGCCTGGGGCCCCTGGCACAGCAAGACAGGCCATGGCTGTGGCCTGCGCCGAACCCACTCCTTGCGGGGAACAAGAGCTCGTCCCCAAGGGGCGGCAAGCAGCCAGGCCTTACAGCCAGGCTTCCCAAGTGGCAGCCGACTCAGCCCCCTACCCCAAAGGCGGCTGGGACTCCCGGCAGGGAGCTGTCTGGCCAGGAGCTCAACTCCTTCCTCCTTCCAGAAAGGGGAGGAGGCTCACGGCTGATCCCCATGATGTAAATACAACCCGAGGGGCCCAGCCTGCTCCCTAGAGCCCTGCATAAGCAAGGATGCTGGGAGGTAAGCTGGGCCCGGCTCTCCGCTCGAGCTCCTCGCTGGCCTGCCCTGACACACCGCTATTCTGGGGAACGCACCAGAAAGATGCGCTCAGCCAGCATCACCGGTGACTCAGTATAAAGCCCTCCAAGAAGCACCTGCATTTAAAGTGGGCTGAGAGCTCGGTGCTTTGTGACCACCTAGGGGGGTGGGAGAGGGAGGGTGGGAGGGAGACGCAAGAGGGAGGAGATGTGGGGATATATGTATACGTATAGATGATTCACTTTGTTATAAAGCAGAAACTGACACACCATTGTAAAGCAATTATACTCCGATAAAGATGTTTAAAATAAATAAATAAAGTGGGCTTAGAGGGAGAGGGCTGAGAGGCTCCTGGTGGCATCTCAGGCTGGGCAGCCCTGTGTGGGGAGCAGATCTGGGGACAGGGCCACATTCTGCTATCATGTTTGCAGCTCAGTTCCCCGTTCACGAGTCTCACGGCTGCGGCTGCCTGGCTCTCGGCTGTGTAGCCAAGAGCTACCTCCTGCCAGTGTCCTTGCCCAAACAGGCAAGGACACCACCTATACACCTATTCCTGGGAATAGGAGGTGGGAGGTGGGACACTGTCTAGACAGAGGAAATCCTGGGCTGAAATATGAGACCAAGCGCCACTCAGGATCTCACAAAGGCTTGACCAGCGGCCAGGGTTGCGTGCCGTCCCTTCCTCAACAGACCCGGCTCCAGGAGACCCCCCCAAGCCCAGGAAAGGGTAAGTGTCCCTCACAGCCTGTACACTGAAAGCTACAAAACATCTCTAAGAAAAACTAAAGAAAACCTAAACACGTGGAAACACAGCCCGTGCTCAAGGATAGAAAGAGTTAATATGGTTGATGGTAATACTTGCCAAGGTGATCTACAGATTCAACACAATCTTCATCAAAATCCCGATTGGATTTTTTGCACAAATTGATAAGCTGATTCTAAAGTTCATATGCAAATTCAAGGGACCCCTAATAGCCAAAACAACCTTAAAAAAGAGCAAAGTTGGAGGATTCACATGTCACAATTTCCTACAAAGCTACAGTGATCAAGGCAGTGTGGTACTGGCATAAGGACAGACATATAAACCAATGGAATAGAGTAGAGAATCCAGAAATAAACCCTCACTTTTACGTTAACTGATTTTCCACAAGGATGCCAAGGTCTTTTCAACGGTGCTGGGAAAACTGGATAGCCACATGCAGAAGAATGAAGTTGGATGCATACCTTACACCACACATAAAGCTAACTCCAAATGGGTCAAAGACCTAAATATAAGAGCTAAAACTATAAAACTCTTAGAAGAAAACACAGGTGTCAATCTTAATGGCTGGATTTGGCAATAGATTCTTATATATGAAACCAAAAGCACAAGCAACAAAAGAAAACTAGATAAACTGGATTTCAACAATGCTAAAAACTTCTGTGCTCCGAAGGACACATCGAGAAAGTGAAAAGACAAGCCACAGAATGGGAGAAAACATTCGTAAATCAAATATTTGATGTGACTTATATCCACGATATATAAAGAGTTCTTACAACTCAATAATAAAAAGACAAATAACCCAATTAAAAAGTGGGCAACGGAAGCGAATAGAGACTTTTCTCCAAAAAAGATATACAAATGGCTAATAAGCACATGAGAAGATGTTCAACATCATTAGTCATCAGGGAAACGCTAACCCTTCACACCCACCAGGATGGTTGGTGTCAAAAAGACAAGAACAAGTGCTGGTGAGGATGCGGAGAAACTGGAACCCTCGCACATTGCTGGTGAGGATGTAAACAATTGTAAAATGGCGGCTCCTCAAAAAGTTAAACAATTCCACTCCTAGCTATATACCCAAGAGAACTGAAAACACGTCTTCTGTCACAAACATATAAAGAACAGTCACAGCGTTGCTTGTAATAGCGAAAATGCGAAAATAATTCTTTCAAATATTCTTTTTAAATTTTAAGGGTAGGTGCAGGGTTTCTTTGACTGATATGGGGGTGGGTTAGGCCTGCCTCTGCATGGAAGCCCACGGGTGGGCAGCACATGGGGGAAAGTGCAAGGGCTCAGGAGCCAGAAGCCTGGGTTTGAGGCCAGGCTCTGTCACTGGGTAACCTTGAGAGACTTGTCTGTCACCTTCCCCATGAGATGGGGCTAAGACAAGTACCTCCTGCCAGTGCGGGTGTGACAGTTACTGGCATGTAAAGTACTTACCACGGTGTCGGTGTGCATGAAGCCGTCCACCAAGGACAGGATGTGCTCCTGCCCCTTCGGTCATCACAAGCCAAAGATCCTTCCCGGCCTCCTCAGCCACCCTCCCCTCTCGGCGCTAGGGATGACTGGGGTCTACCCAAAGGAATCCTAGGGGTTCCTGCCCCAGGGGGCTAAGGAGCGGGGACTGTGGGCGCTAGCTCCTGGGCCTGAGGGAAGAAAGCCCTCCCATGCCCACCCCAGCGTCACCGAGGCCCCCGGCCCATGGGGACAGAGGGCCTTCTGTTACCTTCAGGAGCTCGTGGTCATCCAGCCCACACAGCATCAGCTCATGGCCCAGTTTCACCATCTCTGTTGGAACACAAGGACCCAGTTACCACAGACACCCACCCAAACAGCAAGGACACCACACACCCATGCAGGGTGCCGAGTGCTTCCCTGGTAAGGGTGCTCCTGCTGTAGCGTCAGCGGGCCCAGCACCCATGAGGCCGGGTTGGGCCTGCAAGACCCAGGTATACAAGGATGCAGGTGGAGGACACACCAGGTGCCAGGACTGCCTCTTGCTGTGTGACCTATATCCAGTCACTGCCCTTTTCTGGGGGCCAGTTTCCTCACCTGAAATAAGAGGTCGCACTCAGTGCTCTTCCATATAGGGAACTCTTGCTTCTAGCAGAAGCCAGCCAGCTGCCTGAGGAGCCCACAGAGGCCAGGGAACCTTCCAAACATGCTGTGTGTCACTGTTTCAGAGACCTCGCCAAGCCAAAGCAAAAGGAACCATCTCACATTTGTCAATCTCCTGCACACCTTTCATGCCAGCATGTCCCTTCATTTTGCTGGCAACCCTAGGAGATGGCAACCCTTTCATCTCACAAATTGGGAAACTGAGTCCCTGCGTGGTGCAAGAAATGCTGGGCCACGGCTTCCAGGGAGCCCCGGGCATTTTCTGAGTAACCACCTGGTATACGAAGAAAGGCCAGAACTTGCAGCCAGAAAGCCTGGGGTCAGTGCTCGCTCCATACCCCTCCCCCCAGCCCTGCAGCAATGCCCTTACCCTCACAGCTCCCACCCTCATATGCCTCAGTGGCAGGACACACATCTGCTTTGGAAGGTTTGCTGCTAGAAGCAGAGCATCTCCAGTCATCCTGGAGACACGGTACAAATGCCAGTTATACCCCCAGCACACGTGCTCAGCCCACACCCCTTCACCCCGAATCCTTGCGTACGCCCTGGCCTCCCTCTCACTTAGCCCACGTCCGAGTCTCATCGTGGCCGGACTCGTGCCCTGTTAGACCCAAAGGCAGGCTGCAGCCCTCCTCAGAATAAAGGCCAACATCCTTCTGCGGCCCACAAGGCCGGCCTGATCTGGCCCCGTGGCCCCTCTGACCCCATCCCAGCCCTTGCCCTCACTCTACACCCTACGTCAGCCACCCCGGCCTCCTGGCTGCTCCTCCAAGCTGCCAGCCACACACAAGCCTACCTCAGGCCCCTTGCGCTTGCTGTCCTCCTGCCCTGAACGCTAACCTTCCTGATACCTGCCTGGCTCCCTTCCTCCCTTCCTGCATGGCTGTTTTTTTAAACAAAGGCCTTCCCCTGCCACCTTGTGTCAACAGCTCCACCCTCCTCCCAACCCACCCGAGCGCCACCTTGCCTTCACCTGGCTTGTTTGTGGCGCTTCTCACCATCTGATGCACTGAGAATTGGCCGCCTTCTGTGCATCAGCTGCCTCTCCCAGCTAGCAAGTGAGCTCCGTGAGAGCAGCACAACTCACTGCTGCACCGCCAGCACCTAAAACAGTGCCGGGTGCACAGTGGGTGCTCCATAAACACCCGTCACGTGAATTTGTGGCTTCTAACCCCCCTACCTGTCCCGGTTTCTCCCAATGATACTCTTTCACAAGCTCTCGTGTCTACCACCTGCTCTGCCACTCAGCGCACTCCCATGGGGTGGGCAAGGCTGAGCGCCCACACTTTACAGAAGAGGAAACTGAGGCAGGGAACAGAAAGGGCCAGGGTTGGCACCTGTGCGTGCATGTGTGTTAGAGGATCCAGGTGTGGCCTGATGACCAGGCTCGCCCGGCCTCGACACGGTCCCATCAGGAGGAAAGTGGCGGACATGACAGTGCTGGGGAGAAGGGCAGCGCCTCTGTGCAGCCCAGGCCGGCCCCCAGGCCAGCCCCGCAGGCTCCAAGACACAACCCCTGCTCTTCTGGCCCACTGCAGCCTCAGGGACAACTGTCCCCAGATAACTAACTTGGCAGTGCCAGCAGCGGCACGGGTCAGGAATCTGGGGTCCAGTTAACCCACCCTGGAGCTGGTGGGGGGAGGGAACACAGGCCCCTGGAAGGATGGACCTTTGGAAACACTGTTGTGTGGGCAGAGAGCCAGCCACCATCTTGAGGACTGCAATGCACTCCCCTTTACCTAATGTTCATGGCTGGGTTAAGGACAGTTTCTGCCAAAAAGCGATCAAAAAGAAGCGGTTCCAAGATAAGGCCCCACAGGCCCACAGAGCGCTGCCCAGCGCGCTCCCGGGAATGCCTCATGTCGCGTGCACGCACACACCCCAGTGCAACGCGGACGGACCGCTGGTGGCGTCGGCGAGAACGGCTGTCTCTGCCCCCAGCACCTCCGTGGATGGGCTGGCAGGGTCTCCTTCACGTGTGCAAGGGAGGGTGGGTCCTAGTAGGCTCTGGTAATATCCACGGAGTGCGCACCATGCAGGAGAAACCACCAGTCCAATGGGAAATTCGCGACCTGCTAAGGAGGCCGTGCACCAGGTGAGAATGGCCCCGAACCCGCCATTCAACACGAGACTCCCACAGCGGAGACCCACCTTGGATCTTCACCTCGGCTGAGGCCCCCTTAGGTGAGCTGAACCTGTCTTGCCAGGAGGGACAGACCCTGCAGGGAAAGAGCAAAGCCCAGTCAGGCCTGAGTGGGCTGCAGGGGCCCCTCACACCCCTCCTTACACATGCTCTCAAAAGCGAATCTTTGTGCCTAGGTGCTAAATACCACTGGAACACTCACTTTAAAATGGATAATCTCATGTGATCTCAACTCCGTAAATTATCAGAGAAACAAAAAACCAAAATATTTCTGAACGCTTACCTCAGAAATGCGAATGTGAATACTGAAATTAAAATTCTCACAATAAGGCTTCCCTGGTGGCGCAGTGGTTGAGAGTCCGCCTGCCGAGGCAGGGGACGCGGGTTCGTGCCCCGGTCCGGGAAGATCCCACATGCCGCGGAGCGGCTGGGCCCGTGAGCCATGGCCGCTGGGCCTGCGCGTCCGGAGCCTGTGCTCCGCAACGGGAGAGGCCACAGCAGTGAGAGGCCCGCGTACCGCAAAAAAAAAAATCTCACAATAAAAGACATGAAATGACTGCCCAAGAGAAAACACTGAGTTCCTCAGAGCACTGAGCTCTTTATCAGGAGGAACCCGGGGGCTGGCTTTTCTTGCAATCATGGCGCAGGTCTATTTGGAGGATGTCCGAAATGGCCTTCCCTGCTCTGGCGTCCTTGCAGGCCTGGCTCGGGCCCCCTCTCGCACCTCTACGTGTGTGCCTGCCCTTCTCCGCCTGCAGCGCTTTCTTCCCGCCCAAGCCAAGCACACAGAGTTGGCTCCAGCTCATCCCATGAAGCCCACGGCTGACATCACCGCCCCAGGGAAGCCAGGGGCGGGCTGGACATGCCTGCAGCCAGCTTGGCATCCTTCCGTCACTGCGGGGCCTGGGAGCTGTCTTTCCACTGCGCTCTGACCGCCCAGATTTCAGGCTCACCGAGGCCAGGAGCTGACTTTCTGTTCTGTATTTCTAGGCCCTAACGTGGCAGCCAGCACTGAAATGGTGGCCAGTGGGCATTAACGAACGGATGACCACAGCCCCATGTCACAGAATAATCTGCCATTAGTAAATGCCCATGCTGAGCTCTCTCAACAGAGGGAATGTTTTTAAACTAACATAAGTTAACAGGAGATGATGCTACCCCAGGTCACAGCTTTGAGCCAGCCTCCCAGGTGGGCAAACAGCAATCCCAGCTGTCCCCCCGGCTTGGTGGAGCCCCAGCCTTGATGATGCCACACAGATAAACGGGACAGTGGCCACCTGTAAGCATCTTGCCTTAAGATGCCCAGCTGACGGGCAAGACCATTTCCAGACACAGAGCACATCCAAAGGCAGTAAGGGGTGCGATACACTGGCAGGCGTCACAAGTGACGCACAGCACAGGCCTCCCACTGGGTCTCTTCCATGAGGGGTGCAGTCTGAGCGCCGCGTCCCCAGCCCCAAGCTCCACGCCTGGCACAGCACCGAGGCCATGGGAACTTCGCTCCAGCTGCTTGCCAGGGAGCCCCAGGATGACTGGGGCCAGGACCCCGCCCTGCTATGGCAGTACGGGGGACCAAGCCTCAGCCCCAGGGACCTGCTGACTCACTCGTCACGGTGGGAGAGGGCAGGGTCGGTGTTCGGCGGAAAAGGCTCACTGTTCCTTCCCTGTCTTCCCTGTTCCTTCCCATGCCTCCAAACGCCTTCATCCCAGGTCACACCGGCCCCAACTACGCTGGGGCCCTGGAAGCTAGTGGAGCTGCCCTGACCCGACCTGAGGCACCAGCCCCCCCGCTACTTGCAGGACTGCAGGGAAGAGGGGGCGGGGCAGCCACCCGTTCTGCCAAAGAGGGCTGGGCGAGTAAGGGCGGGAGGAGGAGCCCCGCTGTGTGAAAAGCTAGGAGGCTGGCCCTGGGCCTGGTTGCTAGGCAACCTTCCCACTCACAGAGCACCAGAGAGCAGAGAGCGCTCAGCGATCCATCAGGCTGGACCTCAGCAAACCACTTCAACACGCTAAAGAATAAATCCCCAAAAGCCTGAGTGACCTCACTCGAAAGGGCTTTCATTAGAGTTGATTTTCCTGAAGCAGCAGGGAGCAGGGCAGAAACTAACGGTGCTCAAGGCCTTGAACGCAAGTACAGCTCTTCGGGAGCCTTAACCTCAGCAATCTAGGGGCCCCACGGCTCTGCCCCGCCCGTGCTGAGGGCCAGCTTGGCATAGAGGACCCCAAGAGCCACCACGCCCAGCCCCCCAGCCAATGCCGCGTGCAGTTTCCAGGTTCCGCCCAGACAGGGGTGAATAGGTGGCCCTAAAGGAGGCTGAAGTGGTGAAGCCACGTGCAAAGAAGCCAGCAGGAAACTGGGAGAAACCGGACTGTGCAATCCTCTGGCCATCGAAAGGCCTACGGCACTTCTGCCAGCTTGGGAATCATAAAAAGCAACCGGACATTACCTGGTTGCTTCTTAAAAGGATTCTGTTTCTTGTATTTAAAAAAGCACTGAAAGCATTTGAGGACTGCAGCCAGAGGCTCTCACCCATGCCCCCTATGGCCAGCAGAGGGACCCAGTCCCCAGCTTGCACCTGGGCCAGGCAACTCTGGGCTGCCTCCCACGAGAGCCTAAGACCTGACTCTGGCCTCCCTCCGCCTGGGAGCGTGTTCAAGACCCCCGAACTAGCCCAGGCCATCCCCACTACTCTCTCTCCTCCCAGGTCCCTGGACCAGGCGCTGGTACCTCCAGGGCCAACAGTGCCTGTCATGAGAGCCATTGCCATTCCAAGCCAGGCTCCTGCCATCTTTTCCCAGGGCTCTTGCAGCAGCCTCCGTTATTGGTCTCCCTGCCTCCAGCCTCTCCCCTCCAAATCCATCCACCACAGGACTCCCAAGTCACCCTGCTAAAAATGCCAATTTCAGTATGGCACTCCCCTGGTCCCGTGCCTGTCCTGCCCAGAGCGTAAAGTTCAAAGGCCTTCACGTGGCTTGGAAGGCTCCACGTGAGCTGCCCTGGGCTGCCATTCAGGCCACTGCCGCCCGGCTCTCCCTCCCACACCTTCACTCCCCGCTCCTGTGGAAACGAGTGCCCACCATGTCTCGTTCCCTCCCAGATCAAATGCCACCTCCTCCCTGCCAAGGTCCACAGCACTCAAGACTGCAGAGGTGCGCCCAACACTGGGATCAGTGCCTGAGCCTCTGTGGACGCTAAAGTCCCAGCTCCTTGAGGACGCCCATCCGTGTGTGAGGCACCTGGAATGGAACCCCGGTAAGCACGTGTCTGTGCACCTACTTGTCACCCCACAGCCTGGAGCATGTCTTACATATGTTCAACGCTGCACTGCGACCTGGGGCTGATGGCGGGGGTGGGGGTCCCACCGGGTGCCTGCCCTCCAGCAGCTCCCAGTGCTCTGGAGAGCCAGACAGGACAGCAGGCCAAGACCCAACCAACAGGCTGAGGGCTCTGGCAGGGGTGCGCTCAAAAGGCTGTGGGTGTCCCGAGGAAGGAGGAATACGTTTTGCCCCGGGAACTGGAGACTTCTGAAAAGGAGACAGGACGTGTGAGCTGGGTCTTTGAAGGCTGTATAGGAGTATGTGTGACATGCAGACGCCTGGGCAGGCTTTGCTTCCCTTGCACGGTGCCAGGCACACACACCCAGCTGCACCTTGACCCAAAGGACTTGGAAATGGGGTCTTGGCCCTGCCTGCCACTCCTCGGTGGCAAGACCTGAGACAGTTCTCGACTCCAGCCTGACCCTCAGCTTCCCAGTCTGAAAATGAAAGGACTGAAGTACATCATTCCCCAGGTCCCTGCCAGCTCTGAAACTAGTAGTTACAGCAAGAAAAAACGCTCAGAAGCCAAGCTCAGCTTCTGTGAGGCGGCAAACAGAGGAGCTGAAGCACTTCGGGGGCACTTTCTTCCCAGATCTGAGCACAGCTTCACTTCTTATCTAAGCAGCTGCTCTCACAGTGACGGGGGATGGAGGACAGCTCCTCAGATAAAGAACAACCCCCATCTTCCCCCCAGCGGGTTGAGTGGTGCCCGTGTACCCCAGGGGTGGGGGAGGAAGAAACCAGGCTGTTACCGTGCATACATCCACTCCAGGATTTCCAAGCGGTACTTCGAGGGGCTACACAGCAGTTCCTGAATGGTCTTTGGTTCTGTGATATAAAGACCCTGGAGGAAGGGGCAGCTGAGGTCCTAAGCAAGGAAAGGGAAAGCCAGGAAGCTTTAGAAAGCCAACATCAGCGAAGGGCTGAAACGCACATCTGCAGTCAGGCTCTCAGCGCACCTCCGTTCACGCACGTTCCCGGCCGCCCAGCACCCACCAGGAGGGTCACACACACCCCACCACCCCCGCCGGGCGCGCCCGGCACACTGGCAGCGCTGTCGATCGCGCCCAGAGTTCAGTCCCCCTCATCCGCGGCTCCGGCCGCCCGCCACTTCCCGTCCTTTACGGACGCCCCCTCGGAGCGCAAGCGGTAGTTTGATTTGGTAGCAACTGGGGCTTCGGAGAGATTCCGATCCCGGCTCCAGGCTGTGGGAGCAAAGGGAAAGGGGAGGGAAAGGGCCGACGGGGCCGATCGCGGACGGGAGGGAGGTGTCGCGGGGCGGGGGGGAGAGGAGAGGGGATGAGGGGAGAGCCGGGACGGGGTGGGAGAGGGGAGGGGCGCGCGGGTAGCGGCCCCGGGACCGCTGCCTGACCTCGCGGGGCGGGCCTCCTCACCACCGCTGTCACGGGCACTGGCCGCTGACTCGGAGGGGGAGGCATGGACCCCGCCCATCTGTCTCCTCCGGACCCCGCGAGCTCCTCGAGTGCCGGGCCTGTGGCCCCCGACCCCCGCCGCCCGCCCCTGCACTCACTCCGCGCGCCCGGCCGGGTCTTGCAGCGACAGAAGCTCAGGTGCGGTAGGCGCATGGCGCCTGCCTGAAGTACCAGGCGGTACCAGAATGAAGGCCTGGAGCCGCCCAAGGAGCCGAGAAGGACGCCCCACAAGCCTTCCCCCGCAGCAGGACACAGGGCGCAGCCTGCAGCGGCGACTGGGGCGGCGCGCCGGGCGCCGCCGACTTCCGCAGCAGGCCCTGCCCGCCCCGCCGCCCGGCCCCGGCCGCCCCGGGGCGGCTTCTCGGCCCCGCAGCACCTTCAGCTTCGCGAAGACCTCCACGGCCGCCTCGAACACGCTGTCGTCCCCCTCCTCCTCGTAGCCTCCGCAGCCGCCGCCAGCACCCAGCAAGGCCATGTTTCGCGCTCGGAGCCGCGCCCCGCCCCCACGCCCCGGGCTGACTGGCCGGCCCAGCTGCCAATCAAGCGCCAGCCGGTGCTCCTCCCGCCCACCCGCCTTCACCGGGGCCCGGGAGCGGCCCGGAGACGCGGCCCACCCCTCCCCCACTGCGCCTTTCCCTGGGCCGCGGCTCCGCCCAGGAGGCTGACCTCAAGGAAGGGGACGGAGCTGGGGCTGGCGCTCAGTAGCCCGCTCTCCCGCCAGCCTCCCGCCCGCGGCCGGGGCGGAGGACTCGGCCGGGAGAGCGCCTTCCAGGAGAGGGCGCTCCTACCCTAGTCGGTTTCTCCGCGGGAGGAAGAAGCGGGGCCTGGGTGACCGGACAGAACTGGCACTTGAGCGCCCCATCTCCCAGCGCGGGGCTCTGTCTCCGTTTTCCCACACTCACAACTGTAGTCAGAGGGAGGTTTCATGGGTTCGAATCCGGCCCCAGCTGTGTGACTTTGGGCGGGTTACCTAACCTCTCTGTGCCTCCTTACCCTCACCTAATGTGGATAATGAAACCACTTAACCTCCTTGGGTTGTTATGAGGATGGAATGAGGTAATAATTCCTATAAAATACCTAGAACAATACCTGGCATGCAAAAAACACTATGTACGTGTTCACTATTATTATGCTGGGCCCTGCTCCTTCCACCTACCCTTCCTCCAGTCTGTCTTCGACCTTCTGGAAGGTTCTGTGCCTCCTTCCTGCCCTGTCCACTTACAAATGTCTTTGCACCTCTCATGCCCCTCAAACTCAATGAGTCCGAAATGACATTTGTCAGCCTGTCCTCTCCACACACCTCCAAAACCCCCAGCTCAGTGAATGCCCCCATCCCCCGGACCTGCCGATCACATGAGGTAGGAAGGAGCTGGAGGGTGGCTGGTGCCCAAGGAGTGGGGAACCAGCAGCAGGCAGCTGCTGCCCGCCCTCCTTGATCCTCTCCAGAGTCTGTCCCTGCTCTGTGCCCCACCCTGCCATCTCCTGGCGGGTGGGATCGGGGCAGGTCTAGAGGCGAGGAGACATAGGGACCTGGCAGGAGGCAACTGCAGTCCTCTGAGTGACAGGAGAGGACTTAGCCCTGTTCTGGGAGAAGGGGATGGGCAGGCGTCTGGGCTAACAGGAAGGGACCCCAGCCCGGCCTTATGGGGCAGGGCCTGATTCCCTACTGAACGGTTTGGAATTGCAAGCTAGTCTGAGGACACAGAGCCTCTGAACTTGAGCTGCAGGGATGCCCCAGCCCAGGGACCCAGGGACCCAGAGACTCGCAAAGCAAGTCTGCTCCGACGTGGCTGCCGACTTGGGCCCTTCTGGCAGCTGAAGGCTGGAGGGGTCTTTGGGTTGTTTTGTTAAATCTTTTTTTCCCCTTTCCTGTTTTTGTTTTTCTTTCTTTTTAAACAATTTCATTTCCATCACAGCCCAGCTCAGACGTTCAAATTCTTGTGGGTTTTCCTGTGGAGCTTTCCTAGGACTAGGGAATTTGGCGGGAGAAACCATGGCAGTGCGGTGGCCTTCCCCACCCTCCGCATATCCTCTGCTCCTGAGGCTCGGGGGAAAAACCAGCCCCTGTGTATTCTGGAAGAAAATTCCCCTTCTCCACCCAGCTCCACGGAGCCAGTAGTCTAAACAGCCCTTCCCCGACTCAGCAGCTCTGTCTATGGCACAGGGTGGGACTGTGGGATTGTCAGGGCCTTGATGGGAGAAGACCATCTTAAAGGGTCATGGGCTTCGTCCCGTGCATGGAGAACCCGCTGGCCAGCCCTAAGCTCATGGACATGGCAGCTGAAGACGCAGCAGCAGGCCGCAGCCTCCCCAGCCCCGAATCGTGGTGCCTCCCAGGCGTCCTCCACCGGAAAGACTGGAGGCTGGGATGGGAACAGAGACTACTGGGCCTCTCTAGGGGGGGGGAGAAAGGGCTGCCGAGTGGTAGAAGCTTCTGGAAATGTGGACTCAAACTCAATACAAAGAAGTGCTTCTCTCAGAGGGCACTGTCTAAACACTAACTGGCTGCCTGGAAAGAGAGGAGGAGCTCTCTGTCTCGGGATGTATGCAAGCTCAAGGAGGCAGGGAGGGATGTGGGGTGGCTTGCTACGGCGAGCAGGGAGTGGACAGCTCTGTAGGGCGCATCCCTGCCCAGAGCCCCTGGCTTCTGTGAGGGAGGCCTGGGCCGGTCAGGGGCTGAAAACGGGGCTGAAGGACAGGTCCACCTGGGAGGGGATGCAGCTGGGGGGCAGATGTCAGCAGAGGCTGTGGGGCCCTGAGCAGACCCGAGCACTGAGCCAACCTCCTGATCATGGAGGAAACTTGGCCATGTGTCAGTGCTTGGAAAACAGGTTGGAAAATGAGACCAGTTGACAGGTACTGGCCTCACTGTGTCAGGGATGGGCTGGCAGCAAGCAGCGGTGGCTGAGGCAGCCAGCCACGTGACGCACCTCGCCTGGTGCCTCGGGCACAGGAACGTATAGCCAAGCAGGTGGCTTCACCCCATGGCCTCGCTGCCCTGGAGCAGTGGGCTGTTGGCCAGAGGTGCGCAGGTCATCGGGCAAGAGGAAGGGTCCCTAGAGCATCTCAGCCCCGACGTTCCAGCTGCCTTTAGCAGCAGACCCCAGGGTGCTGGGGGAATCTGACCCCCCAACAGCCAGTCGAAGAAAGCTGAAGTTCAAGTGTTACCTCTCCAGCAAGGAAGAGAAGGCGGATTGGCTTCTGCTGCATCTGACAGGGGTTGAAGGCCTTGTTCCCAAAGACGGGAGCTTTTGAGGGACGGGGGGGTCCCCTCCAGCTCCCACTTTCCCCACCCCTGAGATTCCCCAGTAAGAAAAGGAGATTAAAGGACTCCTCACCACATCCTCTGGTGAGCACCAAATGCAGGCTCCTGGAGAAAAGGCAGGTGGAGAGCGTATGTGTGAGAGAGAGAGGGACAGAGGGAGAGAGGTTTCAGGGGAAGAATTCTGTTAGTTATGGGATGAGAAGCTCTATGGGAGAAGTAAGTGGCAGGGCCTGGCACTGGATCTGGGGGAGAAATGATGCAGGGTAATGAGGCCAGGCTGAGGGTGGTCTGAGTTCAAGGTTCTCCAGGAGAGGCGAAGTGAGAGGGCTGTCTCTCCCCTCGCTCTCCCCCGCTCCCCCTTCCCGAACCTCTCTCATCTGCTCGAGACTGAGCCGCCAGGCTGGGCTGTTGGTCACCCATCCACCCAGGTGCCTGGGGCTTGCAGCCAGCCCAGGCCATCTGTGCCAGCCGGAAGCCCACTCAAAAACAAACCATCTTCACGCAGATGGGAGGAGGGGTAGAGAACAGGAAAGTGGGGGGCGCTTGCAAATGAGATTGGGAAGAGCCTCAAGGCCGCAGGGACCCCAAACTTTGACCTGAGCAATGAGACCCAAAGGGTTCCAGGAACAAGAATGACACCAACTTTCCTTCGGGTGGCTGTCATTCAGCATCCCAGAGGCCCTGGGAACTGGCCTGGCCAAGCACAAGCTACGGGGGTGGCAGAAGTCTGGAGGGCCCCAGAGCTGCCACTATGGGCCCGACAGACGTGGGCCTGCCACGAGGGTAGTCTTGGGGGCAGTCTAGTGGTCTCTGGTCCTAGCACTGGGTGGATAAGAATGTCAACCTAGGAGCTGCCTGGTGACTGCCAGTTCCGGAATGCTCTCATTCTAGGCCTGTGTCCACACTGAGAGACTACCAGCACAAGAGGATGGAGAAGCTGCCCTGGGACCTTGGCCTCCTCTTCCTGTCGCGTCTGATCCCTATGCTGGGGCAGGGACCACAGCAGCCCAAGGTAGGGGCAGCTGAAGAGCCAGCCCTTGAGAGGGGCAGGTGGCTCCCTGCCCATGGGACACCTAGGCAAGGCTGCCCTCACAGCAGGTCAAACCCTGGACCTCCTGCTTTAGGGCCCCACCCCCACGTCCTGCTGCTCAGGGGCCCTTGGGAGCTCAGAGGACCCCACACGCTCCCAGGCCACAAGCTCCTGCAAGAGCACGTTTCGTATGCCCAGGACCCGGATCGGATCCCAGCCCACTCCGAGGGCCTGCGAGGGTCTGCGGGTCCGCTTGGAGGCCCGAGGCGCTTGTGCCGGTGCGGACGCAGCCAGGCTGCGTGGGCGGGGCTGTCCCCACCAGGTCGCTCCCGGCCCTGGTGGATCCTGGGGTGAGCCACCGGGGAGGGGGGGGGCTGACCGGGCCTCTGGGGGTTTGGGGGCTCCCCGCTCGCGCCCTCGCGCTCAGGGTCTCTGGCGATCCAGGCGCACGCGCCCAGCGCAGAGAAGGGTGAACAAGCCGGGGCGCGTGCACGCGGCGCGGGCGAGGCGGGGACGCGCGGCTGCACATGCGCTGGGGGCTCGGCGGCCCCCGGGCGGCGGCGGAGGAAATGGCGGGCGGGACGGCCCCCTCCACGGGGAGACGCTCGGGTCTAGACGGCTTGGCAAGACCGGCGGGGCTGAGTCACATGCGTCTGGAGCTGGAGACGCGGGCGCCAGGACTGGAACGTGAACGTGCCCACTCGGGAGGGCCGGCGGCGGGCGGTGGACCTCGCCTTCCCTCTCCCTCGCCCCCAGCCCTCCCTCGAGCCCCAGCGTCTGCCCAGACTCTGTCCCATGTCTGAGGCCCCTCCATGCCCACCTGGAGGGGCAGAGGCAATTTCTACAGGGAGTCAAGCAGGGCCCACGTTATTGGCAAGAACCATCTGGAATTTCAGACGGGAAGGAGGATGGGAAAGCGGCCTTCACGTGCCCCTATCCCAGCCATGGCCCTGCTCCCCCGACCCAGCCACATCGGCCACCTGGGACCTTTTTGCCCCCAAACCACTCTGGCTGCTTTCCACCTCCTCCGGCCCACCTTCCACTGGCACCCTCCCCAGGGATGCCCACAGCCCAGCAGCTGAAGGTGCCGGCTTCTCTCCGCTGACCGCCAGGACTTCTTACTACCCACCACTGCATCCCCAGCCATCACTGGGGTTCTGTGTTCCCTTTTCCTCCCTCTTTCTCTGTCTCTGCCTCAGTGTCTCCCCCCGCCCCCCACCTCCATGGCTTGCTCCCTCAGGAGCGCTAGGTCTCGAGCAAGGAAGCATGACACATGAGTCCGGATCGCCTGATGTATTTAGTTTTCACAAAAGCATCTGCAAGAAAAGTTGTTTAATTGGGACCAGATCCTCTGAGGTTTTAATGGCATTAAAACAAGATGGGTTTTCTCTAAGGGAGCAACTGCTGGCAACAGGAAGAGGGCATGGAAAGTTTGGCTTTCTTCTTCTCCAAGTCTGAAGAGGGAAAAAGCCACTGTACCTTTATTTATATACAATAGATGCCCAAACACATGCTGGAGAGACCCTCCCACATACGCCCCCCACGGGTAGACCTGGCATCCATGTGCACATCTGTACACACACACGCACACACACACAGGCTTTGATGTTACTGGGACACATTGTGGAAGGCACAAGAGCAGGCCTGTTCCCTTGCTCTGGGGGTCACCCCAAGGGTGTGTCTTTGGCGGCAGAGCCACTGTTCTGCCCTGGGCCCTGGCAGAAGGCCTGGTACATAGGAGGGGCTCAGTGAACTTGTCAAATGACAGACAGCGGGAGGGCAGGCCTGCCAGCACAGACCTTGGCCCTGAGCTCCAGATTCATACACAGAACTGCCTTATAGATGTTACCGCTTGGCTGTCTGATCACCAGCTTCCCACCTGAGAGGTCAGGAGCTGGCCTCCCCAGCTTCTGCCCCACGCTCGCTCCACCCACAGCGTTCTGGCTCCACCCACTTCTCCCACAAGCCCGCCCCACCCTGGGCCAGACACGGTGACCTCTCCCGTGGAGGGTGCAGCTGCCTCCACGCTGACTCCCTCCTTCTGCCCTTGTGCCCCCAACAAGTCTGTGCTCCACCCTGTAGCCCGAGGGACCCTTTTACAATATAAGTCAGATCACAACCTATGGACTGGGAGAAAATATTTGCAAATGATGCGCCTGACAAGGGCTTAATATCCAAAATATACAAGCAGTTCATATAATTCAATAACCAAAAAAACCAACAACCCAGTCGGAAAATGGGCGGAAGACCTAAACAGACAGTTCTCCGAAGAAGACATACAGATGGCCAACAGGCACATGAAAAGGTGCTCATCATCACTAATCACTAGAGAAATGCAAATCAAAACTGCAATGAGGTACCACCTCACACCAGTCAGAATGGCCATCATCAAAAAGTCTACAAACAATCAATGCTGGAGAGGGTGTGGAGAAAAGGGAACCCTCCTGCACTGTTGGTGGGAATGTAAATTGATACAGCCACTATGGAGAACAGTATGGAGGGTCCTTACAAAACAGAACTACCACATGATCCAGCAATCCCACTCCTGACCATATACTGGAAAAGACAAAAACTCTAATTAGAAAATATACATGCAACCCCCATGTTCATAGCAGCACTATTCACAATAACCAAGACATGCAAACAACCTAAATGCCCATCGACAGAGGAATGGATAAAGATGTGGCACATATATACAATGGAATATTACTCAGCCATTAAAAAGAATGAAATTCTTTGCAGCAACATGGATTTGCAGCAACGTGGATGGACCTAGAGATTATCACACTAAGCAAAGTAAGTCAGAGAAACACAAATACCATATGATATCACTTATATGTGGAATCTAAACTACGACACAAATGAACATATCTATGAAACAGAAACAGACTCACAGACATAGAGAACAAACTTGTGGTTGCCACTGGTGGGGGAGGGGAGGGAGGGAAGGATTGGGAGTTTGGGTTTAGTAGCTGCAAACTATTATATATAGGATGGATAAACGACACAATCCTACTTTATAGCACAGGAAACTATATTCAATATCCTGTGATAAACCATAATGGAAAAGAATATGAAGAAAGAAAGAATATATATATGTGTATCTGAGTCACTTTGCGGGACAGCAGAAATTTACACAACGTCGTAAATCAACTAGACTTCGATACAAATTTTTTTTAAAGAGTCAGATCATGTGTGACTCCTCTGCTCAGAAGTCCACAGTGGCTCCCTGCTTCCCTCAAGGTCAAAGGCAAAGTCCACCCGCCACCCTTTGATACCCTATCAAGCTGGCCCTCCTGCCCTTCCCCACCCTCACCCCTCACTTAGCCCGCTCCGCCTCACTGGTCTCTTTGCTGGTTCTCAAATTGGGCCAAAGCCTTGCCTGCCTCAAGGCCTTTGCACTGCTGTCCCTCCTTTTAGGAGGGCTCTTTACTGGAGCCCTTTTTGCGTGGCTATCTCCTTTTCACTCACATCTCCACCCAAATGTCACTTTCTCACAGTCCTCATCTGATCCCCTGTCGAAAGTGTTTCTTCCTGCAGTCACCCTGACCAGCCGTTTCCTTCTGATGGGGTCCTCGTGCACCCCACTAGACGGCCAGCTCTGTGAGCACAGGGGAGCTGGCCATGTAGTTCACCATTGTACTGCACGCTGTGCTGGGGAACGGTGCCTGGCCCACCACAGGGGCTCAGGAATGTTCTGTGAGCAAAGAATCCATTCTCCAATCCTCCCTTGACAGGAGGGGAGCTTTCCGCTGTGCAGTTCTCAGGAGGCTTAAGGGACAAAGGGCATTGCTTTGGCATCCTCCGGGCTGCCAATTGTGAGGGAATGTGTCCTGACTTGCGAGGGTACGTGTGTTCTTGGGGGGCAAGAGTGTGTGGACAGTGGGCCACGTGTAAGGGAAGGACAGGAGGAGAGGGGGCAGGAGTCCCTTCCTAGCCCTCAGAACCCTGCGATTGTGCAGCCAGAAGCAACCGTGATCATCTTATGCAGCTTCTCTAGGCCCCTTCCAGTTCTCAGATTCTAGAACTTTCTAAGTAGCCCATAGCCACCACATTGAGACGGGGAAACTGAGGCCCTGAGCAGGGAGGCTTCCTCCTGACGTCACATGGCCAGGACGTCCAGGGCAGAGCTGGGAGCCCAAAACCCTTCCAGCAACACCCAGGCTGCAGCTCTGGTTCCTGGAAAATCCTGACAAGCTTCCCGCCCTGCGCTCCAGACACCAAGCTCAGGGTTAGTGTTGGCCAGGGGCCCTGCCTGTCGCAGCCCAAGTCCACGACCAAGCTGTGTGTGCAAGAGGGGCGGGGCAGGACGGCACCTCTGGTCCTGCTGAGCCCGCAAGCTGGCTTCGCTCTGTGCGGGTCCCCACGATGGCCAGGCGCCCTGACACTGGACCGAGTAGGGCCCCCGGTGGGGGAAGGGCAGCGAGGACAGGACTCCACAGGACCTGGGGAACTGAGAGTGCTCCAGGCCTCGCCCCTTCCTGCCTAGGTGGGTAGGAGCGGGGGTCCCTCCCTCCTCCAGGCCACTGTGCCAGAGAAACCTGGGAGTAGGCCTCCCCCACCTCCAGCCCTGCTAATGGGAACCAGATGGCAGGATGTTTAGTCAGCGCCTGGGGAGCGGCGCGAACAGGGGAAATGGGTTGGGGGCCAGGATTCCAGAATCCATCCCTAGGCAGGGGGAGGGTCAGAGCCAGGGCTCCCGCCACAGTCCAGCTACAGGGTCCCGCACCAGGCTGGGTCCTACCACCTCCTCAAGTGATGCCCGACCAGGAGGCAGGAGGCAGGGGGCCTGGCGTCTGGCATCGGAGTTGGGCGAGCCCTACCCCCTCGGTTCCTTTTGCGCAAGGGGGGAGGGGGTCGTGCTCGCTCATCCAGCACATCCTGTGTCACCCACGGGCGCGCAGGCAGACGGTGGCTTCATCCCTGGCGCCCAGGGGGCTTGCTTACAATCCCCAGCCGGGCTCTGTCTCTGGTCTGTGTGCGGCGCGGCCCCAAATTCAGGCCTGAAACCAGAGACCTGGACAGGACAGGGGAGGGGGTGCCGGCAGACCCTGCGAGTCCCTGCCACACCCCGGCCACAGTACAGCTGGCGCTGGGGACTCTGGCTGATCCCCAGGCCCACATGGGCAAACGCTGAAGACCCCAACGAAGACCCGCTTGTGGGGGACTCTGTGCCCTGCCCCCAGCCCTGTCCTGGGTCTCACACATTCCTCTGTGGCCCCGATGGTGCCTTGAACCCCAGATGGCTACGGGACCCGCTTTCTCCACAAGCTTTCCTGGCCCTGCTGCTCACTCCCCTCCCCCTCTCCCCTCCACCCAAGCCTTGCCCACAATTAACTCATTTTTTAAGATCGCTTCCAAACATAAGTCAATGCTGGACAGAGCTGTAGGAAAAGCTTCCTCAAGGCTGGCCCCAAAGAGCCATGTGGTGAGACCCGGCCTGTTTGCCAGCCCCCGCCCGCCCTCGGCTCCCACAGCTGGGCCTGGGGCTGGGCCCTCTGAGGGCGGGCCGGGGGGCCTGCAGTCAGACACCCCTTCTTTGCCGCTTGCTGCAGCCCACAGCCCCTGTTCTCAGGCCCCACCCCGACCCACAGGTACCCCTCTGCCTGAGAGGGCACCCGTGAGGCATAGGGGCGTCTCGGGCAGCCGTCACAAAGGCCTGGAACTCTCAGGCCACCCGAAGCCAAGTGAGCCCGAGGAACCCGGCCGCCCCTGGCCCACACAACTCGGCTGTGGGGGGAGGGAGCGTGGGAGGTGGCATTCAGGACGTACACCTGCTCACCATTTTACAGAGGAGAAAGTGGACGCCTGGAGGAAGGGAAGCTGCCCAGAGGTGGGCAGGGAGCCAGTGGAAGGAGCAGGGGCTCAACTGCATCCTCCAGCCCCGTCTGAGGCATGAGGTCTGTGACCGGGCGGCCCTGGGGCCCCAGGGGCTGGGGTCTACGCTTGCTACCCCCGTGTTCTCTTTCCCCTGGAATTGGAAGGCCTCTGCACCGGTGCCTGTGGTGGAAGCTCACAGGCTTGGCCGGCTCCAGAGGGGCCGGAGTCGCCGTTGTCCCGGTGGCCCTGGCACCTGCCCCCTCTCCCGAGGACCCTGGAGGTACTGGGGCCTGCGGCTTGCTCTCGGGGCCCGGCGCCTCTCCTTTCCCAGCCGCCGAGGAAGGACCTGGCAGCCTGGGGCGGGCAGCCTGCTCTGTGGTGGGCCTCACAGGTCCCCTGTGTGTGGAGACAGAAGCCCCATTCACGGGGGCCACTGGGCCGGCGCCGGTGGAGAAGGAACACAGGCCTCTCAGAAAAGGAGCGAGAGAGCTCGGGTCCAAGAAAAAAATCAATCTCTCTTTCTCCTCAGGTGGGAGCAGGGGACCTTGGGGGGAGTCGGGGGCAGGCCTGTGGAGGCGTTTGTTGGGGGGAGCCTTCCTGGGGAAGGGCCGGGCTGGGTCTGGGAGGATCCCAGCACTGTAGCTCAGGGATCCGGACTGTCACTTGCCGCCCCCCTGGTGTCCCATCCTGCCGCGGCCGCCGCTGCCACCCCTCCCTGCCCTTCATCCCCTCCGCTGGCCCGGGCAGCCTGCGCATGGTGGCCATGCAGAGCGCGCTGCTCCCTTTCCTGGCCCTCTGGGCGGGCTGCTGCCCTGGAGGGGCCCTGACCAGGCAGGGGCCGGGCCTGAGAGAGCCCGTGCTGCAGCCAGCCTCCACAGGGCTTCCCACCCTGCGGCCGCTGCTGCCCAGCCCGTCTGGGCCCCCCGACGGTGAGTAGGGAGCACCAGCAGGGAGGCTGGCAGGACGGGACCCTGCCCCGCTAGTGGGACCCCCCGTGGCGGGGGCAGAGGGAGAGCGAGCGGGTCACCCTGAGGCTGTCCACGAGGTGCCCCCCGTGGGTGTTCGGTTCAGGGCCAGGAGGGACCCATGAGCCTCAGGGAATCCTCCCTGGGGGGCGAGGGGGGACTGCAGACTCTGGGAGGCCCTCGCGCTGGTTGCCCAGGGTGGGGGCGGGGGAGGGGAGACAGCCCCCTAGGAGGGGCCACTGCAGCTGGCGCTGGAAGTGAGGGCCCCGCCCAGGGGTGGGGTGGGAGGGGCCGGTGGGGGGACCCAATTCCCCACCCCCTGTAGACGGCAGGCCCCTGGTCAGTGCTGCTTAAGGAGGGGCTCCATGCGGTGGAGGGGAGGCCCAGGGCGGG
This sequence comes from Aethalodelphis obliquidens, assembly GCF_003676395.1. Classification (NCBI taxonomy): domain Eukaryota; kingdom Metazoa; phylum Chordata; class Mammalia; order Artiodactyla; family Delphinidae; genus Aethalodelphis; species Aethalodelphis obliquidens. The sequence continues at coordinate 2,600,268 of NW_020838062.1, forward strand.
GAGCCGCCGCCCCTCCTTTGCAGCGGCTGAAAGCCCCTCAGCGTGGCCCCGGGGCTCGCCTGGCCCCTAACAACCTGCTCGCGCAGCAGCCACTGGGGCCATCACCTCCACCAGCGACTCCTTCATCTCCCCAGAGGCTGCCCACTGCTCCCTGCCCAGGAAGAACCCACAGGGAACCAGGGGGCACAGGAACAGGTCCCCCCTCATGAGTCCAGGACCTGCCGCTGCCTTGTCCCAACAGGCCTGAAGGGTCCCCAGGAGTTCTGAGAGGCAGGCAGGGCGACCCATCCTGCCCTTGACATTGAGCTCTCTCCGCTCCCCCTCTCTCCCACTCGGGGTCCCCCACTCTGGGACCATGAAAAATCGGGGAGGAGATCAGGGAATCTCTGACACTTGGTGGCCTTGGGGGTCGGTGACAGAAGGCTGAGAGCCCCTGAGGAGAGAAGAGGGCAGAAGTGAGGCCTGGGTGGACAGAAGGAGGGAGGCGGGCCGGCCGACAGCTGATCCCCTGCTCGGGAAGGAGGGGCTGCCTCCCCGCCACATAGCGGTCCAGGCACCCCAGCCCACACCGGCTTCTTCTGCGGGTCGAGTGCGACCCACCCCCGGGAACGGCGGCCCGGACAGCCCTAGTGACGGGCAGCTGGACAGGCCATGGCTGCGGCCCACCTCCGAGGAGGGAGCCCCTAGAGCCCCCAAACAGCCCCCAGCCCCGCGCTGGAAGGCCCCCGCCAGACCCAGGCTGGCCCAGAGGAAGGCGACGCCGCCAGCAGCCTGGGGGCAGGAGCAGGGTCACAACCACGGGGCCGGCGCTGTGCAGTCCCATCTCCAGGCCACAGCCGCAGCGGGGCCTGGGGCGGTGAGGCCCCGGGCTGCCGAGCTCAGGCCCTTGCAGGCAACCAGGACCCCCCGAGCCCAAGAGGGGACAGTGGCTGCCGAGGAGGGCCAGGGCAGGCAGGCAGGGGGCCAGGAAGCCAGGAAAAGGGGCCCAGAGCCTAGGAGGCCCCCCAAAGGTGAGGACCAGCTGGGACAGGCAGCCCCCATATGGGCCCTGCAGGGGGTGAAGTGGCCGAGGCAAGAGCCAACCTCCGCCAATCATACTAACGTCCCCAGCCACTGAGACCCCACCGCGCTCTCAACGTGCCCAAGCTGAGCGGCCCCGTGTGTGGGCAAGTGGGGAACCCTCCCAGGGCAGGTCCCCTCCCCCAGCCTCAGGGCCCCGATCTGGGCCTTTGCCCTTGGTGCCAAGGGAAGGAGGCCCAGCGGCCTGTTGTCCCAGCTCAGCTGGCCAAGTCACCGGCAGGTCCAGGGAGCCCCGGGCAAGCCCCTGCCCCTCGGCGGGCCCCTGTTTCTATGTGGCCAGGCTGGGGCCTCATCTCTCATCCTCCAGGGGCCTCCCAGCAACCCAGCCCTGGAGGCTGGCGTCGAAAGAAAGATCACACCCGAGGCCAAGGTGGCAGCGGCAACTCGGAGACCACAGGTCGTGGGCGGAAAAGGCCTGGAAGCAGGCAAGGGCACGGCCATGGGCTTGCAGACCCGGGCGCTATGGAGCAGGCCATGCCCTCCCTGCCGGCCTCCTGCCTCCTGGCCCAGGCGGCCATTGCCTGTGGCAACGTCAAGATGAAACACGTCCCTGCCCTGTCCGACCCCAGCCTGACGACGCTCTACCTGGCAGGTGGGTGTCCCCTCTTCCCTGCACCCACTCCCGTGGCAGGGGTGAGAAGGCCATACACCTTGGTCCCTTGGCCACTGTGGCGGCCACGCCACCGCGCCTGGGGTCGGCCCGCCTCCCCTCTGACCTGGGACAGTCAGAAGAGCCAGCTCCTTCAAAGAGTGTCACTGCTGCCTCCGGCCCGCGTGGGAGAGGTAGAGTGGCAAAGGGGAGGGGGACAGAGGGGCGTGGAAAATGGCTGCCCCGTGTGCGCACAGAGAATGAAATTGCCGAGATCCCGGCCCACGCGTTCCTGGGAGCGCCCAACCTGGAGTGGCTGGACTTGAACAAGAACAAGCTGGATGCCCTTGGCCTGCACCCCGATGCCTTCAAGGTGCGTGGCAGCCCCTCATCCTGCTGTCCTGGGGGGTGGCGCGGGAAGAGGCCCCGGGCATCCTCTGCCCGCCCCCCTGCCCTACCTGGAGTGGGAGCTGTGCAGAAACCCAGCGCCACGGGCTTTGATGATTTGGGGTAATGCGGCCCATAGCTACGAGCATGGGGAGCAACACAGATCCTTGGGCCCCACAAGGAAGCAGCACTCCTGGGAGAAACTTAGGGGAGTCCCCGAAACCCCCAGACAGGCCTGGTCCAAGAGGGAACCAGGAAGCCACAATGCAACCAAATAGGGGGCTCCCTGGGCAGGATGAGCCCAAAGCCATGCCCGGAAGGCCTAGTGCCAGCCAGCAACACCCCAGTCTCCAGCGCCCTCTTCTCCCCCAGCCCCCTAGAGTCTGACGCGGCTGACTCGGCTGAACCTGGATGGGAACTCACTCTCCACGGTGCCGGCCTTGCCTGCCTCCCTGCAGGAGCTCAACCTCAACAACAACCTTCCGCAGGGCCTGCAGCGCAGCAGCTTCCGGGGTGCGGGCAGGCCCCCGGGGACAGGGGCCAAAGGGGCTGGGCCTGAGCAGCCACGGAGGCCGAGGGCAGCGGCTGTCCAAGGCGGCCTGGCTGGAGGGCAGACGTGGGAGCGCCAGCCCAGGAAGGCGGCCCCGGCTCCGAGGGCCGGGGGGTCTCTGGAGCTGCGGTGGGCAGCTCCCAGCAGGCCTTCTGAGCTCGGCGGTCAGCTCACCTGCCCCTCTACCCGCCGTCCGCAGGGCTCGGCCAGCTGCTCACACTGGAGGTGGAAGGGTTCCCATCGGCTGCACGATGGGAACATCTCCCCGCTGGCCTTCCAACCCCTACGCAGCCTGCTCTACCTGAGGCTGGACCGGAACCGGCTGCGGACCATCCCGCCCGGCCTACCAGCCTCCCTGCAGGTGAGCTGGGAGCCCCGAGGCCACAAGAGGCAAAGCTGTGGCCGAAAGACTGGAGCGTCTGCCCACGCCAGCCAGGCCGGCGGGTAGAGCTGCCCACGAGGGGGAATTTTGACGATAAACCCACAAGGCCTGCGCACCAAAGGGCCTTTCCTCCGCCTGACCTGACCTTCCTGGAGCCCAAAATTGAGGCTCGAGGACTGTCCTGGACCCGCTGGGTGTCCCTGCACACGGCTCATGGCCTCTCTGGGCCGCATGATCCCCTGTGCTTGGCGGTACTCTCTGAGCCTGTGTCCTGTGGGGCTCTGAAGAGTCATGACAGGGCTTGCGGGTGTCGCTGGGATCCTTTGCACAGCTGGCCATGGCCCTGAGAGGGGCAGAGACGGAGGGACCCAGTGGAAGGGGGCAGGGGACCCGGCCAGGCTGCCAGCGAGTGGTGGGTGGGGCGCTCACCCCGAGCCCTGGCCCTAGGAGCTGCCTTGGGCACCAACGTCATCGAGGAGGTGACAGAGGGCACACGGAACCGCAGCCGCAGCCTCAGCGTGCTGGCTCTCAGCAACAACCGGCTCCAGGAGGACCGGCTGGCGCCCCGCGCTTGGCTCGATCTCCCGTGAGTGCGCTGCCATCCACCCTGGCACTGCCCGAGCTCCACCCCCATGGGCTGAGCTGTGGAGTCCAGAGAGAGAGGATGCTCCCTAAGGAGGCAGAGAGTCAGGAGGGAAGGCTGCGAGGGCTGAGGGAGGGCGCTGTTGCTCAGGCCTGGTCTCTGGTGGGTCACCAGGGTCACCTGCCTCCCTGCCCAGGGCTCAGGGTGGCCTGGGCCCTCAGCCACACCTGCTCCTCCAAGATTTCCCTCTGTCCCTCCCACCCGACAGAATCCCCAAGACCACAGAAACCCCCTCCCCTGCCCATGCCCGGAGGTGCCGTGGGCCCAGATGGAGGGGCAGGCTGGGTGGTGGGAAGCCACATGGGCAGGAAGGGGCATGGAGGAGATGGCAGCCATGGGAAGAAGGCATGTGAGTTTCCCAGGGCAGCCGTAACAAAGTACCACAACGTGGGTGGCTTCAAACAACAGAGATTTATGGCCTCACAGTTCTGGAGGTCAGAGGTCCAAAATCAAGGTGTGGCAGGGCCGTGCTCCCTCTGCAGGCTCTAGGGGAGGGTCCTTCCTGCCTCTTCCAGCTTCTGGGGGCTCCAGGTGCCGCTTGGCTTGTGGCCACATCCCTCCAGTCTCTGCATTTGTCTTCACGTGGCTTCTCCTCTGTGTCTGTGTCTCTCCTCTTCCATCTCTTATAAGGACACCTACCATTGCATTGCCCATCCTAAACCAGGATGATTTCATCTCAAGATCCTTCACTTACATCTACAAAGACCTTTTTGCCAAATAAGGCCACATTCACAGGTTCTGGGTAGACATATCTTTGGGGGGCCACTATTCACCCCACTACAGGAAGAAGGGTCCAGGATGAGTACCCATGATCTCATTTGGACTGCTGAGTCGGGTCGCTGGCAGGAGGGGCCCAGGAGGAGACAGGGCCCTTACAGGCACTGCCTAAGGAGTCAGGATGTGACCCCGGGAGCAGCTGAAGTGCTGGGGAAGTACAGTCCATGGGATCTGAAGACCACCGAGGCAGGGCAGGGGTGGGGGGCTGGGGGGAGGCAGGGGTTGACAGTCCAACCTGCCATTCCAGAGACTGGAGCCTCCCACCCTGCATCCTCGTGTTCCAGGAAAAAGTTACCAGGACGTTTGGGTTTAATTATTCCTCTTTCCTCTCCCCCTCTTGCCAAGGGGGCAAAGGAAAGCAGACAGCAGCCTAGGGAGGGGCCGCCCAGCCGTGTTCCACTCCCGCCGCGGGGCCTGGGCAGGGGGCTGGCGGCCACCCAGCTTTTCTCCAGCTGGTAGACGGGGAGCAGGCCGGTGGCTCGGCAGGCTTGGGAGGCACCGGAGCCCCCGCCCCCATGGACTGAGGGCGGCTCCCATCCCAAGGCCAAAGGGCTGACCCCACCCACAGGGGCTGGGGGATATCACTGAGAGAAGTCACTTTCCTTGCTCGGACCCGTTCTAGAAGCATCACCACCCTCTGCTCTTGATTTCCCACCATGGAGTGACCTGGGCTCACTGCCCGCCTCCCCGATCCCTCAGGGTTCCCTGGCCCTGACCCCTCAGAGCCTTATTTTTCTGCGGTGAGCTAGGTAGGACCCCTCAGACTCCTTTTCCCAGCCTCAGTGGACAGAGGAGAGCACAGCTGCCATCTGGGGGCAAACCCTCACTTTCCCCTTGGGCTGTGCCACTAGCTACCCCCACCCCGACCCCTGGGCCCGCGGGAAGCTGGAGGCCTTGGACTTGTCGTACAACCGGCTGGTGCACGTGCCCTCCTTCTTGCCCCGGGGCCTCCGCCGCCTGACACTGCACCACAACCGCATCGAGCGCATCCCCGGCTACGTGTTCATGCACATGAAGCCGGGCCTGGAGGTCCTGCATCTTTCCCACAATAGCCTGCGTGAGGACGGCATCCGCGGCGTGTCCTTCCTGGGCCTGCAAGCCTCCCTGGCCGAGCTGCTCCTGGACCACAACCAGCTGCAGGCCGTCCCACAGGGCCTCCTGGGCCTCAGGGCCCTGCAGGTGCTGAGCCTGAGCCACAAGATCAGGTAGGGCCGTGGCCTGTGGCCATCCTGCTGTCCCCCCACCCCACCCGCGTCCCTACCGCCAGCCCAGGAGGAAGCTCGGCTGAAGCCCGGAGGCCCAGCCTGGGAGGTTGGCCAGGTGCTCTGGCCTGTGGGCTCGTCACCCAAGGGCCTCAGAGGCTGAGGGCGGGACTGTGGGGGGCATCCTTCACCACCCCCACCTCCCCATCTTGGTCGCCGTGACTGGAGGCTGTAGCCGCTAGCAGGCCCGGGCAGCCAAGGTGGACAGCTGCAGACAGCAGAATCTGGGCAGGGGGTGGGCGGGCGGAGGTTGGGAGGGCTCTGGCCCAGAGCAACAAGGGCCGAGCCCCGAGTGGGCAGGTGGCAGGTGGTGGCAGCGACCCGCCTGACCCTCCACCCTGGGTCTGGTGTCTCTGCCCTGGTCTCACCACCCCCTCGCTGTCGGGCTCCTCTTTCTCTCCTCTCACCTGAGGCCTGACTCTCCTTTCTGGGGTCTGTTCTCCTCTGCCCTGCCCTGCTACCCCCACTCCACAGGCACGTGCCCCTGAATTCCATCTGTGACACACGCGTGGCCCAGGACTCCAACCTCATCTCCACGCACCTGGAGAACAACCTTATAGACCGGCGTCATATCCCACCCACCACGTTCTCCTGCATCCGGGCCTACCACAGCGTGGTCCTCCAGCCCCAACAGGGGGAGGGGGCGTCCGCCTAGCCCCATCAGCCTTCCCCGCCCCCTGCTCTTTTGGGACTGGGTGGGTGGCGGGGCATCTTTGCACCACTGGGAGAAAGATCTAGAAGACCCTGCTGCTTCAGATGCACCCATGTCCCATTGACTGCTGAGGCCCCTTAACTTAGTAAATGACCCAGCCTGGCATGGCGCTGGTTTGGACTTGCACATAATAAATGCATCTCATTCAAGCCCGCTTGCCTCCACCAGCCTCCCTCCCTCCTGGATCTAAGCCGCCTGTGCACGCTGGCACTCCGTTGTGCATGGAGCCCCCAGAGCCCACATCCTGGACACTGCTTTGTCAGCAGAGGGTTAAGAGGGCCTGGTTCTAGAAGTTTCTCCGAGAGCCTCCCCACCCCCACCCACCCTGGCCAGGGTTCTGAAGTCCCAGCGTCACCACCCTCTTGTCCAGGACGCATCCCTGTCCCAGGAGTGGACGCACGCAGGGTGTCACCACCCCCTGACTGGAGTTGCTGACTGTCTGCTGAGCCCTAAAGACAGGACCCATCCTCTGTGCTGGGTGGGGACGCAGGAGCTGCGGAGCCCCCTGAGGCCCCTGGAACAGTTGCCCTGCCTGTGTGAGGGGCCCCCAGGAACGGGGCGTGGTCAGTGTGTCAGCCTCGGCAGCTGTCACCGCGCCCAGTGCTGGGGAGGGAGAGGGACGGTGGTATGGGGGTGAGAAAGACAGCCGAGTGACAGGCATGGAGGATGCGGCCGATGGGGATGGGCCCCGGCCTTCAGTGCTGCTGGATGTGGGCGCAGTGAAGGAAGCAGGGCCCCAAGTGCCCACTGCCGACACCTTGCCCCGCCAGCACCTTGGGCTGGGGTCTGGGCCTGGGAACCGTGAGTCTCGCTTCGGTCCCATTCTGTAGCCAGTCCCCCCACGCCCCCTCCGTGAGTTCTCAGCAGAGAAAAGGCCAGACTCTGGAAGGGGGCGGGGAGAGGCCTGGGAAGCTGGCGGAGTGTTTGCTTTGGACTCATCCCTGCATTCCTTCTCCTCCGGGCCCACAGATATGACACTTCCTGTTTGGACTGGGTCAGAGGTCAGCAGCCCTTGAGGCGCTGGCCCTGAAGGAGCGCCCGCTGCTTTCCCAGCTCTCACGACCCCTCCTCCCCAGCATGGCTGCCTGGCCCCGGGCCCCCCTGCTCCAGGGCAGTCAGCCCCCAGCCCCCTCCCTGCACTCAGGGGTCAGGCCCCCACCGGGAGGCACAGGAAGTTCAGGCTGGGCGACCCCACCCCCCGCCGCTCGCACTTCCCCACTGAGCAGGCCCTCTGGGTTAATTCCACTGCAGATGGGGGACTCAGCCCTTGGAGCTGCCGGCAGGTGGGCAGACAACTCCTGCACAGCCGGTTCGAAGCCTTCCTCCCGCCTCATGCCCCACATCGTGGCCTGCAGGAGAAACAAGCCCAGGGAGGAGCGGAAGAGAGCGAGGGAGGCAAAGGACGTGTCAGTGAGCAGTGCCACCATGACGGGCATGCGGGGCCAGTCCAGAAACCGCCTGGCCCCCCGGCCCTGCACCTGCTCCCCCTCGTGGCCCCCACCCGAGCCTCCTGGCCCTGCTGCTGGGGGCTAGCCTCCCCCAGGGGAAGACCACGGGGCCCCGCGCTTCATGGCGTCCCTGCGTCTTGCTGGCTTCGCAGGAGGCCCACAGATGCCTCCCTGTGGCACAGCCCCCGGTCCAGCTTCCCTCGTCTGGCCACACCCAGAGCGTGCCTCTCTAAAGATAGCTAGACACAGGCCGGGCCTCCACGGAGCCCCCTTCGAGCCCTGAAATTACAGCCCTGGCGGCCCGGGACATAGAGCCGCTGTGTGATTATGTCCTCAGGGGAAGGTCAAAAAAAGCTCTGGCATAGAGAGTGCCAGCTTTCACCGGCCACGCCTCGGCCATCAGCGCTGGTAAACTTCCAGAGAGCGGAGGCTCGCCTGCTCCGCAGCCGTTCGGCTCCCGTTAGCAGTATCCTCATCCAGAGGGTCCCCTGAGCACACGTTATACCTGCTGCCCCTTGGGGCTCCAGGGTGTCATGACTCTGGCCTCAAGGAAGCAGTGAGGTGCGAGGGGCCGCCCCCTAGTGACTGTGGGCCTAGCCCCTGCCCTGCCCCTGCCCAGCCCCTAAGGGTGCAGAGATCGGGGGTGGATGAAACCAGCAGGCCGTGAATTCGGGGGTGCCAGCTTGGGTTCCGGGGTGCAGCGCCTAGGAGCCTCGAGGGCCCTCTCCAGGATCTCAGCTGAGTTCTAGGCAGGGTGGCACGCTCAAGAAGTGACCTTGATGTATGTGTGTGATGTGTCCCTGCCTGGAAAGTGGTCCTGGAGGTGGAAGGGGACTCCCGTGGGCAACGCCTTGCTCTGGGCTGGCCGCACAAGAGCCCTGTGGGAGCACTCCAGGGAGAGGTCGGAAAGCAGCCCCAGGGCGCCACTGCAGAGCCGCCGCCTCCCAGAACTCCCCCCTGCGCCCCATCCGGTGTGCTCCAGGAGAGTGAAGGGCGCCAGCGGAAGTTGAGGCTGATTGGCTCAGTGCCCGGGGAAGGGACAGACCATGCAGAGGGGAGACCTGAGAAAGGAGTGGGGAGCCCAAGACAGACAGGGGGAGTGATGAGCAGAGGCAGAGGGGAGTGAGCAGGGCACCAGCCAGACATAGCAGGGCAGGGAGGCTAGGAAGGCCCTGGAAGGGGTCTGGCAGAGGGCCCCTGAAGGTCAGGGTCGGGCAGCTCTTTCTCGGGCCCAGAAACTCATGGGCCGAGCAGCTGGGTGGGCTGGAGCCCAGGGTTGGGGGTGATCTCTGTCAGCTGCTACCACCTCTATAGGGGCTCCCTCTGAGCCCCTGGAAGCCCTGCCCACTGGGCCACCTCCCAGGCTCCCAGGCTCTGCCCTTCAGGGACCCGCATCAAAGGCAGGGTTTCGTGCCCACAGGGGATCAGAGGCTTGAGGCCTGCCCTCTGGGTGCCCTGCTTCTGTCCTGGGGCCTCCCCTTCTCGCTTTGAAGCCAGGGCACCAACAGCTGCAAGCCAGAGGGACGGGCTGCAGCTGACTCCGGGTCCTTCTCCACACACAGGCCTACAGGATGGCAACAGGCTTAGATGGCCCTGCCTGGGGTGGACCCACAGCTGCTCACCAGCCCTGCCGCCCCTCCTCTCAGCCCCCTTCCGCCCTGCACGTTTCTCTCCCCACCACCGCTGGCTTCTGCCTGCCCCGCACCCCTGCCCCACTACCTTTCAGCACCTGCCCTGGGCTCTGGGGCTCTGGGCTGGGCACCAGGGTGTTGGCAGGGGCGGCAATGACCCAACAAGGCCTAGATGAGGGCTGGCTGCTCTGCGCCGGGACACAGCAGTGTGGCCTGAGGACCCGGGCAGGGGCACGGGTGGGGCCCCGGGGCAGGACGCTTTCCTGGGAAGCCTGAGCCGGCCACCAGGCTGCTTCTCAGGTCAAGAGAGCCGCGTCTTTACTCTTTCTGGCAGAGGGGTCTTCTGCCAAGGGGCCTGCTGGGGTTTCTGGGCTGAGGGGCGGGCTGGTGCTGGCAGGATCACCCAGCCCTCCGAAGTACCTGGGGGGAAGAGTCGAGGCTGGGGCTTTGGGGGCCTGTCCAGCGGTGTCCCAGAGGCGCAGGGCATGCTAGGAGAGGGTGCTGCCCCCCCCCCCCGCCTCCCCTGGCCCCACCTCTAATCGCTCGGCCAGCCCTGTCTGCCACTGGTTCTTGTGGAGCTAAGACAGCTGTGCATCGGCCTCCTCCAGGGGCCCGGGGGCCTCAGGAAATGCCTGCTCTTCCTTCCTGCCTTGCCCCCCATGCCTGCCCTCCCCTGCCTCCTGCTGCCGCCTCGCAGCCCTGAAAGGCCAGAGGGCAGGAGGCTGCGGCTCCGCTGGCCAGCAGGGACGTGCTGTTCTCAGCGCCGCTCAAGCTGGGGTCCAGGTTGTTCCCGCACTGCAGCCACAGAGAGAGCTGAGGCCTGGGGAGAGGGAGGGGGAGGGGGAGGCCCAGGACTGAGGTGCAGGCCGGCTGGTCTGGGAGTGGCCCCCAAATTAGAGGGCCAGGCCCAGTGACTCAGTGGGCCTTGGCCCGGGTGTGCAGTTATGGCTTATTGCAGACTGCAAACCACAGACACAAGAGCCTTCCAGGCGCAAAAACCGTACTTACGGACATATTGCCCCAGACGTACCCCCCAACTGCAGGAAAGAGCTCCAAGGCGCAGGGTGTTGCCTCACCACCGCCCGCAAGTTGCTCCCTCCAGGAACGTGCCGGCCCACCACTCGGCCTTCCCACCTCACTGCGTCCCTGCTCCCCACGCCCTCCACACCTAGCCCTGGGCTCTGCCTTCCACCAACACCGTCCCTCTTCCCTACTTGTCTGCTCTAAGTCATCTCCTCCAGGAAGCCTTCCTGAGCCTCTGGTGCTGTGTGTGGCCCTGGCGTGCCCCAGTCCCCTCCTCACAGAGGGGACCTTACTCAGTAAGCGACTTGGCTCCCTGGGCAATGGGCATGCCTTGTGCCTATTTCCTTTCATTTGAAAATTTACATACCATACAATTCACCTGTCTAACGCGTACAGTTCAATGGTTTTTATTCAGCATATTCACAGAGGCCGCAACATCATCATAGTCGACTTTAGCACATTTTCATCACGTCCAAAAGAAAACTGATACCCTTAGCTGTCACCACTCTATCCACCACCATCCCCCCGGCCCTAAGAAACCACAAATCTACTTGTTGTCCCTGTAGATTTGCCTGTTCTAGACATTTCACGCAGAATCATGCAATACGTGGTCGTCTTCAACTAGCTTCTTTCGTGGAGCAGTGTTTTATACGTGGGTTGGACCCTCTTTCCCCTCCTCCCCAGCTGCGTCGGGGGACGCTGAAGCTCAGTGGGGCGACCCAGAGATGTTTGACTATGTCGCCAATAAACAGTAAAAAACAAACAAACAAACAAACAAGCAAAACTGACTCCCCGTGTCTGGAAGGGCACGTGTTCTCTCCAATCTCCTGCTCGCAACCATCTGCAACTGCCTCACCCAGGAAAACAAGAAGGATTCGGAGCTCCCGACCTGGCCCTGCTTTTCTTACTTCTCCCTTGGCCGTGGCCCAGCCTGGAAGCTTCTTGCAGGCAGGCGGCTTGGTCAGGCCACCATTGTGTCCCAGGTCTGACCAGGGGTCCCTGAACTGATGCTGGTGAACAGAAGAGGGGTCTGGGCCCAGCCACTCCCCCTGGCAGAACTTTCTGGACCCTTACCTGCCTGATGGCCTGAAGCTGAGCACCAAAAGCCTAAACAGCAGCTGGCCGGGTGCGCGGGACCCTCGGGCCTCACCCCTGCTCTCCTTTCACGGCCCCGCCTCTCCCTGGCCTGCCCTCGGCCTCTGCCCTGTTGAGCTGTTTCTCTTTCTACGCATCTTTCTTTTCCTCTCAGTGGAGTTCTGTCCTGTCTCGTGTTGCCTGCCTTCGTTTCTTCCCTCTTCTCCTTCGCAGATCTCAGTGTCGCTCCCTGCCTCGGTTTCTCGCCCCGTCTAAACCCTCACGTTTGTCTCCCCAAAACTGCTCTTGCAGGAGTCTCCCCATGACCGAGGCTGGGTACACGGGCCGGGGGAGGAATGGGACCCCACCCAACAGGAAGGAGGTGTCGTGCTATGGCCCTGGGCTCATCTGGGCCCTCAGGAAGTGGCTGAGCTTCCAGTGATGGCGTGGATGCCAGGGCTGATGACGGCCTCTTCCTGGGACGCTTGGCGGGCTGACCCAGTTACCCCTGTAAGTGGCCAGCACAGGGCTCAGCCCCGAGGAAGTGGCCACCCTCAGAACAGTTATTGCACCCTAGGGGACCTGCTCAGATGGAGCAAGGATGACTCGCTGGCTCCTCCTCTCTGAATCAGCTTCTCTGAGCCTCAGCTCGGGGCAGGCAAGCTGGGGAGGACCCCCAGTATCTGTGCTGCGTCCTGCCAGCCCCCAGCTGAGTCCCAGCCTGAGATCACACAGACAGGAACGCTTCCTCTTTTTTAGGGAAAAGAGGCTGCAGTGGGCTGGGAGGTGGGGCACCCAGAGTGCCCGGGAGCCTAGATCAAGCCCTTCCAGAAATCCACAACAGCTGCCACCCTGATCCCTTTCCAGGCTGAGGAAGGCTCAGGACCAAATTCCGGGGCCCCGTCCCTGGACTAGCAATCAGAGGCCACCTGCCCCTGGTCTCCCCTCCACTTCTGCCCTCTCCCTCTCTTCCGCCCGCCCTAACACCCGCAAGCCAGCTCCCGCCCCTCTCTGGGCCTCAGTGGCCCCATCCAGATAGTGGAAAGTTTGAATCTCTGAGGCTGCGCCTGCCCAGAGCCGCCAAGGGTCCTTGTGTGAGTTAGACTGTGTGTCCCTTCACTGTGTGCCCCAGGGTGTAGAGGGGGGGCAGGCAGAGTGGGGGGAGTCCTGGGGGGCGCAAGGGGGAGGGGTGCAGCTAGCCCAGCCGTCTACAAGAAAATTACTCCCTCTGAAGCTGCCAGGGGGGCCGGGAAGCCTGCCCCCTCCCTCCCTCCCTCCCTCCCTCTCTCCCTCCCTCTCCACGCCACCAGCCCCCTCCCTCCTTTCCTCCCTCCCCGCCCCCTCCCCGCCGTCCCCTCCCGTCGTCGGCCCGCCCGCCCAGCCTTTAGCCTCCCTCCCGCCGCTGCCACCGCCTCTGTCTCCCTCTCTCCACGAACTGCCCAGGAGTGAGCAGCTGCTCTCCGACGACCCGACGGACCGACAGACGCACGGACTGCCCGACCCTCAAGACCGCCAACCAGCCAGCCTGTGCCCGCCGCTTCCCCTCCTCAGGTAGGGTCCCCCCCTCCACAAGCCCCGTAGTGTCCCCGCTGTTCCTACGCTGGCCCTGAGCTGCTCTCACTGCCTAACCCCTGGGTCCGCTGCCCCCTCACCGCCCTCTCCCGCCCCTAGGCTGCTTGTGGATTCCCACTGCACGGCTGCAGGCTCCTGGTCCGCGCCCCTTCGTCGCCACCCTGCGGCCCCCTGGGTCCTTGTCCCATTTCTGCGTCTTCTCCCCGCTGTCCTCCAGGCACCTTCTACATCCCCTTCGTTCACCCCTCTGACCTTGCTCGGCTCTGCTCCACATCTGCCCTCTCTGCCTCCCGCCTCGGGGTTCTTCCCCTTGGCCGCTACCCCAGAGCGTCATCCAGGCATGGCTGGGCGGCTGGCACCCTCACTCTGCCAATGGCCCCCTTAGTTCACTGCAAGTCCCGGGTGCACTTTGCACCCGGCCCTGGTTAGGAGGACCTCTGGGCGGCCACCCAAGCTCGTCACTGGGGAGCGGTCCCCACGGCCTGGGGCTAGTCCACGGCGTGGGCTCAGAGACTCGGTTTCCCAGGCACACCCCAGGCTCCCTGCCCAGATATTCCATGCTTACCCACAGGCCAATGCTGTGCCTCCACCTCCTCCCGGGCGAGGTGTGGGTCCACAGAGTCCTGGCTGGGGGGTCCCCGGGCGGGGCTGCCTGGACAGCTCAGTCCTCTCTGCCCCAGAGCCCCCTTGGACTGAGGTTCCAAAGCGGGGTGCAGAAGGAGACTCAGGCAACTGTGCTGTGTTAGCCACAGGCAGGCTTGGCCTGTGGCACCGGAGGGCTTCTGGGGACCACGGGTAGATGCGAGGACACCATCAGCCCAGGATGGGCACCTTTAGGAAGGGGTGAGGTTCAAGAGCTCCCAGGCTAGATGCTCTGTCCCCCAAAGGCCGCCCCCCACTGGTGCCTGGGGGCATCTCAGGAATGGAGAGAGAACTCCAGTTCTGAAACAAAGTGTAGCGACAAGGTTGCCCTCCAGAGCCGTTTGGGAGGGGAGCCGTGGCCCCTGCTGGTCCCACTCCCACCCCATCCATTGTACAGAGGGGGCAACTGAGGCCCAGAGAGGGGCAGGAACCTGCCCACAGTGGCACAGCCAGTCAGGGGCAGAACTGGGGCCAGGACTCAGAGCTCCTGACTGACAAATCCAGGCTATTGACCCCGTAGCATCCAGGGAGCCCGCAAAGTCACTTGCATGTTGACGATGATAGCTTATGGTCAAGTGCAGTGCGTGGGGACTGGAGTGAGAGGGGGCAGGCCCACTGGCCCCGTCCCGCAAGCTCTCAAGATGGCTGGCATGCTGAGGGAAGTGCCGAGGGACCCAGGAGAGGAACAAGGGAGAACGGAGCCCTCTGTCTGGGTGTGCCGCTGAGCATCCTGGAAGGCTGGGGGATGGGAACAGCACCTCGCTGCTCCACGGGCGGGGCGGGGCTGGGGCCTGGGCACCCGGTGGTGAGAGCTTCCCGCGTTGCTCCGCTGAGTGCAGCAGAAGGCCCGGGGTCCTCCAGGGCAGGGTGCTGGGTGGGGCGGGCGGGGCAGACCTCGCCCAGGCCAGGGAGATCGTTCTCACGCAGCTGAAGTCTTCGTAAGGGCCACTCAGGTTGCCGATTCGGTGGCCAGTCCTGCCCTCTGGGGGCTCCTGCTTCTGTGAGCTCACCCCTCCCTGGCCGGCCAGCTCTCCACGAGGTAGGGACTGACTGAGATTGAGACCAGCTGGAGATGCTCAGGCCCCCCTCGGTGCCACCCACACCCTGGGAAGGCTGGCGGTTCGGCAGAGGCGCCTTTCTGTGCAACTTCCGGTGTCCGGCTGCCGTGGGCCAGCGTGGGTGAACCTCTCAGGGCAGTTCTCTGTGTGTGCATCGAAAGGAAGCCATGGCACTGTCTCCGAGCCGCCAAGACCGGGCGGTGGGAAGAAGGCTGGGAGCAGGGAGGGCCCCCACGGCGAGGCAGCAACCGGCCCACCTTCACGTCCCAGGACCCGGCTCACAGAGGGCATTAACCGTCCGACCGCTTTTATGCCCTGCCCTGGAGCAGGGACCAGGGACCCCACTATGTCGATGGGGAGTCCGCGGCCCAGCCCCTTCACCAATGGGTCTGGTGGCAGTTCTGTACCAGCTCATTTTAGGGGCCCAGAAATCTGGGGTGCTGGCCCTCTGACTGTCATGCAGGGTGACATGCAAGCATTGGCCCCAATTTCTCCCCAATCCCATCAGTGGCCCTGGCCCATCAGAGGAGCGTGAATGGGGAAGGACCGGAAGAGAGGGTGTGTTCCTAAGACAAGAAAGCAGTTCCTTTCTTTAGCAACATTCCTTAGTCATTCAGGACCACAGAGCATCCCTTCCAGCACCACCGGCGTCGAGTCCCAGAGGAGGGATCTGTCATGAGCCCCTTCCCAGGCCCACCCGCCACCAGCTCTCCTCCACTCCCTGGAGAAGCCCCAAGGAGACAGGCCTGTCCCAGCCATCACTTGTCCTTGGCCTCCTGGGGATGCAGCCTGAGGCCGTGGCCGGCCCCAGGGCCAGCCTTGGAGCACGTGAGCTGCGGGGCGGCAGCCCAGCTCCCAGACTCCCAGTAGGGCCCGGCGCTGTCTGGCTCGCCTCCGGGCAGGGCCCCAGTCCCAGCTCGGGGCCTCCAGAGCCCCACCTGCTAGGCCACTGGGCTGTTTGCCCTTTCAATGGCATGTCTGGAGCCCCTCTCCTTCCCTGCCAACACCCTGGATTGTTAGAAAGTTCTTCCCCAGGGTTGGAGAGCTTGGTCCCTGCCCTGAGCTGCCCACCCCTCCCTGTGCCTGTCGGCCCTGCTGGTGGGAGGGGACACACCAGCCCAAGGGCTTAGCTCAAATCCTGGGGCTAGAGGGTGATGGTGACTGTCCTGGGGCGCCCTGCTGTGAGCATAGGGTGGGGGTGAACATGGGCCCCCTCTGGAGGCAGGCACCCCCGGGCCCTGCCAGCTCTGCCCCCTCTTGTCCTGTCAGCTGGTGCCCGGGGCACTCAGTTCTCCTCCCACTCCTCTGTCCCCTCTGCTCACATACTGGGGCCCACACCTGATCACCCACGAAACCTTTTCTGTGAATCCTATCTTCAAGGAAGCCAGTGCGGGGAGAGGCAGAGGTGCCTGCGCTGGGAGGACGGAGACGGAGTCTGCTTAGTCCTGCCCCAGGCCAGAGGCTAACTGGTAGCCCTAGAGCCAGGCCCTTCTCCAGGCTTCCAAAACCAGTTTCCCAGTGCTCCCTGGGGCTGTGGTTCATCTCCCCACCTTCCAGATGGAAGGTTCTGGGGTGAAAGCCCTCCCCTCACCTGGAGTCCCCAGCCCCAGGGTCCCCCAGGACTTCCTTCACGCCCTCTGGGACTCTGTTTGGCTTGTCCCCCACCCTCTCTACTCTGGGGTGGGGCAGCTCCTGGGTGCCTATGGGAGCTGCCCACTTGCCCACACGCCACCAGCCTCAGCTCCTCCAGAGGCTGCTCGGCCCCCATAGCAGTCCGCAGAGCAGCCCAGCTCGCGCTCATTGGCAGGCTGGTATCGCTGACGTTCCCAAGCCCAGTGGAGGTGCCAGGGACTCAGACGACTCATGCCTGCCCCTCCCCATGGTGACACATCGTTCAGGTTTAGGGGACTGGGGCTTTACCCGGCCTCCTCACAGCCAGCTCTCGTGATCCACGGCGTCTGAAGGCCAAACTCGGCAGAAACCCCAGCCTGGAGCAGAGCTGCAGGACAAGGGGCAGCGGGCTGGGGGTGGCCCCAGGTTCCATGCGACTCAAGCGGCCCCTGCTTCTCCCCCACCAGCTGCCTCTGGGTGGCTCAGATGGCCAAGAGGGACACAGCAGTCAGAGGCCCGAGTGGCCATGGGATCGGGGATTTGGGGAACAAAACTAGGACCTGAAGGAGAGGGGCAGAGGGCAGACAGGACCTCAGGCTCTGGGAACCAGGCTGAGAGCATCTCCCTGTGGGGTCTGGCACCTGCTGGGACCTAAAATGCTTGGGGGAACCTCCCGGGCCAGGCTGGGATGATGGCTTTTCCAGGCCACTTCTGTGCAGCTGGAGGCGGAGGCAGAGGGGCTGGGGCTGGCCTGATGGGTGCGCTGGGGCCGAGGAGGGGCATCTGGCCCCGCGGGCTGAGGGGAGCTATGGATGGTGGCAGTCAGAGAGAGACGCCATGTTTCTAGAGGATTCGTGATGCAAGCCAGGGGGCGCAGGACCCACAGGGCAGGGCCCTGCTTTCCGTCAGTGTCACCTCCCAGCCAGAGTGGGGGAGATGCAAGGAGTCTTCTGCAGGGACCGGGGGCTGGTTCGGCCCCCTGTGCAACCCAGGGAGTTCGGGATTCTGTGACTTTGGGCTCTGCAGCAAAGTCTGCGGGGGCAGAGGGTGGGGCAGGGCACGTGTGCCCCCTCTCCCATTTCCTCACAGTGTGGCCTTGGGCAGGAGTTTCCTGCTGGTCCTCAGGAGGGCTGTGCTAAGAAATCCCTTGAGTGCCCTGTCCCACCCTGGGAAGGGATAGAACACCTTCCCCCGCCCTCAGGGTTTCTGCAGCGAGCCTTCGGGGGTGCGGGGGGGGGGGCAGGGCACCCAGCAGCCCAGGACCCCCAGCTGACCTGGCTCATCTGCCGCCTGACTCAGGCATGGCAGAAGGCCGGCACTGGAACCGCCAGCCTTCTGGAGGTTTCCCAGAAGGCTGGGGGTGGAGGTGATGGCTGTCCTCAAGGCTGTGGGGAGAGACGTCCGGCCTGGTCAGTACCGGCCGCCTAGCCACTTCCCCGGTGCCAGCACTCTGCAGCAGACGGGCTGGCTCCCTGTTGGCCTCCGACACCCACATCCAAGTCAAGTCTGTCCCTGAAGGCTGCAGGGGCACAGGACCCAGCTCTGTCCGGTCACCTCAGCAGTGCCAAGACCCCAGCAGGGAGGAGCGCCCTGGCCAGCCACGCCTGGATGTCTGCTCCCCTCGTAGCTGGAAGGCGTGCCGAGGCCGTGGCGGTGGGCTCGGGGTGGCTGGCGAGCAGACACCGATGGCGCGGGGCTCAGGGCCCACCCCAACCCCTGCAGCCACGACCCCAACGCGCGTAAGCCTCAGGAGACCCACGGATGGTGCACGTCTCCTCTCTCGGGGCCCGGGAGGGAGGCGGCGAGCAGCCGGGCGTCAGCTCGCAGAGCAGAGCTCTGGGCAGCGCCCCTGCCTCTGGCCTGCTAGTAGAAGCTGGGCCTCAAAGGCTTTGGCGGACAGAGGGGAGGGGGGAAGCGCAACCCGCAGTCCCAGGGACCACGGGCCCGCGCGTCCGGGTTCAGGTCGGGCTGCTCAGAGGGGCCAGACATCCGGGCCGAGGCTGCGGAACAGCGTCAGGCGTCCGGCATCTGCGACTTGGCAGCCGCGGGCCGCACATCTGCAGGCGAGCTCCCAGGGCCTGCCAGACCTCAGGCCCGCTCCCGCCGCCCTTGGCCTGGCCTGAATGCCTGGCACGGCCCCTCCGTGTTCTCAGGGGCTGCCAGTGTGTCTTGTTTGGCTGTGACCTGGAGCAGTCCCAGTTGGAGGACTGTGCTGGCTTTCAGAGGGCCAGACAAGGAGAGCCCTATTGGGTGGGCGGCCCTCACTCCAACCTGTGGGCGCGGCGCGAGGCCTCACCGCCATCACCGCTTCTTTCCTTCGCTCTGAGGAGGAGGGACCCATCCAGCTCAGAGAACACTTTGATGGGGCTCGAGGCTGCCTGAAGTCCTTGGGGACACGCCCAGGAGGCCCAGAGGCCTGGGTAGTGTGGGAGGTGGGGCTGGCGGGACTTGCCGTGGGTCTCACAGTACCTGTCCGTGGGGGCTCCCGCTTCCGGGGCTGAGGGCCCACCCCCCTCCTGCACGTGTGTGCGGTGGGAGGGACCCGGTGTGAGGTGGGGGGAGGCAGCCCTGCAGCTCCGCTTCCTCCCCCAGCCTCTGTGCCCTGCCCACACTCAGCCGGCGGGCCAGAGAACTCCATCACCCCCGGCTCCTTCTGGGTCTGTTGCGGCCCCCGGGGGCTCGGTGTCCAGTCGGCCCCCTCCACTCTGCACAGTTCTGGCCGCTGAGTCTCCTGCCAGCTCTCCGCGGGGAAAGCAGGGCTGTGCCGGAAAGTGCGCCAGCCTGCCCACTGCCTGGGCCCAGCCAGGAGCCGGGTGAAACCAGCCAGACCTTGTCCTGTGCTGTCACGGGGCCCTGGGGTGGGGCCTCCAAGTCCTCAGCCTCCCTCCCCCCAGAGTGAGCCTGCACTAGAGCCAGCCCTTCCCCTCTCTCAGCCACTCTGTGGGGCCCCAGACGCAGCGACATCAGAATATCAGGCACGGCGGCCCGGAGCGGCTCACCTCCTCCAGGGCCTCCGTCCCCCACGGAGGGTCCCGTGAGCCCACTTGGGGCCCCAGTGGCTAGTCCTGCCCTGGTTGGCCTTCCCAGCGCCTGTCCATCCTCCCCCGTGGTGGAGGGGCCAGATGCGGGTGGAGGCGCCCCGTGGAGGCCCCCAGACCTTCCCGGTCCCACCAGGCTGGAAGAGCCCTGTCTGCGCCCACCGCCCCCCGAAGCCTCCCCCCGGCCTGGCCAGACCAGCCCCCTGCCCCCCTTGTCCAGGTGGACGGTGGATCCCAGAGCCTCCCAAGGATCCTGCCGGGCGTTCCAGCCCTGACTCACCCCCCCCCCCCCCCCCCCGCCATGAGGCAGTGGCTTTGGCAGGAGTGCCAGGCCGGGGGGCAGTCCCCTCCCTCTCGTCCCGTCATCCTCGCCTTCCTGTCCTCTCCGCTGCTCTTCCTCCGCGCAGCCCTGGGTGTCCAGCAGCCCCTGGGCAGGGGCCCTGCGCCACAGCGGCAAGCCTGGGAGGCCTAGGCCCACCCTGCTTTGCCCTGGGGTTTGCGAACTCGTGGGAAGAAGGAGGGACTCATGGTCCAGGAGGCCAGCCCAGGGCCTTCTCCCAACTCTTCACCAAGGCCCTCTAGGGGCTCCCCAGGTCCCACTGGGCCAGCCTGGGGCTGGCAGGACCTGGAGTGTCATCATGAGCTCTCAAGGCTTGCAGGAGCCAGGGAGGCTGGGCGCTCCCCCAGCATGAGGGACCCTCACTTTGTTGTGTGACTGCGGCAGGCAGGCAGCTTTTCTGGGGCTGGCTCCGCAGCTGCGTCTGATGAACAGCACCCTGGGCCCCCGGCCGCTGCCTGCCAAGCAGACTGCGGCCCCAGCTGCCAGAAAGGCTGCTCCGGCCCCTCTCGCTGGCAGCTGCAGCTCTGTCCTCAGGATGGTGGGAGCCAGGACAGGCCACGTGCCCAGCTCAGTGGGGGGCCTGAGGAGTGCGAGAGGGGCGGCAAGATGGGGATCAATGGGAACCCGAGGTGCAGAGCTGCTGCGCCCACGTCTGGAGGTGGCCGCAGCTCCCAACCCCCGCCTGCTGGTGGGAGGACTCTGGGGCAGCAGTGCCCACCCTCCCCAGGCGGCCAGTCCAGCCCCAGGTCAACCGGGCCTGTCGGGGGCCTCCTTCCCCCTTTGCAGCCGGCTATCAGGCTCGGGGGGCTCACCCAGCCCCACTGAAGCCCCGAACAGCCTTTCCCCTGGCCAAGATGGGCCCCGAGTGAGGGCCTCCCTGGGGTGGGGCTGCTTCACGTCTGCACCCGGGGCAACCGCAGACACCCCGCGCCTGGGAGACAAGCAGGGCAGGTGCACTTATTCCTCTATAACATGGGAAAATGAGGCTGGGGCTTTCCCAGGAAAGCAGGTAGCTGGGGGTGGTAGGAGAGGCAGGGACTCCAGCCTCCTCCTGGGCACTGCCTTTCAGCAGAGGAGCCTCTGGACAAGCCTGAACCTGCCCGCCACCCTGGCAGCAGCCTGCTCCCCTCTGGTGGCCTCTCCAGGGGCCCGGGGCCGTGGGCAGAAGGAAGGGTGGGAGCAGAGGCGGGAGCCCTGGGGCTCTGCGGGCTGAGCCAGGGGACGGCTCACGAGCCAGGGGAAGGCTCATGGGCCAGGGGAGGAAGCCACAGCCCAGGGGAGCAGAGGCGGGGTGGGGGGGGGCAAGGGACGCCCCTTCCATGTCCAGGATTCCACGCATGGCCTGGGAGAATGCCCCTCTCCTCACCTTCCCTCCAGGGCTGGCCCAGCCTTCTACCCAACGTGCCCAGCCTGGTGCCTTGGCCTCTTGACTCTTAGAGAAATGTGGGTGTGCTGCAAGGGGGGCTCAGGCAGGAAAGGAAGCGACTTGTGGTCACCTGAGTCAGCCCTGAGCACGCTCACACTGCCCTGAGCATGTGGGAGTGGCCGGGCCACAGTGGTTTCTTTAAATCTGAATTCCTCAAAGCCTGTGGGCGGCAAATGGCTGGGTTTCCCTCTCCGCCTCCTCCACTAGCCTCAGTGACCCCCCAGGCAGGCTGTAGCTGACTCAGTGGCTGGTGCGTGAGTGTGTGTGCGCTTGCGTGAGTGTGTGCTTGTGTGAGTGTGTGTGTGCGCTTGCGTGTGTTTGCGTGAGTGCTTGCGTGAGTGTGTGCGCTTGCGTGTGTGCTTGCGTGTGTTTGCGTGTGTGTGCGCTTGCGTGAGTGTGTGTGTGCGCTTGCGTGAGTGTGTGTGTGCACTCGCGTGAGCGTGTTGGAGGGGTACAGACTCACCACCTGGGAAGACACAGTGCTGCCCACTGAGGCCAAGTCCTGTCCGGAGTCTCCTGCCCACCCACACCTCCCTCCCGGCCCCTACAGCCCAGGGCCTGGCTGCACCCGTGAGGGGTGAGGGGCGAGGGACACGAGGCCAACACGTGCAGAACCCCAGCCCCCCGGGCTCGGGACGGTAGCCAGGCAAGGGCCCAGAAGATGGGCGTGGGCGCCAGCTGGGCACTCCTGATGGCCTCTCCTCACCCCAGTCTCGCAGGCACACCCACCATGTGGCCCCTGTGGCCTCTTGCGGCCCTGCTGGCCCTGAGCCAGGCTCTGCCCTTTGAGCAAAAAGGCTTCTGGGACTTCACCCTGGACGACGGGCTGCCCATGTTGAACGACGAGGAGGCTTCAGGCGCCGACACGACCTCGGGCATCCCAGACCTGGACTCCCTCCCTCCCACCTACAGCGCCATGTGCCCTTTCGGCTGCCACTGCCACCTGCGGGTCGTTCAGTGCTCCGACCTGGGTCAGTCCAGTGGGGTGGACGTGGAAGCGTGAGGGTGGGGAGGGGGTGACCCCAAGCCAGCTCGGGAATCCTGGTTTCAGTGTGGGAGGGTGTCCACTGGTCTGCTTGCAAGCAGGCGGGGAGCGAGAAGCCCCTCCGTCTGCCGACTCTGGCGCTGGCCCACTGGCGGCGGAGTCCCTGCGTGCACGCGAGTCCCTGAGCTCCGCGCCACGCTGGGGTCATGGCCATGGCTCACACTGGTGACGGTGGTGCCGGCCCCCAGGTCTGAAGGCTGTGCCCAAAGAGATCTCGCCCGACACCACTCTGCTGGACCTGCAGAACAACGACATCTCCGAGATCCGGAAGGATGACTTCAAAGGCCTCCAGCATCTCTATGTAAGCCCACCCTGGCCCTTCCAAGGGGCTACAAGGAGGTGGCAGGCCCGCAGCATGGGGGGTTGGGTCCATATGGGTGTGGGCACATACTTGTGGAGTGCGAGAGGGGACCGGAGACCTGGGGAGTCCTGAGAGCGGTCTGGAGGCGGCTGTGGTGGGAGTGCCCAGGGTCACAGGGCACATGTGCAGGTGTCAGCAGCCGTAAGTGCAGGACAGGATCACTCAGCCCAATTCCCTTCTTGACTGAAAACTTTTCATCTTATTGACTCCTCCCAGCAACACAGTGAGAAAAGATTTCATTGTAGCCAGGGTGCAAGTGGGGAAACTGGGACACAGAGGAGCGGCAGGCTGCGCTAAGCAGCAGTGGTATTGCTGGGCCTGAGCGCCAGCTCCCCGATCTGCACTCTGCCCAGGAGCACAGACGGATCTCCTGGAGGCTGAGCTGGGGCTCAAACATCTGTAAAGTCCTGACAACTGCTAATCGCGAATCGCTAGCTCAGGTGGCAGGGATGGGGGAGAGGAGAAGGCGGGCAGGTAGGGGGCCGGGGCCTTCACCTCAGCACGCGTGCTGCCTCAGGCCCTGGTCCTGGTGAACAACAAGATCTCCAAGATCCACGAGAAGGCCTTCAGCCCCCTGCGGAAGCTGCAGAAGCTCTACATCTCCAAGAACCACCTGGTGGAGATCCCTCCCAACCTGCCCAGCTCCCTGGTGGAGCTCCGCATCCACGACAACCGCATCCGCAAGGTGCCCAAGGGCGTGTTCAGTGGGCTGCGCAACATGAACTGCATCGGTGAGCGAGATCCCACCAGTGGCGTCGTCACCCGTCCCCGGCGGTGGCAGTGGATGGGGGAGGAGGGTCAAAGGGGGGGCTCTGCCAGCCAGGGCAGCTGGGTGCTGGGCTGTCCAGGACAGCCATGGACCAGCCGGCTGGGCCTCACGGTACTTTCTGGAAGCTTGTCTAGGAGCACACCCCAGAGCTGCCAAGGGAAGGTGAAGAGAAACTCAGGGCCCATAGGGAAAGGGAAGGGAAAGGGCCAGTGCAACCAGCCAGCCAGCCAGCCAGGGGCTGGGCGGGCGGGGGAGCCCGGCCTTGATTCCTGTCTCCCCTCCCTTTCTCCGTGCTCCCTCTGCCCCCTAAGGCTGATGCCAGGCCCAGTGCCCTTGGGAGTTAGTGGCCTTGAACAGCGAGGAGTTTGCATTCAGTCCATTAGCGTTAGTAACTTAGCGGCACTGCTTTCAGGGAGAGATGGGGGAGCGGGTAATCAGCAGGGCCCACTAGGCCAGCCCAAGCCAGGCAGCCGACAGGCTCTGGGGGCGTGCGGGCAGATGCCCAGCCCTGGCTCCAGGGCTGAGGGGGCCTCTCTCCTAGAGATGGGTGGGAACCCCCTGGAGAACAGTGGCTTTGAACCTGGAGCTTTCGATGGCCTGAAGCTCAACTACCTGCGCATCTCTGAGGCTAAGCTCACTGGCATCCCCAAAGGTAGGAAGTCAGCCCTTGCTTCCCACACTACCTGGCCTTCGGAGCACACATGGATACAGGTGGGGGGCCTGGAGCCATCTGGAGGCACCCAGTCAACTCAGGGAGGGCTTTGGCTGCCCCTCTCCCCACCTGGGGCAGAGCTAGGGTCTCTGCTCCACCAAGCGTGGGACCGTGCACACACACACACACACACACACACACACACACACACACACAGCATCAGCCCACACACGTGGCCTCCCCTCCTGCATTCAGCCCAGAGCATCCTCTTTTCCTGGCAGACCTCCCCGAGACCCTGAATGAACTCCATCTGGACCACAACAAAATCCAGGCAATCGAGCTAGAGGACCTGCTCCGCTACTCAAAGCTGTACAGGTGGGCTGGGGGTCTGGGGGTCTGGGGGCACTGGGGCGACTGGGGGGGCTGGGGGCCTGAGTCCTCACAGTGCCGTGCGGCC
The DNA here is from genome assembly GCF_003676395.1 of Aethalodelphis obliquidens. Classification (NCBI taxonomy): domain Eukaryota; kingdom Metazoa; phylum Chordata; class Mammalia; order Artiodactyla; family Delphinidae; genus Aethalodelphis; species Aethalodelphis obliquidens. The sequence goes on from NW_020838062.1 coordinate 2,624,797, forward strand.
TGCGGGCCCCACCACACCTTCTTTTTCTCATCCGCCCCTTCGCAGGCTGGGCCTGGGCCACAACCAGATCCGCATGATTGAGAATGGGAGCCTGAGTTTTCTGCCCACCCTGCGGGAGCTGCACTTGGACAATAACAAGCTGTCCAGGGTGCCTGCTGGCCTTCCGGACCTCAAACTCCTCCAGGTGAGAGCCAGGGAGTGGGCAGCCCCTCAGCCCATGGCCCTCCTTGCTCAGGCCCAGCACGTGTGGGGTCTGGGTACAGAGCGGAATGGGACCTCGCTGCAAAGGAGCAGGCTCAGGGATCCCTCCTTCAGCGCCAATCACCTGCACTGAGGGAGGAGAGGGGCAGGTGGGGATGCCGCTGTGGACAGCAGGGAGGGCGGGCCCGGGGCAGCGAGGTCGTGAGGGAAGAGCAGGTTTCTCAGGTGGGTGCAACACCTGCAAGGTGCGGCCGGGCCCACGAGGTGAGGGAACAGTCTGGGCACGGGGTACACAGATCTGTGGCAAGACAGGGACAGCCCAGGGCACGAAGTGGGCTGATGAGGGATACAAGGCCTGGCCTGGGGCTCTCTCAGGGGCCCTACCCCCAGTTTGGCTGTCAGCCACATGGATGAACTTGGCCGTACTCGGCCCTGCTCTGGACCTCAGTTGCTGCTTCCAACCCATTCACACGTGCCAGGAGACCCGCCATTCTCGCGGGCTGGCCAGTCAGAGCCGAGTACACCGGAGCCCGCCTGAGCCCGGCGTGGGGACCGCCCACCTGCAGCGGCAGCGCGCCCCTGGCCAAGCCGAGAGCGCCCTCTAGCAGCCGTGTCCTTGCCGCCTCTAGAGGGCGCCGCTGCAGTCTGAGCGCCTCCCTGCCGTCATTGGGTCCTCCCTCCCTGACCCTCCTGTCCCACAGCATGTGGCTTCAGGGAGCTGGGGGAGCGGGGGAGGAGGAGGCTCTTTCTCCTCTCACGCCCCTGGGGCTCTGGACTGGGAGGCTGCTTCCCTGGGGGCAGACCCACAGCCCAGGAAACCCAGAGGGAGGGCCAGGGACTTTATGTGAGCCCAACGTGCCATCCTTCCCGCATCGACAGTCCCACCCCACCACTCGTGCCCCACGTACCCCTCACCTCACACCCACACCCCCCAAGCTCCCCATCCCAGCACCCAGTCACACACCAGTGCCTTAAGGCGGGCCAGCACCCGCCCAACAACCATACCGAAGCCTCAGTTTGCTCCTCCAGACCATGGGAGGATCACCTCCACGCCCTCAAAGGGCCGTGTGGATGCAAAACAATGAAACGTGGCCCATGAGGCGGCGGGGCGGGACTCAGCCGGGAGGGAGGGCACCAGCCCTCGGGGTTCTGCCCTCCGCTTGGCCTACCCAGGCAGGGCAGACGCAGGCAGGGGGGTTGGGGCGACTGGGCCACCGCCCTGAGCCACACCCCTCTGCCCCCAGGTGGTCTATCTGCACGCCAACAACATCACCAAGGTGGGCGTCAATGACTTCTGCCCAGTGGGCTTCGGGGTCAAGCGAGCCTACTACAACGGCATTAGCCTCTTCAGCAACCCCGTGCCCTACTGGGAGGTGCAGCCGGCCACCTTCCGCTGCGTCACTGACCGCCTGGCCATCCAGTTTGGCAACTACAAAAAGTAGAGGTGGCGGCAGCCACCAAGGTGGCCTGGGCGGGGCCTCTGGGGAGCACAGCGGATGTCCTGAGGGGGGAAGCAAAGCAAGGGAGCGAAGCCAGTGCTCAGCTGCACCCGACCCAGCCCCGCCCTTGATCCCCAACCCCCTCGTTGCCACCCAACATCCTTGCCCTGGCTCCCAAGTGTGCAGGTGAGGCGTGAGGCCTGGCCCCCATCACACGCCCCTTAGCTTCAGAGCTGCCCCTGCTCCCCCATCATGACCACGCAGAGGTGCCCCCACGAAGCTTTCTTCCCATTCACCCCAAAACCAAATTGTCTGAGGCTCCAGTCCAAGGAAAATGGTCCCTGGGTCTGGGGGGCCAGGGATGGAGACAGCGGACCCCGCTGAGCCCACCCTACCTGCCGGGCACACATCCCTCCTCGGCCTGGCCTGCTACCCTTCTCCTCCCATGCCCGCTGGCATCCTTCTGTGAGTTCACGGCCATCCATCCCAGCCTGTTTGCTCTACCGGCCCCTGGATCAGTCCTCTCCATCTCTCTCTGTTTCTCCGTCTGTCCCTCCCTCGTCTTCCCTCTCGTCTCTCACATCCTTGGGCTGGGTCTGGTCTCTGTCTCGCTGGGCTTCTGCCCAGCCCCTACCCAGGTGGGCTGCGGTGGGGGACAGCTGCCCCCCCACCCCACCCAGGCCTCGCCCCCAAGCCTGGATGATCCAGCAACCACGCGCTCCACAGGCCACGTGCTCCCAGGGGGAGCATTGGACTCAGCCAGGCCCTGAGAGTCTGTCCCCCGGGAGGGGCCCAGCACCCCGCAGAGTCCCCAGCACGCTCCTCACTGCCCCCCTTTCCCCCACGACGGCTAGGTCTCCCCTCCCGTGGCCTTCCAGCCCCTGGGGTAGCAAGGAGGGGCTGCTTCTGAGGTCGGTTGTTGTCTTTCAATTAAAGAAACACTGTGCAACACGGCTGCGTGTGCAGCCTCTCGGGGTGGACTGGGGACCCAAAGGAAACGGGAGCCACGAGGGTCTGCTGTGGCTGGCGCCCAGGTTCCGCCTCTCCGTGCCCCATCGGAGCCCTGAGCTGCCTGTTCGCTGCTTTCCCTGACTTCAGTGGGGAGCACCCCCAGGCTCAGGGCTGGACCAGAAGGCCCCAGGCTGCCCCCTTCCCGTCCCTTCTAGTCACTTCTGTTGCCCCGGCTATCCTCAGACTGGGCTCCTGCAGCAGGGCCGGCTGAGGTGGCATCTGCCCTCCCAGAGTGGAGTGTCTGCCAAGCAGCCGCTGGCTGAAGGGCACCAGGCCAGAAACTCCCCCCAACCGAGCGGGAGCCGGGAAACCCTAGGGGCCCCTGCCCGCCTCAATGGGGTTTGGGGGCTCAGCACAATACCGGATTTTGGCTGTGGTCAGAGCTGTGTGCCACACCTGTGTCAGCACCAGGGGGCGCACTCCTGTACTGGCTTGGTCTGGGCTCTCAGCGCAGCGACCACCCAGTAGGTCACCCTGTGCGCAGGTCGCAGCGTGTGGGTGCCGGTTCCCAAGAGAGGATCCAGGGCACAGCCCGTGAAGCCTGGGGACATAGGTCTGCCCCGGAAAGGGAGTAGGGGGGGAAACAGTCCCCCAAGAAATGCCCCTTGGATGGCAAGCCCAGCGGGCTAAGCAGGAGACAGGCTATGGCCTGGCTGCTCTTCCCTCGTCGTACACAAGGGGCCTCTGCCCCAGGTGATGGGATCCAGGGCTTCCCTGAGCAGCCGTGGGCCACCAACGAAAATAGAGCAGGCGGGGCCGCCAGGAGTGCCAGCCCAGGAGAGAAGGAGCCCAGAGGCACCACGTGCTGGCTCCGTGCACAGAACCCTTCCGCCTGGCCCGGCCCTGGGGCACCCGGCGTCCCCAGATTTCTCCTTTTGGGGATGGGAGGCACCACTCAGTGTGGTGGCCCAGCAATAGAATGTCACCCGTTGGCATCACAGCACTATTCTGGGCCGTGTGTTCCACGGCCCGGCAATCTCTGCTGAGCTGGGCAGGCTCAGGGCAAGGGCACTGGCGGGGGTCCAGGAGTCAGGGCCTCGGTCAAGTCCCCTCGCTGGTGGGAGGAGGGGCAGCCGGCACAGGGCCTGGCGGAGACAGAAACACGGAGCCCTCGGGCTGTTTCTCTGCGGGCAGCTCTGGGCACCGGACCCTGTGGATCGCTGCCTTCCCTCCAGGCTTGCTGCCCTTCCTCTCCTCCCTGCCTCCCTCTTACTCTGGGACACCAGTGCCACGACACGCTGGTGGGACCGGTGTAATAATGCTGGTAGGCACAGAGGAGAACCCTGTGGTTGGGCCCCAGGGAAGGTGTCCCGTAGGCCCGGTGGGTCACACACATGAGAGGGGACAGCGCCATGCGGGCATGACCCACACCCTGCCAGACCCAGGGGACCACTCAGGCCCCACTGCAGGCGCCGCGGAGTTGAACAGGGCCGCACCCCACGAGGGCCTGGGGATCATGGTTGGAAAGGAGGTCTCCGTACCCAGAGCACTTGGTCAAAGACAAATGACCCTGGGCGGGGGGGACTTCCCTGGTGGCACAGTGGTTAAGAATCCACCTGCCAATGCAGGGGACACAGGATCGAGCCCTGGTCCTGGAAGATCCCACATGCCGTGGAGCAACTGAGCCCGTGCGCCACAACTACTGAGCCTGCGCTGTAGAGCCCACGAACCACAACTACTGAGCCCACGCGCCTAGGGCCCGTGCTCCGCAGCAAGAGAAGCTGCCGCAATGAGAAGCCCGCGCACCGCAGCGAAGAGTAGCCCCCGCTCGCTGCAACTAGAGAAAGCCCGCGCGCAGTCAAAAGAAAAAAGGCAAACGGCCCACTTAGCCTCACTCTGGTACCGAGTGTGTTGCAGACTATGAGATGATAGTAATAACAAAAGTTGAGACTGACTGGCCTTTGAAAAAAGCCTATGGCAACATCTCTGTCAGCCAACAGTCCCTCGTGTACACTTCCCCATATGCCTTATACACCACGCAAGGCTCCTCCCTGCGGAGCCCAGGGCCCAGCTGCGGTCCCAGGAAGCCCCAGGTGGCAGAGCTGCAGGGGACTGGGGTGCTCTGCTGTGAGCTGTGGGCAGGTGGATGGGCGAAGGGGTGTGCAGTCCCAAAGCCTCGGTAACCCCGCGGGAAAGGGGCAGGAAAGATGGGGGAGGGGCCAGGTCCAGTCGACCTTGAATTGAGTAGGAGCCTGCACTTGGGTGCACGTTGGACGTGGGGCGAGAGTTAGGGAGTGGGCAGGGTGGGGTGTGGCACCCCCGGGGCCTGGAGAATGCCCCCTGAGGGCCAGGAGCATGCCGGGAGCTGTGGACGTGTGGTTGCACTCAGAGTAGGGCTCTGATCCGGAGGGTGAGCTGGGGCCGTCACACGTGCGTGCACACACACACCCAGGGCAGTGAAAGTCATGGCCGTGTCTCGCTCGGGGAGGGCTGTCCCGTGAAAGGAGAGGCCACTAGGGAGCTGACTCTGAGCGGCATGGGGCTGGCGTGGGGGACATTTCCAAGTACTTACTGCGGGTCAGGTGCCTTCTGGGTGTAGCCGGGCCCAGCTGGAGCCTAAGCTCAATCCACTGCTTGGGTTTAGACGAGTCGGGGCTTGTCGGAGGGGCAGCCAGCCAGGTGTCCTCAGGCCATGGTGGGGGTTGGGGGCAGGGCGCTTAGAGGGACAGTCCCTCCTTGAAGGGCCTGGGTGGTGGAGGGGCCCACTCTGAGAACTTGGGGGGTGTTCCTCCATTGTGGGCCCCACCCCCATGGGCTCCTGACTCTGGGCTCCAGTCTTGGGAGGACAGAGGTTTCAGGAAGAGGCAAAGCCGGCTCCACTCTGGACGCATGGGGCAGGGCATGGTCGCCAGGGGTGGCACAGGGCCACTGTGGCCCCGGAGAGCCCAGGGCAGCTCCAGCGCTGAAGGACCCCAGCTCCCGCTGCCAGCTCAGGGCTGGTATGAGTTTCCTGGGGCCACTGCTGTAACAAAGGACCACACGGGCGGCTTCAAACAGAGATCGAGTCTCTCATGTTCCTGGAGGCCACAAGTCCAAAATCAGGGTATCAGTAGGGCCGCACTCCCTGGAAAAACTCTAGAAGAGGGTCCTTCCCGGCCGCTTCCAGCTTCTGGTGGCTCCAGGTGTCCCTTGGCTTGTGGTTGCGTCACTCCAGTCCGTCTCTGTCTTCACGAGACCTCCTGCTGTGTCTGTGTGTCAGCTGTTCTTGCCTCCTTATTATAAGGACACTTATCACTACATCTGGGGTCTGCCCAGATAACCCAGGATCGTCTCCCCATCTCCAGATCCTGAACTTATATCTGCAAAGGCCCTATTTCCACACAGGGTCCCAGCCCAGTGCAGGGTGGGGGGCGGGTAGGATGTGCACGTCTCTCCAGGGGCATTTCAGCCCCTCCTCCCTGGGCTGCAGGGGACCACTGGCCCTGGAGGTCCGGGCACGCTGGTGGCCCCCAAGCCAGGGTGTGGAGGCTGTGATCTCAGCCAGGGAGAGAGTGGGAGGAGGAGGGGGACCCGGGGCCCAGCCAGAGGGGCTCCCACTTCAGGGCTGGACTGAGGATTGCTGTCCCCGGAGGAGACGGTGACCGCCACACCAAAAGTGGCAGGAGCGAAACTGGGCAAGGGAGGGGCGACAGCTGCGGGGCCCACGGAGGGGAGGGGCCTGGGGACAGGTGGTGGCCGAGGACCTGGGAAAGAAAGAGTTTGGGAAGGGGGAGAACAGTGAGGGCTGAAGAGGCAGCCGGCTCTGAGCTCTTGGAGCAGGACGCACTTCACGTGCCAGTGCCAATGCCCCCGTGTGCACAGCAGCCATCAGTAAAATGAGCACCGCCCCCAGGAGTGATAATATGTCCCCCGGTCGCTGAGGGAAGACAGTGACACAGTCCTAAAAGTGAGTCTTCTCTCTTCTCTTCAGCCACTCCCAAGCCTCCCCTCTCAGCACCCATTTCTTCCTCCACCACTTCTGTCCTCCCAGAGCCGCCAACACATGTCTGCTAAGAGGCTGGTGTTTGCTACTGGCCAAGGTTCACCCCCTGCCCGAGGGAAGCCTGTTCCCCCGTGGGAGGCCAGGAAGGGGGGTCCAAGTCTGGGGGAAGGGCTCTCGGGAGGCGACCCACCGATTGGGGCTCCTCTTCCCTGGCGCCCCATCACCCAGCCCAGTGCAGGCCCAGCTTGACCACCGGCTCCAGGTGGGGGCTGGCTCCCCTCCGAGCACAGGGGTGGCCAGGAGAACAGTGCCAGGCTGCCGGGTCAGCACCCGGCTCCAGGGCTGCTGAGGGGCCGAGGGGGTCAGAACTAACCACCAACCGGGACAGCCAGCTGGCTCTCAGAGAGCAAGTCCCAGGAAAAGCGGCCGGGGTTGGAGTGCAAGGGGAGCATGTGCGTGAGTGAGCGTGCATGAACGAAGTGTGTGTGGGAGAGAGAGAGTGTGAACAACTGTGTGAGAGGCATGCGGGAGGGTGTGAGTGTGACTGGGTGGGTGAGAGTGGGTGTGAGTGTGAATAAATGTGAATAACTGTGAGGAAGTGTGAGTGTGTGAATAACTGAATGTGTACAAGTGTGTGCAAGTTTGTGACTATGTGTGACTAGTGAGCGTGTAAAGGTGTGAGAGTAACTGAGCATGTGGGGGGGAGGGAGTGTTCTGAGTGAGCGTGTGTCACCGGCTGTGAGTGTGTCAGCATGTGTGAGAGTGTCAGCACTGTGAGAGTGTCAGCACATGTGAGTGTGTCAGAAAGTGTGAGAGTGTCCGCACGTGTGAGAGTGTCAGCATGTGTGAGTGTCAGCACTGTGAGAGTGTCAGCACGTGTGAGTGTGTCAGCGTGTGTGTCAGCACTGTGAGAGTGTCAGCACGTGTGAGTGTGTCAGCGTGTGTGTCAGCACTGTGAGAGTGTCAGCACGTGTGAGAGTGTCAGCACGTGTGAGAGTTGTCAGCATGTGTGAGAGTGTCAGCACGTGTGAGTGTGTCAGCACTGTGAGAGTGTCAGCACGTGTGAGTGTGTCAGCACGTGTGAGTGTGTCAGCACGTGTGAGTGTGTCAGCACGTGTGTCAGCACTGTGAGAGTGTCAGCAGTGTGAGAGTGTCCGCACTGTGAGAGTGTCAGCACATGTGAGTGTGTCAGCATGTGTGTGTCAGCACGTGTGAGTGTGTCAGCATGTGTGTGTTCGCACTGTGAGAGTGTGTCAGCGTGTGTGAGTGTGTCCGCACTGTGAGAGTGTCAGCACGTGTGAGTGTGTCAGCGTGTGTGAGTGTGTCCGCACTGTGAGAGTGTCTGCACTGTGAGAGTGTCAGCACGTGTGAGTGTGTCAGCGTGTGTGTTAGCACTGTGAGAGTGTCAGCACGTGTGAGAGTGTCAGCACTGTGAGAGTGTCAGCACGTGTGAGTGTGTCCGCACTGTGAGAGTGTCAGCACTGTGAGAGTGTCAGCATGTGTGAGAGTGTCTGCACTGTGAGAGTGTCAGCACGTGTGAGTGTGTCAGCGTGTGTGTCAGCACGTGTGAGAGTGTCAGCACTGTGAGAGTGTCAGCACGTGCGAGTGTGTCCGCATCCCTGAGGATGTGTCAGCATGTGTGAGTCTCTGTGTGTGTGTGTGTACGCACATGCACACGTAAGTGTGACCTCTGCCTGCACTGAGAGGTGCCAGGTCTCAAGGGCTGTCTGTGGAGCAGCTACTTCCTGCTTGAGGGACAGACCGTGGGGAGCTGTGCCAGTCTTCTGGCCCAGGGAAGACCCCCTGGGTCTGCAGAGCCTTCGTGCCCTTTAGGTGTCTGTCACAGTGGCACCTCCTCAAATAAGCCTTCCCTGAGCTCCCAGCACCATCTTTCGTCTCCCCCCGCCGTGCTCTCCTTGGGCCTTTACCCCAACTGTGATGCCTTGAGTTCACGCTCTGCCCGCCAGCTCCTTGTTTTGGGGTCCCTGCTGTGTCCTCGGTGCCCAGACCAGGCCTGGCACACAGGACACCCCGGGACCCTGTTTGTCCCAGGCAAGGAGCAATCAGTGGCTGTGTCCAGGCCTCTTCTACCTACCTGCTCCGGACTGGTGACGCGCACCACGGGCCTGTCACTCACACTCAGCCCCCGTCCTGTGCCGCTCCCACCCCCTCGCTCTCCTGCTCGCTGCTCACGGATGGGGGCCAGGGCCTGATCCAGGTCCAGAGGCACTCACTGTCCCTGGGGCTGGGCAGCTTGGGGCTTTAAGGACCAGGGGCACGGCCAGCCAGCTCCCGCCTGGCCACTGGGTGTCCACGGGCACACACTCGGGCCTCTGTCCACGGACGTGCCTACATGTGTTTGGGCATACGGGGGTCTTCTCCACATTGGAGTTTTGTCTGTGTGTCTGTCTCCCCTTGTGTCTGCGAATGTGTGTCCCTGTGTGTCTGCTTCTGGGTGTGTCCACCTGTGTGCGGGATCTCTGCATCCTGTATAAGGGTCTTTGTGTGATAACCTTTTGGGGTCATTGACTTTGAGAACCTGTCCCAAGCTCCAGCTACTCTCCGGGAAAAGTGTTTAGATGTCTTACTCCCAACTGCTAGCAGGCAGTTTCCTGAGGATCACCAGCCCCTCGGAGGCCACGGGGCAGGGGTGAGGGTCAGAGGGGGGCAGGGACCCCACATTACAAATCAGCAACTCAGCTCCACGCCCCGTTTGACTGTCAAGGAGACAGACCCAGGGGCAGCTTGGAGAGGGAGCGGCAGCCTGCCTGCTCGGTGCCCTTTCTCTGAGCTCCCCGGTGCCAGGGCCCCCCAGTACCCAGCCGCGCCCACCCCCACCCCCCTTGGCCAGCGCCCTCCGGGGTCACCGCCAGGCCAAGAAGGGCGGGCACCGCCGCGCGTCCTGAGGGAGAGAAGGGCGCGCACCGGGCGCGTAGCTCGGGAGCCGCGTGGCTCTGGAGCCCCGCGGCCCCCGCGCCGCGCGCCGCCCCCCGCGCCCGCTCCCTCCTCCCTTCCTTCTCCTCCCCCCTCTCGCTCCCTCCCTCCTCTCGCTCCCTCCCTCCTTCCCTCCCTCCCTCCGCGCTCAGAGCTGCGGCTGAAGCCGAGCGCGCCGCGTCGCCCGCCGCCGCCGGTGCGGAGCGTGGAGAGCACTCGGCCGCAGCCCTCGCCCGCCGCGGAGGGTCGCGCCCGCGCTGCCGGCCAGGCCGCCTGGTGCCCGGGCCTTTCGGTCCCTGGAGCGGATCGTTGTCCGCCGGGCGTCCGCCCGCAGCGACTAGCGACAGCGCCCGCTGGAACCGAGGCCGCGGTGGCGGCCGTGCCCATGACCGGGTAAGTGGTGCCCTGGGCGCTCGGGCGCTGCCGGGGTGGGCGCGGGCGCGGGCGGGGAGGGCGGCCCGGCAGGTGGCGCGGCAGGCAGGTGGAGGGACACGGATCCCCGCCCGCTGCACCTGCGCCCCGCGCCTGGCCTGCTGTGTCCTTGCGGCGCCGCGGCCGCGCGTCACCCTCGGGTCCCCAGGCCAGCGGGCAGCGCCCCGCACCCTGCACCCTGTGCCCCGCATCCTGCGCGCACGCGCATCTGCGTCTGGGGAGAAAGGCCGCCGGGGGCTGCGGGCGGGTCCCGGGGCGGGCACAGCCGGGGGGCTCAGGGCCTGGGCTGGAGCCGGCCTCGCGCACGCACGTTCTCGGAGCCTCTTGGCACCCCCTCCGCCCCCACCCCGCCCCGCTTCCTCACACTGTGTCATCCTTCCCGGACACACACAGTCTGAGAACCCCTCACACGTTCCCGCACTGTCCCCTGCACGCCCACACAGCTGCCCGGCCCCGCCACCGGCATGCCGACGGCAAGCAGACTCGGCCACACTTGGGTAACTCCTTCCCCATCCCTCTGCGCACAGCTGTCCCCCCCCTCCTCCCTTGTGTGACCTTGGCCAGATGGCTTCTCCGGGTCGGGTCCTCAGTTTTCTCAGGGGTTTAGGATTCTGGAATTTGGAGCGCTGGTGTGGCATCTCCCAGAGGAGGGAGCCCTGGGTCTCCCCCTTGGACTATCTGATTCTCTCCTCAGACCTGGTCTCCTTCCTTCTACTGGTCCCTTTGGGGCTTAACGCCTGGCCAGGAGAGGGGCGGGGGCACGGCATGGGGCAGGGCAGGACCAGAGGGAGCCTTGGAGAGCCCAGGGCGAGGGTCTGGTGAGGGGTTTGGAGAGAGTGTGTAAAGGCTCCCTGAAGGGGCAGGGCAGGGCCGCCTCCCTCAACTAGGCACCTGACATTCCTGGGGCTGGGGGGAGGGGGGAGGGGGCCACTCAGTATTCCAAAGGTGAGGCCGTTGGGCCCCTGACCTCAGGTGGGTCCCTGCCAGCCACAGGGTCAAGTCCAGCCTGACCCCAGCCAACCCAGTCCGCCTCATTTGCCCACCAGCTCTGTCCACTCCCTACCCACCACAGTCACCCCTCACTAGTCTGTGAGCATTGCTTGGGTGCCCAGCACAGGCCTGGCTCAGAGTGGGCATGGGTTTCTGTGTGGCACATTCACAACCTTGACCTCACTGAACTTGCAGAATCACCCGGTGAGGGAGGCAAGGCCTGGGGTTTTGTCCCCATTTTTCAGACAGGGAAATTGAGGCCCCAAGAAAGGAAGGGACTCGGCCCTGCGTTGGCTGGCTGGGGGGCTGGCTGGGGACACTCTCACGGGCCTCGTGGGGGGAGCACGTCCCACACGTCCTGGCACAGTTCTAAGCAGGTTTCTAGACCCTCTGGCCGAGTCTCCCAAGCTACGCCACTGTTTCCATCACCCCCTTTCACAGCCAAGGAGACCAAGGACACATGAGTCACGAGAGGGGAGCTGGGCTGCAGACCTGGGCAGTGGGAACCCCCTGCCTGCTCTGGCCTGCAGAGGGGAGGGCTGGGGGGCTGATCAGGCCCCGGAGGGCCTCAGCTGAGGCTTAGCAGAGGGTCCAAGGGTGGAGCCAGCCCCTGGAGAGCCGTGTGGAGGGGGCTGGGGGCCTGGATTGTCCCTGCTGCTTGCCTCGAGGAGAGGGAGGGCCATGGACACAGCCAGTCTGGATCAGACCAACCTGGTCCATGCCTAGTGCCGCCACGTGGTCTGATCGAAGGGGCAGGCGTCTCTGGCACAGAAGTTGGGGGGAGGGGGGAACGCAGGCAGATGGAACTGGGGCGGCGTGGGAGGGGGCTTTGTGCAGAGCCAGAAGGAAAGCCAGTCCTTCGGGGAAGGAAGCCCCGGAGGCTAAGAGCGCGCTGGGGGGAGCTACAGCGCCAGGCGGGCGGCCGGCAGGGACGCTGCAGCAGGCCCCCGAGGGGCAAAGAAGGTGGCGGAGAGCACCCGGTTGCTGCCAGCTCTGGGCCTCATGGTCTTTGTGACCTTGTCTGAGTCCCTTTCGCGCTCCGGGCCTCGGCGGACTCCGCTGACATTTCAGGGTTCGGAGCTGAAGCTCCAGACGTTGAATCATTTGCGAACGCGGGGAGGTTGGCCGTGAGTCAGTGAGCGCTCTCTAGCCCAGAACAGCTTCTCCCGGCGCAAGGTGGCAGCGGAGGGTGCTGGGGTCGGCTGCAGCCCCTCTCCCCCTCCCCCAGTGTGACTTTTAGAGAGGGACCCTGGCCTTCTTGGTGAGCAAGATGAGAGTGTCCTGGGCGCCTGGGGACTTTGAGAGCCGAGCTTCGGCTGGGACTCTCGAAGCCGTCGACGCCAGGCCCAGCTTCCTCCTCCCACCTTACAGAGTTGTCAGCACGTATGTGGGCTTTGCCCACTACGCTCCCTTCTGTTCTTAAACTGAGGATGTGTATATTTAATTGATGGCTGCTGTCTCTGTCAGAGGTTACCAGCACCTCAAATAATGTCAGTAGTGACAGTGATAATAGTTTGTGACAGACACTGTTTTCAGTGCTTCACAGACATTCTCTCACTTCAACGAAACAACCAAATGAAGCAATGGCTGTTACTGTCCCCGTTTTGCAGATGAGGCGACCGAGGCCCAGAGAGGTTAGGCAACTTGCCCAAGGTCACACAGCCAGTAGGGGGTAAAACCAAGATCGGAAGGCAGGCCGTCAGGCTCCTGAGTCTGATTTGTGCGCGTAGCCACTGGTTCCGGAGCCTCTGGAAGTCTGTGCTGAACTCAGCAGAATGGCACATTCTATGAGTGAGCCGATTGTCAAGGGCACTTCCAGTCCTGGGAAGACCCTGCAGGTCAGAAGCTGAGCCTCCTGGGCCCCCCATCTACCCACTGAGAGAAACAGACAAACCGTAGATTTGAGGCCCTTCAGTAAGCCTTCCCCGTGACCCGTCCAGGGCGCCTCTACGAAGGTGAGTAAACGTCTGCTGCTAGGTGGAGACCTGGGCTGTGGTGCCAAAGGCAGATGCTTCAGTCTAGCGCAGGGCGTGCTGCCTGGGCGCCTCACCACTGCCGTCTCTGAGATGGGCCCGGGAGCCAGGCTCCGGCTGTGAACTTCGCCGGGCACAGCAGGCAGACACCTGGACCGCGCAGATGTCTCCTCCCCACTTCACCCCCACCCTTTCCCAGAAGGCCACTTCTTTACCTAGGACCCCAGCTCCTGGCTGTTTCTCTCTGCCCTGCCCTGGCTAAGCTGGCGGAAGCCAGACCAAGTGGTGCCCGGCTGGAAAGCCCTCCCCTGCCTGGGCACCTTCTGTTGGGTGGGAGGTGCTGGAAGTGGGCCTGGGAGCGCCACCTGGAGAGCAGGGTCTGAGCCCACACGCCACCAGGACAGAAGACAGAGACTCTCCACTGGAGGAGCGGAGGCTGGGCCTCCCAGACTGCCCAAGGTTGGGAAGAGGGGATGAGGCCAAGTTCACGTGCCGAGTAGATGGCAGCACCCACACCAGAGCCACAGGGCGAGGGGGAAAGGCTCAGGTGGGGGGAAGGGCTGGAGGCTTCCCCTGAGTCCCGCCTCCGAGGGCTGGCAGGGATCTTGGAGCACAAGAGGTTTCCGGAAACTTGGGTCCAAATCAGAGTTGTGTGAGGGGGGTGCTGTGGCCAGTGTCCTTGGGGAGCACCTTATGTAACGGGGTCCTGGGAAGCCTTTTACTCAAATGAGAAGTTATGTCCTGCATCCGCAGTCCCGAGGCGCCTGCTTCCGTTGTGAGGTTCCACGTGGTAGCCACTAGCCACAAGTGGCGACTGAACGAAAACTAAGCAAAGTTGAAAATGCCGCCCCTCGCCCACACACCACGTTTCAAGTGTTCGGTAGCCACACGTAGAGAATGCTTCCGTCATTCCAGAACGTTCTGTCACCCCGTGCCGCGTTAGAGCCAATGCAGACCAAGTCCTCACAGGGACCCTGAGGCCACTCCCAAGCCTGCGCCCCCAGTGGCTCCTTGAAAGGGAGCCGGTAAAGAGGTTGTGGACGCCTCCAGGCAGCCTGTCCGCACCTGGAGAGTCTGGGGGGCTCTGCCACGCTCGCCAAGGGCCAGCCCAGGTGCCTGCTCGTGGGGCAGGTCTGCAGACAGGGGGAGGCTCTTGGGCGTTTCTTTAAAATAACGTTTACTTCTTTCATTTAAAAATGGTGCTCTTAACATGCATGCTCTTTACAGAAAATTCATGAAATGCTGAGACGTAGAAGATATAGGAACACCCCACCCCCCTCATCCTGTCTTCAAAGTACCAGTCAGTGTTTCCCGTTTCACTGGACGCGTCTCTGCTCCGTTTTCTTTGCTATTTATTTTTTCTATTTATTTTTACATTACTGTAATTATACCATGGGCACAATTGTGTAATCTATTTTTTACTTCACACAAGCATTTTCTTTATTAATGTAATCCCTTTCTAAATGATTTTTTTCAAAATGGATACGGCTTAATTTTTTGAAGATTATGAAGCAGTAAGTACTTATTACGAAAATAAAGAACATGATCGTTGGCTCATTTGACAGCTGTTTACCGAGCACCCAGGATGTATCAGGGCGGTCCTCGGGGCTGTAATTACAATTTTTAATGGCTGAATAATATTCTCTCAAGAGATTGTGATTCACTTAATTATTTGGCTATTCGTGGAGATCCAGGCATCTCCAGAGCATCTCGGTGGGTGACTCGTTCTGTCCTGAGGAGAGAGTGCCCAGACGGAAGCTCATTCTGCCAAAGGGCTTTTCTGGGCGTCTGAAGGGCTGGCTCGCTGCAGCCTTGCCAGCGTTAGTCATTGTAATCAAACAACCTGGCATAAATATCTAGCTCCAGAGTATCTACTTCAGTTTCTAGTTCTTGAATTGTTCCTGACGGTGAGCATTTTTCTACACGTTTATTAATTGTATCTCTTCTTGTTCAGTTCCTCTCCTTTCTTTGTGGAGGTCCAAGTGTTTCCTCTTGTGGGTCTGAATAAACTTTATCCATGAAACATAGTGACAGTTTAGCATACTTGTTGCAAATAATTTTAAATCCTCTTCATTCATTGCCTTTTCATTTTTTCATGCAAAAGGTTAACACTTTGTATCTCACACTTTTTTTGTGATTTCTTCCATTGCTTCTAGGCTTACACAGTCCCTTGGAGAAATCTGAGAACTTCCCACCTCTGGGTTGGCCATGTGTCTGCGTGTGTGTGAGCGAGCATATGCGTAGCTGCAGTTTTAAGATGTTTAACTCTTTAATCCAGGGGTGGGCAAACTTTTTCTGCAAAGGGTCAGATACTATATATTTTCCACCTGGCAAACCACAAGGTCTCTGTCCTGACCATGGCTGTGTACCCATAAGACTTTATTCACAAAAACACTTGGCTGCCAGATTTGGCCCCGAGGCCGGAATTTGCCAAGCCCTGTTTATCCAAAAACAATTTGTGTTGGGGAATAGTATGAGGTAAGGTTCTCAAGCTGTAACCCATCATCCCTGTTTCTTTTATGAAACCTTTTGGCCCCTGGTTAACGTGTGATCCTGATGTGTGGTAGGGCCTGTCTCTGGGCTGTCTGTCCCATCTTGTGGACTCGGGCGTGGGCTCCCACACTGGTAACTGCCCACACCCTGGATCTTTTGATACCTGGCCTGCAGGTCCCACGTCAGTTATCTTAAAGCAAAACAAAACTCCTTTGCTCTTCTTGTCCCCTGAACTTTAGAGCCACTTGTCCGGTCCCCGAATCAACCTCTCATTCTCTGCACCTCTTTAGAGTCCGGAGCAGCGGGTGCTTCTCTGCGGACTCGGGTGGTGCCTGGCTCTCCGCAGACGCTGTGGGTTTTCCTCACAGAGGGACACAGGGGAGGCGGGTGTGGGCAGGAGAACGTGATCAGAGCAAAGGCCCACGGCTCAGGATGGCCAGACAGCCCAGGATCGCCAGACCCTCCTGATTAAGAGGCGGGAGAACAAAGCGGGCAACCAAGGGAGGGGCAGGGAGACGCAGGCGTCACTGCCGACTATCTCCGTCCCGGCCGCGGGGAACCTCAGAGCGCGGGGCCTTGGTCCTCGTGCTGTGCTTTGGAGTCACCTCTCTGGCCGGCCCTGAACGAAGGTGGATGCCACCGGGCCGCTGCGAGCACTTCTTCCCCACTGGCCTGGGAACGTCCTCAGCCCCCGGACCACGGGACGCCGGTAATCCCGGCACACCCGCGTCCCGACACAAACCCCAGACCGGGGAGCGGTGGTGGCCTCCCTGCCGAACGTCTGTGCACACGATCACTGGGCACGATGGTGGCCACTGCGCAGGGAGGGCCCTTCTCCGCGAAAGGACCAGCCCCCGACCGCAAGCGCTGGGCGCCCTCGGTGGCGGCGGCGGTGCGCAGCGTGGGGAGGGCCAGGCGCCCGCTTCCCCGCCGTGAGCGGGCCTCCACCTGCCACGCCAGGCCCGGGGGAACCTTCCCTGGCACCCCCTCCCCACTTCTGGGCCTCAGCTCTGTTCCTCCTGGAAGAAGCTGGGCAAAGCGTCCCATCTTGGTTTGGAGCCAGGGGCCAGGGAGGGAGGCACGTGGCCCGGGGCCGGGCGGTCCGGTCCCCTCGGTGCTGGGTTCCCGAGTGCTGCCCTGCGAGCGGGCGGCCCTGCCGCCGAGGGAGGCTCCCGCCTGATGTGGCCCAGTGCCCACAGCAGGCCCGGAGGAAGGGGCTGGGACGCAGGCGCCGGCCATCCTGGGCGCCCCCCAGCCCACCTGATCCCTCCCTCCTGGGCCCCTGGCTGCACGGCCCGCAGCGCCACGGCCGGTGGCCCGGCTCTTTCTCGCGGACACCTCTGTCCCGGGGAGCGGAGCGGAGCGAGAGTCCCTCCGACCCTGCCATCCATCCGTGCGGCCAGAGGGCTGCTGCCCGGGACCCCTGCCCTGGCGGCCCCCAGAGGGGCCCACGTGGCTGCGCCTGCGGGTGGCACGGGGGCAGCACTTCCATCGCATTGCACGTGGTGGCAGGCCCGCCCCCCATCTTATCCCCCATCGTCCCCCACCCCCTTCCTGGCTCTCGGCCTCACTGGGCTGCAATCAGCAGGGGCATGCGGGGACGGGACTCGGACCCTGCGTTGTTGTCATTGAGGCATTCCTGCGTGACAGGGGCCCTCCTGCCTCTGCATGACCCCCACTCCCTCCTGGGCACACCGTGGGCCTGCGGAGCTTTGTCGTGTCTTCTCAGAGGTTCGCTGGAAATACTTCTGGATTTGTGTGCCAGGTTCTCCATGAGAAATAGCTTTCAGGACCCAGCAGAGTGCCGTCTGCGTGATTCAGATGGCAGCCAGGCCCCTGCCGTCTGGTGCCCTGGTGACCTTCAGATCCTGCCGTTGCTGCCAGTTGGGGTTGGTAAGGATGCTGGAACGGAGCCTGAGAGCCTTGCAGATGCCCGTCCCTGGGCTGCAGCTTCCGAGGCGTCCTCTGGGGTGGCACTACCAGCCACTCTCTCCTCCATCCACACATTTGGCGCGTGTCCCTCCGAGGTCAGCCTGGAAAGGTGGCCCAAACGCTCTGGTGTGCTAGTTCTTCGTGTCTGGGTCACAGAAGGCCAGCTAGACTGGACTCCCGTATTCAGTCTGAACACGTCTTCTCTGCCCCACTCGGCACTCTCGTGCTGCTGCCACTCAGCCCTCCCAGTGGGATGCCCAAGACCAAGGTGTTTTCTACGTGCTCAGAGTGGCCTGTGCCCAGGGTCCCTCATCACCTCTTTCTCCCAGTTGAGCCGGCTCCATGGGGGACTCAGCCAGGGCACTGGACCTGGCTCCAACCTCCAGCCAAACGGGGTCCTATGAGGGACACAAGGAGACCTACTTTGCCGGCACTCAGAGACCCCCTTGGTGGAGCCCAAGTCAGCGGCACATCTCTGGGCCCACATTTGCAGCCTGGCCTTCCAGACTCTTGCTGGCCACAGGGAAGTGGGTGTCCTTCCCTGACAGTCTCCCGCCCCTGACCTTCACCCTAAGAGTCCCTCCAAGCCTGTCTTCCCAAGGGCTTCAGCCTGTTTCCAGAAACCGGACCCTTCCCCAGCAGGACCCACCATGGGGCCCCCATGGATCGTGTCCCTAGGAGGACACTTGGGTCCTGGCAGTCTCCTTATCTGGTCACCCTGGGCCTGCAGCAGCCCGTGGCCTCCAGCTGTCTATAGTTTCCTTAATTACCTGTCTAGGACTTGCCACTTCCGGTGGCTTGGAGCTGGCTCTGGGGACCGGAAGCTGGCAGGGTGGGCCGTGTGGTACCATGGACAGAGCCGGGGATGTTTCGGGCAGGATTGGGATGGAGGGGCCTTCATTTTGTCTGCGTGTTCTCGGCCGGGGAGGCCTGGAGGACAGGGCCCCGCGACCTCCTGGCCCCCACGTGTGTGTTCTCTACCCCTTTTGGGGCCAGAGGCATGCTCCCGAGACTTCAGGCCAGGCCACGCTCTGCAGGGCAGGCCCGGGACCTCACTGGCCGCCACCTGCTCACGGGGTAAAGCAGCAGGGGTGTGGGCCAGAGTGGGCCAGACCGAGTGCGGGGGAGGGGCGGCTGGCCCGGCTCCCTGCTGCGATGCGCGCTCTCCTCACACAGCTGCCGTAATTGGATAATTAGTGCCATTATGCTTCCTGCCCATCGGCTTCTCTGCTCCTGCTTTCTCGCACTCGCGCTCTCTGGCAGAAAACAAATGACTGCCCCCCAGGGTAGAGGCTTGACCCCCGTAACTACGCTTCAAGGCCCCAGCAAGAAAAAAGCTTCCAGCTTCCCTCGGGGACCAGGGGGTACCCGAGATTGTGAGGGCCACCATGTGCAAGTGTGGACTTCCCTCCAGAAGCATCAGGCTTGAGGATGGCCCTCAGCAATAGGGAAGCATGGGAGAGGCCCATGGGGTCAGCCCCTGGCCTCCCTGGTGGAGCCTGGTCCTGCCTGAGTTCTGGGCTGCAGGCAGGGCTGGTGGGTGCGAAGACATCCTGCAGGGAAACGGGCCCCCTGGGGCCCTTCCTAAGGGTGTGTGTGTGTGTGTGTGTGTGTGGTGGTGCCCTGTCCTTGGAGTTCACACCAATGCAGCCAGGAGGAGCGAGGACCCATTTTCCGGATTCAAAAGCGGAGACGGAGAGAGGTTGAGTGATTTGTGTCGGCTCACGCAGCCAGGTCTCACCCCAGCACCTGCACCTCCGAGCCCTGAGGTGTATGTGGACAGATTTCCAGTCTGGTTTTAGCTACACGTTCATTGCTTTCCTGTGGTTTTCTGGGCACTTGGCAGATGAACAATGTAGAATTCTCTAGAGCCGGACCACCTGAGTTCACGTTGGCCTCTGCTCGTTGCTGGCTGTGTGGTCTCGCGTGAGTTCTTTAACCTCTCTGTGCCTCGGCGGCTTCAGCTCTAAAGTGGGGATAATTGCTGCTCCCACTTTCGAGGCTTGGAGCACAGAGGGAATGTAGAATTCCGCCACGGCACAGAGAAGGGTGCTCGGCATTCCCTGCGACCAGATTTCTGTCTGTCTCTCTCTCCGATACTCTCTTGGTTCTGTCTTCTGCTTTGCCTAGAACTTCTAGGACGATATCAAATGACACAGGTGAGAGGGAGCCCAGGTCCGAACCGCCCCATGTCCCAGGGAGCCCATGGAAATGTCGGGGGTTGGTAGGTCATGGAAACTTTGGGAAGGACTCCTGGCTCTCCCAGAACCAGGGCTGACTTTAGTCATAGAGGGAAGACAGGCATCTTACCTGGTGACAGGCTGGGTTCCTCCCTATACACCTGAATTACCTAGGAGACAGGCTTGAGCTCTGTAACAGAGACCCAGCTTAATGGAGACAAAAACGAGAGAGGATTTCTTCTGTGCGTATAAGTCTAGGTGGGCAACCTAGGGCTGCTTGGCCATCAGGGATCTGGGCTCCTTCCATGGTGTTGCCATCCTTGACATGTGGATCCCATGTGCAAAGGATGGAGCAAAGTAACTGCTCCTGCCCCTGTCTTCACATCATCATTCCAGCCCGCAGGAAGGAGAGGGGCGGGGGAGGACACATCCTTTCCTTTAAGGACACAACCTTGAAGTTGGCTCTGTCCCTTGCGCTGAGAACCCTCAGTGCTGTCCAAGAGTAAGGCGGTTCCTTGTCCCTTTTGCTCACATCCCATTGGCCAGGGCCTAGTCACATGGTCCTCCGTAGCTGCGCTGGAGTTGGGGGAAGATAGTTGTTAGCTGGATGACAAGACGCCTGTAGCTAAAAATTAAAATACAACGTGGGATAGAAATCAGCGAGTCTCTGCCACGAGCTCCTGGGGATTCGTGAGCACCTCCTAAAGCCACATTGTCTGCTCAGAATCTGCAGTCTGGAGACCAGGCCTTCCCAGGTGTTCTGGTTCCTTCTGAGGACAGGGTGGGGTCAGAGCCCCTGAGGAAGTGCGTACTAGCAGCAGGGAGAGAGGAGGCACACGGGGAGGCCCTTAGGGCCACACTTCTTTCAAGTAGGGGACAAGAGCAGTGGCAAAGGCTGCCAGCGAGCTTAGCCTCTCAGCTCCTCTGCCACCTATTGTGGCAGCCACCCAGCTGAGACAGGATATGGGTGGTGCCGAAGGGCCCTGAGGCCGCAGGGTGAGGGTGCAGAAAGGTCTGCTTAGGTTTCCATTCGGGTAGAGGGGACGCTCCAGGAAGTCAAAATCCACATGGGCAGAATCGTCAGCTGATCGGCCAGTCAAGGTGGTGGAACTCCTGCTATCAGTGTGTGGCCTGGGGCACCGCGGAAAGCTAGTCTGGATACGGAGCAAAAGGGCCAGTAGGGCCTGTTTGGTTTTTTAATTGTGAGAAAGTACACATAACATCAAGTTTACCACGTTAACCATTTTTCAGCGCCCAGCTGGGCGGCATTAAGTACATTCAGGTTGGTGTGCAGCCATCCCCACCATCCATCTCTAGAACCGTTCACCTTCCCCAAGGGAAACCCTGTCCCCATTAGACACTAGCCCCCCCTCCCCCTCCCCCAGCCCGTGCCCCGCCCCCATCCTACTTTCCGTCCCTAGGAATCTGACGGCTCTAAGCAGCTCATACAAGTGGAGTCATACAGTATCCGTCCTTTGTGTCTGGCTGATTTCCCTGACCATGATGCCTTGTAGGTCCAGCCATGTTGTAGCAGGTGTCAGAGCGACCTTCCTTTTTAGGGCTGAATAACATTCCACTGATTGGATGGACCACATCTTGTTTGTCCATTCATCCATTGATGGACACTTGGGTTGCTTTCATGTTTTAGTTATTGTGAATAATGCTGCTGTGAACGTGGGCGTGCAGATCTCTTAGAGACCCTACTTCCAGTTCTTTTGGGCATGTACCCAGGTGTGGGATTGCTGGGTCCTACGGTAATTGTTGAAATTTTTGAGGAGCCACCATGCGGTTTTCCATAGAGGCTGCACCATTTTATATTCCCTGATGGGCTTGTTTTGTTTTGTTTTTTTTAAATAACTTTATTTATTTATTTATTTGTTTTGGTTTTGGCTGCGTTGGGTCTTCGTTGCTGTGCGCGGGCTTTCTCCGGTTGCAGTGAGCGGGGGCTGCTCTTCGTTGCGGTGCGTGGGCTTCTCATGGCGGTGGCTTCTCTTGTTGCGCAGCAGGGGCTCTAGGCACGCGGGCTTCAGTAGTTGTGGCACGTGGGCTCAGTAGTTGTGGCTCTCGGGCTCTAGAGCGCAGGCTCAGTAGTTGTGGCGCATGGGCTTAGTTGCTCCGAAACATGTGGGCTCTTTCCAGACCAGGGCTTGAACCCGTGACCCCTGTGTTGGCAGGCGGATTCTTAACCACTGCGCCACCAGGGAAGGATAAGCTTGTTTTAACTGGAGGATTCTGGGCCCTCCCTGGAGCCTCTGAAGGCAGAGGCAAATATGCGGCCTCGAACCTGGCTGGGCCTCATGAGCCCTGGGGGAGCTTTACAGAGCCCAGGGCCACCCCCTCCTGACTGAAGCTCTGACTGGGGCTATGCGTTTTTACAGCCCCCGGGGCTGGGGGGAGTGGGGACCCCTCCAGGTCCGGTGTCCGCTGCTCTAGATAAGACTAAAGCACTGGGCCATCAAGTAGCAAGGGATACCGAGGAGGTTCACCCGCCCGAGGAGAGGGGCTGAATCAGGTAAAGCCCGGTCCCTGCCACCTCCAGGAACCTAGGCTTGTGTTTCCCTGGGTTCTCAAATCCTCCTTGAACAGACTCTGATTAGTGGGGACTTCCAATGCCCAGAGTCTGTGCATCTGTCTTTCCGCTGGCCTCACATGGTCCTTTGGGTCTGGACCAGGCTCTGGATAGGAAGCATCCTTTGGCCTTGCTGGCAGCCCCCGTGGGTCCCTGAGGCGGCCCCGGTACCCTGGTCACAGCACAACAGGGGCAGCCCCATGTGGGTGGAGGCGGGAGTTTGGGGAGAGGGTCCGTGGCGGTGATTGACCCTTTTCTGCTGTTAATTGTTCTTGCCCAAAGCTGTTCGCTGCAAGAGCCACTTGGCGCGTGCACAGACTGTACCAGGAACAAGGCGGGGAAGGAGCGGAGGGGGGACGGAGCTGTCCCTTTAAATCTGTTTTCTCTGTTTTATTTCCTTCTTTTATCCCATCCTCCTCCCACCACTAGCATAAGCGGTGGAGCTGTGAGGGCCCAGGAGCTGCAGTGACGGTGCCTCTGAAATATTAATGAGGCTGTTCTCTGCCTCGGCTCCTTCCCCCCGGGTTCCCTCCCTCCCTCCCTCCCTCCCTGGCTGAATGCGGGACCTCGTCCTTGGAGCCCTCAGTTCCCCTGCAGGGCGGTCGCCAAGGTGCGTGGGGCAGAGGGGAGGGGGCGGGGCCGGCAGGAGGGAGAGGGCCTGGGGGGGAGGGGCGGTGTGGGAAATCCAGGGGTAAAGGGGTAGCTGGCCACGGTCCTCACCTGCCTGGGATCATTGGGATGTAAGGGGCAGGGCAACGGCAGGGCGAGGGCAGGGCGAGGGCAAGGTGAGGGCAGGGCAGCGGCTCCTCGCTCCCCTCCAGGCTCCCCGGCCCCAAGCCTGTCTGAAGGTGCCGGGAGGCCAGTCTCCAGGTGCCCAGAGGTGGAGAGAGGAGGGGACTGTTATTTCAAGGAATCCCC
The DNA here is from genome assembly GCF_003676395.1 of Aethalodelphis obliquidens. Classification (NCBI taxonomy): domain Eukaryota; kingdom Metazoa; phylum Chordata; class Mammalia; order Artiodactyla; family Delphinidae; genus Aethalodelphis; species Aethalodelphis obliquidens. Next base: position 2,647,791 of record NW_020838062.1, read on the forward strand.
ACGGCGAGTGCCTCTGCTGCTGGGTCTGCAGGGAGGGCACAGGGTGGGCGGGCGGGCATCAGGCGGCATCCTGTGCCCTGGGACACTGCCTCAGAGGGACTCAGATGGGACTTGGGACTCGACTTCAGGGGCTTCTGCTCCCTTCTCGTCTCGGAGCGTGGTGTCCTGGGCCGGTTGTACTCACGACGGGGGAGTGTTCTCACCACCAGCTTACTGACAGGGAGGTGGCGGTGCCAGTGGCGAATGCCCGGTCACCAGTGTGGGGACAGATTCCACTCGGCCCCCAGCGGCTGCCATGGGACTGTGTCTCCACAGCTGTGAACGGCGGTAAATTCTAGTGCGTTGCGACCTGTGACCTGGGGGGCCGGCAGGTGGGATTCGTCCTCCATCCCTTGCCTCCCCTGTGAAGGCGCTGGGTAGAGCGCAGGACCGGCTGCTGGGGAAGCAGAAGGGCTTTCTCTCCGGGCAGCCAAGGGGCTGAGCTGCCAGGGGTGGCCTGACTCTCTCCTCAGGGACCTGGAAGGCGAGGCCAGGAGGTCTGAGAAGGAGAGAAGGCGTCTCATCTAGGAAGCTCCTAGCTGTCCAGGGCCTGGAGGGAGGGCCAAGGAGACGAAGTGGGGGACCCGGGCAAATTAAGTCAGAGGTGCTGGGAGAGCCCCCAAAGCCCGGTCCGCGGTGGCCAGGGAGGGCTGGCGCAGGGGGGAGAGGACTCCTGGGCTTCTGGTTGGGTGGACATGAGTCACGGGGCCCAGGGGCAACAGGTGTCAAAATGTCCAGGCCTGCAGCTGAGCTATCATCCCCTGCCGTGCCTGTCGCCCCCCTGGGTAGCAGCCTGTTGAAAGTCACGGAGCCATGGGGAGGCGGGCCAGGGAGCCCGCAGCGGGTCTGCTCCCGCCACCCGCCAGTGCAGGCCAGTTTGGGCCAGGATGGAGCAAAAGCCAGAAGGTCCGAGTCCCCCTCTGTGGAGGTTTTCAACTCAATTAAGCCAATTAAGGTTTGAGAGATGAAGGAGTACAGAAATGGTATGTTCCCTGCCCTTTTGGTGCCTACAGACCGTTCTAGGCAGCCAGCCCAGGCCGGAAAGTCACTTCTGTTCTTGGCCATTTCGGTGATGCCTGCTGTCCTTATTCAGACGGAGGGAGGCCGTTGCCCAGGCTTGCGGAGAACCCAGGGAAACAAGAGTATACGCTGCTTGGTCTCTCCAGCGGCCACCAGTCACTCAAGACAGACCTTGTACCCGGTGGCCTGTGGAGTTAACGAAGAGGAAGTTTAGCAGGACCACCGTCTCTGGCTTAAGGGGCCCCGAGCTGGGGGTCATGGCGTTCCCAAGGCTCCCGGCTCCTCCTGGGCCGCCCAGGCCCCGCTCGCTCACTCCTCCAGGACCCTGTCCCCACCCAGGGCTGACCATGCAGTAGACTTCTTGCCGAATCAATAACCATGTGTCTCTCAGAGCTGATGACCCAACTGCGGGAAAGACCCGCTCACAGGTCATTGTCATGCCAAGCGGAGCGAAATAGAGCCAGTCGCGGGACTCTAGACTCAGCAGCGATCGCTTTCGGCGGGGACCTTCTGGAGAACGGTCCGCCTGAATGGCCGCTCAGATTCCTCAGAGGCCATCGGGGGAGAGGGGACAGAAAGGTGTGGCGGCCGGGCTGCGTGCTGTGGCAGGCCAGCAGTGCTGTGGGCGTGTGTGGACAGACCCACAGCCAGCGCACGACAAGAGCTGGGGGGTGGGGGTCCTTTGAAGGAATGCGGCCTTTCGCTTGACGGGGCAGGGGAGGACTGAAACACGGGCTCGGCCTTCCAGAGGCCAGTGCAGCTTGGAGGCAGAGAGGGTGACAGCACCTGAACTGGGCAATGCGGTGACCAGCCACCCGACTGGAGGGAGGCCTGTGGGGTGCTGGTCGGCACGTGGGGCCTGGCGGGGGCCGAGGGAGAGAGAGCGGGCTGCGGCGCAGGCAGGGTGCCGGGGGTACCGAGGCGTGGAGCGACGGCAAGGCCAGCCACGGGGCTGCGGCGAGGGCAGAAGGCCAGGCCTCGACTCCCTGCCCGGTCCCCTTACTGTGAGTCACCTTGGGCCCAGTTGGCCGCAGTGGCGACAGCACACCAGTTAGGAGCAGCCCAAGGCCCCGGCGTGGCTGTGTCTGGGCCCGGCTGCTGCTTAATGGAGGGCAGGGCCACACCTGGGGACAGGAGCAGGGAGCGGGGGGGGCGGGGGGGCGGGGGGAGATGAAGCCGCCCTTGGGTGAGCCCTGGTTGTCGGGGCGGAGGCCATGCTGTGCTGCCCGCCTGCAGGTGCCCCTGGAAGTGTGAGACCTCCCCTGGGATGAGCTGCTGCCTCCCAGCACAGGCCCAAGAGCCCACCCAACCATGGGCGGTTGACTGGGTCACCCCCTGGAACCCACCAGTGTCATGTGGGCGGGGCTGGGTGCCTTTCAACTGGTCTCCACAGAGAGGGTGTAGAGGCCAAAAGGATAAAAGGAACAAATTGTCCATCTGGCTTCCCTTTTAGAGGGAAGTGCTGGAGAGGCCCTGGTAGCTCGTTGGGTCGACTTTGCAAGGTCTTGGAATGCAGGGGCATCAGAGCCCCGGGTGAGCGCTGGCCACCCCCCTCAGCCAGGGCTGGGAACTCTGCTCAGGGACAAGTGACTCACATATTTGCTGGGTGCCCCCCATCCTACCGGAACTCACAGCGCCCATTGGTCAAAGGCAAAGCGGAGCGTCCGCGGATGAACCCGGCCCCGCCCTCCCCTCCAGCAACCAACAGGCTAGGGGGCTGGGGAGACAGAGCCCGACCCCGCCAGTTTCACCCAGGGTGCTACCTTCCGGGAATGGAGAGACAGGGGCACGGAGCTCAGGGCAGAGAAAGGAGGGGAAGAAAACCGCTGCGGGGGAATGACGGCCCGCGGCGTCTGCAGAGGGCCGGGGAGCTCTGGTGGCTCAAAAGCTGCCGTCACGGCCTCCAGCGCCTCCTGAAACCCTGCAGTCAGAACACCTGGCCGAGCCTCAGTTTCCCGAGCTGACAGATGGCAGAGGATTCCTGCTGTGCCCACCTGGGTGCGCAGGTGCATTCACAGAGCACCCCAGAAGGAGCCTGCCCTGCCCCGACCTCCCGGAAGCCCGGCTTCCTTCAAGTCCCCTGAGCTCTGGTCGTGCCCCCGGGGTCCCTGCCCCCACCCCTCCTGCAAACCCCTCCATCGTCTCCTGGCTTCTGCCCCTACAGTCCATCATCACCCAGCAGCCCTCTGCTCGGTGGTGGCCTCTGCCGCTCGTGGCCCCATGGGATCCGCCTCCTTCCTGGTATCAGAACACTCTTCCCTCCCTGGCCCCCCGGCCCCCAACCGAAACTGCGCCCCCATTGCTCTGAAGCTCTTATCTCCATCTCTCCCACCAGCGGGAACTGCTAGGTACCCGTATCCCGGCCATTCGATCCTGCCCACCCTCTGTCCCCAGCAGAGACGGCCGGCACCGGCGTACAGTAGATGCTCAGTAAGGATTGGTCAGATGGTGAACAGCAGGGACAGGAGGTGGGGAGGTGCATGGGAGCGGAGAGGACGGTGCGTTCGTGTGTCCGCCGTCTTGTCCCCACATCTTCTGGCAGTGAAGGCTGCTCCGTGCAGAAAGTATCTAGAGAGTTAACACTTAGGTGCCCAAACTTTTAAAACCTGGCTCACTTTGGATGGCCATTAGCTGAGGTGCCTCTCTGTCTCCCAGACCTCTCTGGCGGGACTGCCTTAAGTACGTGAGATTTTTCTTGACAGCGTGAGGCCAGTGTCCAGAGGAACTGAGGCCTCCACCATGTTCCGAGACCCCCTGAGGCCTGTGGGCATGGGGGAGTGGACCTGGTTTCCCAGGGACCTTGGTCTCATCCCCTGAGGACTGTGGCACGTCCATGCTCCTGGCGTCCGCTGGCCTCACAGAGGTAAGGGCTCTCCTGAGAGCAGAGGCCACGAGGCTCTGGGTTACTGTGTTTCCATGGGCGGTTCTAGATCAGAAACCTGGATTGGTGGCCGAGTTCTGCTTCCAAGAGGATCCTCTGAGCCAGGAGCTTCCCCAAAGGTGAGGGACCGGGCCCAACTGAGCCTCACCGCCAGGAGGCTTCTTTGCTGGTGTGAAGGCCAAGGCCACGTGCGCTGAGACCGATTCAGTCCAGGGAGCTTAGCGCACGGCCTTGGGGGATGCTACCACTCATACTCAGGCCACAAGCTGGGAATGAGAGGTGGGGAAAGGCCAGCAGGAGGAGCTAGGGGCCCGAGGAGGGGCGGCCCAGCAGGCCCCCGTGGCCCGCGCCACCAGACCCTGTGAAGGCGGCAGGCAGGGCAGCCAGGTGCCGAGGTTCCTCAGGCAGGTGGGTTGGTGGCGGCGGGGTGTGGGGACAGTGCGAAGGACGACAACTTCCTGACACTCTGCTGTTAACCTGGGGAGACCCCAGCTCCTTACTCTGCCATCTGGAGGGCAGAGGGGTGTGGAGGGGAGTGGGTGGCACTGTGCTGTGGGCCAGGGTGACGGAGAAGTCACCAGTGACCTGTGGTTGCTTTCCACTTTCTCCTCCACCCTCCCCTTCCGCTCTCTGCCTCCCTCCCTCCTTCCCCTTCCCTCTCTCCCTCTCCCCTCCTTTTACCCTCCCCACCGCACCCCCCTTCCTCCCTTGCCCCTGACCCCAGGTCCCCTCAAGGCAGCAGAAACACCCTGCACGCTAAGCCTTGACCTAGCGCCCAGCTGGCTCTGTCCATGGCTTGGCCTGCTCCCCGGAACCCTGCACAGCGCCAGGCCTGAAACCTTGAGGCGCAGAGGCCGCGCCAGAAGACCACTGCCCGCAGGGATTTATAGCATGCCGGCTGCACCGGGCGAGTCTTAATCAGGCAAGCGTGGGAGCATGCTGGAGCAGACGAGGAAAGCTCGAGGTTGGGCACAGGCACAGATAACCTAACCGCGCCAGGGCAAGACCAGCCACTATTCAACCCTGACACGTCACCCCTGCTTTGGTGTGGGTTCCCAGATGCACTAGGGGGCAGTGAGAGCCTCGCATCCCAGGTTGGCTACTGCTGGCGGCGGCAGGTCCCCACCAGGAGCCTCTGACGCCGCCTGCTTCCCCACGCAGCGAGCTTACGGTGGCAGGACACGGGGGTGAGCTGGCAGGTGGGCCTGGGAGGGCAGTTCTGCATTCAGTGAGTCGTGGCTCAGACGGAGTGCAGATTTGCAGAGAACATTCCAGGAGAGTGGACCTTGGTTTTGTCTCAACCGAGCCCCGGGCTTCTTCTCACCTCCTTCTCCCCAGGTGTCTGTGTGCGGCCACTTCCCTCTGCCGCCACCTCGCCGCACCTCACCCAGGCGCTGGGACCTTGGAGGACACCCTCCCCTCCCGCGCCACAGGCAGGATGGGGGACGTGGCCAACAGTTCCATCGAGTTCCACCCCAAACCCCAGCAGCAGCGGGAGGCCCCCCACTCAGGGGGCTTTGGGTGCACACTGGCTGAGCTGCGCTCCCTCATGGAGCTCCGAGGGGCCGAGGCGCTGCAGAAAGTCCAGGAAACCTACGGGGATGTGGGCGGGCTCTGCAGGAGGCTGAAGACCTCACCCACGGAGGGTAAGTCTGCCAGCAGAGCCCTGGCACGGGCGGCGTGTGCGCCGGGGGTGCATGGCCCTGCGCCGCCCCTCACTCCTCCCTGCAGACGTTCTCTGGCCCCGGGGGCAGGCCCCGTCAAGGGCTGGGCGGGCTTGCAGCAGCTTCCCAGAGGCACTCCTGACCACGACCATGACCACGATCGGGCCTGTGCGCTCCCATTTCCCCCTGAGTGGGACATGCTCTGTGTGGGGCAACCCGACCCCCTGCACCTGTGCGTCCGTAATCAGCAGTTCCCGCTTGCATCTCTTCTTTGGATTAACTAGAAATGGAACGACAGAGAAGAGGAAGGGAGAAGCCGGCACCGAATCGCACATGCTGGCGGGATGGGCCCCAAACTGAAACCCCAGCAGCTCTTCCAAGAGACGAGCGGGGCAGCCCCTGACCGAGTGCCCCCGGTTCCCCATATGCTCGGCCCTCTGTGCAGTTGAGGGGGGCAGGAAGAGGAGGAAAGGCGTAGGGTTCGGTCCTCTAGGGAGGGGCTTGGGGTGGGGGCCCGGTATAGTGCTGAGTGGAGGTGGCACCAGCGCAGGCCATCCTGAAGAGGTCCAAATCTGAGATCTGCTTCAGGGAGCCTCTAGGGAGCCTGGGGTGTGTCCTCTAGAAGGTTCTAGGGGTGGAGGCCTGATTGCCACCTTGGTCCCCCCCTCTGCCCTGTGGCCCTTTTCCCCTGCTCCAGAGCAGACGTCTGCCCTGCCCTGCACCAGCCTTCCCCAGTCCTGCCCGCTGGGTCTGCTGGGAGGCCAGGACCCCGGGAGCCAGGCTTGGCCCCAGTTTCCAGAGGCCGGAGCATTTCTGGCCCAGCTGCCGCTTCCCCGGCAGGGCTGCTGGTGCCAGGGCTGCTGCCGGCCAGTGCCGGCTGATGGCATCAGCTCCTGTCTCGGCTATCACACCTCTGTCCACCCAGGGCCCTGGCCGCCACCCTTGTCTCCTGCTCTCTGGCTCCGTCTGTGTGCAGGTGACACCTGGGCTGGAACGGGCAGTGGAGATTCCTCCTGCCCCCGCCCCCCCTGCAGAGGAGGTGGGCCTGAGGCTGGGTGAGGGGGCGCCCGCACGGCCAGCTCAGGAGCTCTGAGGGGCCGCCTGGGTCTCTCCTGCTTTGTGCTCTAAAGGGACCCGGCCTGGTGTGGGTGTGTGATCGGGGCAGATGGCTTGGTTCAGGGCCGGAGGAGCTCTCTCCTGCTCTCCTCCTCACCCATCCCCTCCCCCCAGCCCCCGGACTTGGGGCCGGGGTTGGGGGGGAGGCCGGGGTGGAGGGCCATTTAGCCACAAGGGCTCTGGCCTCTCCCAGATAAAAGGAAGCAGATGGGCTTCAGCTGGTAGCTCTTTCCTCTGCCTGTCAGGCCTTGTTAAATATTTAAAATGTCAAGGCCCCTGGGAACGTGCCCGATTCTGCCACAGAGGCTCTGGCGCTCGCCCGGTGCCTGCGGAGGGGCAGGCGTAAAGAAGGGCGGGTGCCCAGGTGGGTGACCCCAACAGAGAGACCCCAGCCTGGCTTGGTCTGCATCCCGAAGAACGAGCGGTTCGAGGACCACCCTCCCGTCTCCGACCCTGGGAGCCCTCAAGGCCCCAGAGTTCTCGCCTGGACGCCCCGCTCCTGCTTCAGACGCAGTGACCTGAGCTGGGGGAGGGGCGACTTAGCTGAGCCCAGGCCCCCCGCACACCCCCTGGTGCTCTGGGGACGGTGAGGAGACCAGGGCATTTTCAGCTATCCAGGAGGATTCCAGAAGCCAGGGAGCCTGGGTCTTAGGCCGAGCTGCGGAGACCTGGGCCCCGGCCCTTCCCCCGCTTGGCCTCCACTGGCACTCGTGGAAAGGAGAGGGCAGATTAGCCGAGAACTGCCCCATGTGGTCCTAATCCAATTCTGATGGCATCTGGCCTCTGCTCTGGGCAGGGTGCCCACCTGAGTCCATGCCAACTGCCGGCCACTGCCCCTGCACCCAGGACCTGGGCCACCTCAGGGGCCCTGCTGGACCAGTGCGTGCTCAGAGCCAGAGGGGCTGCAGCTGCCTTCGGTCACCCCAGCAAGCACTTCGGCAACAGCAGCTCTCCGGACCCCTGAACCCACAGGAAGGCCAGGGCCTCTGGCTGGTCTAGAGCAAGGCATAGAGAAGCACTGCTGCCGCACCAAGGGCAAACCAAGGCCAAGGGACGGGCTGAGGGAAGGAGGGAGGGAGGGAGCTCCTGGGGAAGGGGCCCTGGGGGCCTAGCTTCCTGCGGGGACCAGCCGGGCATAGGGGGCAGGGCAGGCAAGATGCAGATTCCTGAGGCGTGACGAGGACCCATGGGCTCTCCTCTATCATTCTCGGGGCCTCCAGATCAGTGCCCTTTCCCAGGGCGGGGGTAGTGGAGACCCTGAGTGTCTGGGAGATTCAGGGTTCGAGGACCTTCCTAGTAACAACCCCACTTTTCACATCTCCTGTAGGTGAAGGGAGTGGGACATGGGCCCTGAGCTGGGTCCCCAGCCCTTAGGAGCTGAGGTCCTGAGCTTCTCCCAGACCCCCAACTCCACAGCCTCCAGAAACTTGAGCCGTGGCCGGGCCCAGGCACAGTGAGGCAGGGGAAGGGCAGAGACAGCTGTGGCTCCTGCTGGGGGGCGGGGGGCGGACAGTGTGCGGTCATGGCCTAGCTCGGGGGACGTGCCAAGGCAGTGTGTCTGGGGGCTTTTGCTCTTGTCAGTTCTTCCACCCCGAGGGGCCCCCTCCCCCTCCCCTCCCCTCCCCTCCCCTCCCCCCCCCCTCCCCCTCCCCCCCTCCCCCCCGCCTCCTCCCCCCCCCCTCCCCTCCCCAGAAGCCACCTTTCCCTGTCCAGCACACACCCACCCTCCTTCCTTCCAACCCCTTTGCACCACACTCAGCACTTTCTTGTTCTCAACTCATCTGGGACCCGGTCTTGTGTGGCTTTCCAAGCCAGCAGGGGGCACCCCAAGGGCTGGCACCCGGGTCCTTCTGGTTGCCCACCCCCTGCCCCTCCCCTCCCCGCTGGAGGCCTGGGGAGCGGCAGCTACTCAGGTCTGGGAACTGCAAGCCACTGTCTGTCCACGAGGTGTCAGTGTGGGACCAGGCACTTGGGGGCAGAGAAGCCAGAAAGGCTTGGGGGGAGTGGGGGGTGGGGGGCCCGTGGATGGGCCTGGAAGGAAGCAGAGTCCCAAGCGCTGAGGTCGGGGCCAGGGGACTGTGTCATCCCATCTGCCTGCCTCTGGGGAAGATGGCCAAGTGGATGCCTGGCCTTCGGAGGCAATGGCCTGGACACCAGTCCCACATGGAAGCTTTCGGTACCTTCAGGAATGGGCCTGAGGAGACTCATGCTCTACAAGGAGAGACCCAGCGGCCTTGGTGCAGGCCTGGGTGGGAAGTGGGTCGTCCCAAGACTGAGAAGTCAGGGCCCAGCTTCCAAAAGCTGGGGCGGGCCCCTTTGTGGGTGTTGATTCTGAGCCGCTGCGCAAACCGCCCCCCTCCCTCCCTTCCTCCCGGCTCACACAGCTTGTCGGGGCTGCGGAGGGGACTGTAGTTCCTGGAGCTCCGCAGGCACACCAGGAGGATGGTCCCCCGTTCCTTGCGCTCGGGCTCCGAGTTACCGCGACGGTCGCGCACCGGTGCCCTCCAGGCAGCTGGAGAGGCTGCCAGCGCTCCCGCCTACATGCCCCCAGGGTTTGCAGAAGGGCTCCAGGTGCCAGGCCAGTGCAGTGCCCGCTTTCTGGGAGCTATCGGTGTAGAGGGAAAGACAGGCACGGAGAAAGGGGCAGGGGGATGCGGGGCTGGCCTTTCCCATCCTCTCCTTCTGTGCCTCTGCTCCACGTGCCCACACTGCACAGGCCTGGCCGACAACACCAATGACTTGGAGAAGCGCAGGCAGATCTACGGGCAGAACTTCATCCCTCCCAAGCAGCCCAAGACGTTCCTGCAGCTGGTATGGGAGGCCCTGCAGGATGTGACCCTCATCATCCTGGAGGTGGCCGCCATCGTATCCCTGGGCCTCTCATTCTATGCGCCACCTGGAGAGGAGAGCGAAGGTGAGGGGCAGGTCTGGGAAGGGCGGTGAAGGAGGACCTGGTGGACGGGGGCGGGACGCGGGTGGCAGCGCAGAGGTGCTGGCAGGAGGAGGGGAGGGGTAGAGCCTGAGATGACGGAGAGAAGAAAGGTGGCCGAGGGACTTCTCTGCCACCTCTGCCCTTCCCTCCTGTCCTCGGGCACAGCGTGCGGGAATGTGTCGGCTGGGGCAGAAGACGAAGGGGAGGCCGAGGCGGGCTGGATTGAGGGGGCCGCCATCCTGCTGTCTGTCATCTGCGTGGTCTTGGTCACGGCCTTCAACGACTGGAGCAAGGAGAAGCAGTTCCGGGGCCTGCAGAGCCGCATCGAACAGGAGCAGAAGTTCACCGTCATCCGGAACGGGCAGCTCCTGCAGGTCCCGGTGGCTGCGCTGGTGGTAGGGGACATCGCCCAGGTCAAGTATGGTGAGCGCGCCCATCGCCACCCACGCTGCGGAGGGGCTCAGCTCCCACGTCAGGGGCAGGCCTTCTCCGGGGAGCACGTGGGGCGGGAGGCTGCAGGCGGGCAGCTCGGGCAGCAGGCCCGGCAAAGACAGGGCGTGTCAGCGGCCTCAGCGCCCCAGGAGCAGGCTGTCCCCACAGCCTGTCGAGGGCCTCCCCAGCACGGCAGGGCGCTCCTGTGGGCCCCATTCCCTGGAAGACGGATGACAGGGCTAGGAGTGGGTGGGTACCCCCAGAAAGCAGAGCAAAGGAAGAGGGCCGCACACCCGACAGGACCTCCTCTGGGGGAGATGGGAGGCGGCATGGAGGAAGGCCTCCTGGACGCATGGTCTGTGGTTCTGGCCACCTGGCCGGCCTTAGGAGACCTGCTGCCCGCCGATGGCGTGCTCATCCAGGGCAATGACCTCAAGATTGACGAGAGCTCCCTGACGGGCGAGTCGGACCACGTACGCAAGTCGGCAGACAAAGACCCCATGCTGCTGTCAGGTGAGCCCAGCGGGACCAGAGTCCCTGCTCCTGGAATGCCCGGGACAAAACCTGTAGGTGCTGAGCAAGCCTCCCATCCAGCGGTGCAGATCTCTGTCTCAGCCTCTGTGTGTTGCTGTGCCAGGCACTCATGTCATGGAAGGTTCTGGAAGAATGGTGGTGACAGCCGTTGGTGTGAACTCTCAGACAGGCATCATCTTTACCTTGCTTGGGGCTGGTGGAGAGGAGGAGAAGAAGGATAAGAAAGGTAAGGCAACAGTACCCTGCAGTTCCAGTGCCACCAGGCCGCTGGCCCTCATACGTAGCTGTGCTCTCTTCCGCGCCTGCCTGGTGACGGCCCCTTGCTGGCCCAGGCCCTGGCTCTGGCACTGGGGAGAACCAGCCCTCAGGGGGTGGGAGGCCATACCGTCTCCTGGTTCCTTTTGGAGACCCCTCTTCTGGGGTCTTTGCCCCAGAGCCAGCAGGTTGGGGCCCCCCGTTTTGTGTGAGGCAGTTTCCCTCGGATGGCTCTTCCCCTAAGGCTTTGGGGGCGTGGGTGCCAGGGTCGGGGGAGTGCCCTGCCTGGGTAGGAATGGGGTTGGAGGGACAGGGACCAGGCACCCGACTTGGGGGTGTTCAGCCCACATGGTGAGGCACTGAGGGCCCCAGGCCAACGTGGCAGCTAGGGAAACAGGCCATGCAGCCAAAGGTGGAGGGCTCCCAAGCAGAAAGGACTAGACACCCCAAAGGACAGCCAGGGCCAGAGGAAGCTGAGATGGGGCCAGGGCCCTCACCCTAAGGGAGAGCAGTGTCGAGGGACAGATGTCTTCTGACGGCCCAGCTCTGTATTCACCCTGGCCTACCTGGCACACGGCTACCCAGCCGCCTCCTCTTGCCAGCGTCCCGAGCCCCAGGCGTGGCTGGTGCCCCCTCCACTCCTCAGAACAGGGTTTACAAAGCTCTGGAGCTCGGCCAGCATCCTCCCCCGCCCCCATCCCAGTCAGGACCCCGCTCCCTCCCACGACTCAGGCCTGCATCTGCTCGCCTTGCTCTGGCCTGGGTCTCCCCTCAGGCCACTCCTGCCATCAAACCAGGTAAGGAATGCCGTTCTCTAGACGTGCACCCCACCCCTGAGGGAAGCCGCCTGGGCCCACTAGAAGGACAAAGACACGCACGAGTGCGGGGAGACCATGTGCCAGAGCGCGCAGCCAGGGCCCTGGGGACAGGGCGTGCGGGTCGCCAGGCGGGATCGGTCCGCCCAGCCCAGTAACGTGGGGACAAGTCAGCGTAAGGAAAGGCGCACTCGTGTTCCCGGACCTGGGCACGTGAGGGAGGAAAAACGGATGAGCCGCTGTTGCCTAAAAGCCTCCGTGGGCCCCGCCTCCTGGCAGCCTGGGCCTGGCTTCCCTTCCTGGACTCCTCCCTGCTCCTGGCCCACCCGGCCCACCCCTCACAGCCAGTGGGCACCGGCGGACCTTCGGCCACCTTGGCCACACCAGGCCCCCCTCCCCGCGGGGCTCAGCCCGGTGTCTCGCCACAGCCAGCACCCTGGGGCCCACAGGAGGGCAAGTGGGTGGGTAGGCAGGCCCTGGGCCTCCTCTGGGCTGGACTGGAGTCCTTGACGGCTGCTCGGCAGGACGCCTCTTCCACATTCCTTCCCAGGCTCTTCCCCTCCCGCTAGGTTCCCTTAAATGTCACCATCCTTCAGGACTCGGTCCTAGGCCCCTTCTCTTCGACCTTGACAAGACCCCTCCAGGCCCCCCCGCCGCCGGCTCTCCCCCAGCCCCGGTTCCTCTCCCTGGCTTGCTGTGCCACTTGAGAGTCAGAGGGGACACCAGCAGCAGCTGGCTCCCTGGAGGAGGGGAACGTGGGGGGGCCCTGCAGGGGAGGCAGAGATGGCCAGGCTCCGGGGAGGGGGCAGTGGCACCCACGACCCCTCGCCTCCCCCACGTCTCCGCCAAGGCCCTGGCCGCTGCAGAGACCGGAAGGTGGCACCTCGCCCTCAGCATCCCCCCTCAACGCCCCCCGCCACCTCTCGATCTGTCCATCAAGGGCGCTGCTCGCCCGCCTGTCTCCTGCCTTCCGGCCCTGACCTCTTTCCCCACTCCTTCCCCTGCCTCAGCTATGCCCCTTCTCAGGCCAGGCCCAGCCCTCGTCTTCCCATTCCCACCGTGCTCATCTCAAACCTCCCTCCCTCCTCCAGAAGTTGCCACGGCCCCAGGGCAACACGCCCGCACTGTGCTGCACTGTCACCCACCGTGTGTCTACAGGTGTCTCCCCTGCCCCGCCCCAGAAATCTTCTTCACCTATGAATGCCCCACAGGGCCCAACTGACACCCCACTGGGGCTGCGAGGGGACCTCTCCCTCCTCCCTGGGACCCCCAGACCAGACCCCACTGCCTGGGAGCCACCTGGCCTCCGGTCTGTGTCCCTGGGTCCCCAGTGACATGAGCTGTTGGGTCGTGGCTGACAGGCCGGCCCACTAGCCCTTCCTGTCCCAGGCTGGTCGTCTCTGGATCCAGGGCAGTGTGTGTGTGGCCTGCAGAGAGCTCTCCCGGCTGCTGCCCTGGGGCAGGTGAGGCAGGTGGAGCTGGGGGGCGGAGCCTGACCCCCAGCTCAGAGCCCGTCACCTGCCGGCTCTCCTGGGCCCTCCCAGAGTTGCAGTCCTTCCCGGCCCCAGAGGCACAGCCATCACTGTTGACCTTGGCCTGGGGAAGCTGGTCACTGCCCCAGTCCCTAGCACCCAGCTGTGGGCTTCATGGTGGCAGAGCACGTCTGTGAAGGCGCGCCCGCACAGCTCCAAGTGGGGCCCAGCCCGGCCGGTGCCCCTGCCGCCCCCTCCAGCACTGTGGGTGCCCCGAGGCTAGCCGTCTCGCTCCTTTATCCTCTAAAGCGCCCACAGACTTGACTGCTGGCCACGCTGCACAGAAAGCTGATCTCTAGGCCACCAGGACTTAGGAACCATCTAGGTCAACCCCCTCACACTGGTTCTGGGGGGAGCACCCATCCCGACTGGGGGGCCCTGTTTGAGGCAGCAGAGCTGGGACCTGACACCTGGCAGCTCTCATTACCCGTGGTGCCGGCCCTTCCAGAAACCTCCCACTGCCGACCATGCGTGAGCCAGGGTCTGTCCAGGGCTGGCCCGCGGCTTCTCTGGAGGGCTGGAGAGCAGGCCCTCTTCCCCCGCCCGCCGCCCTCACCACACTCACTGGCTGCACTGTCTGTGCCCCGCTGTCCTGTGTGCGCGTGTGTGCCAAGGCCACATGGGTGTTCTCAAGTCTCCGTGTCTGTCGTTCCTCTCCCGTTGTAGGCAAGCAGCAGGATGGGGCGATGGAGAGTAGCCAGACCAAAGGTAACGCGCGCCCTGCGCTCAGGATGGGTGGCAGAGGGTGCGGCGCAGGGTGGGGGGCCGCCCGCCTCGGTTGCAGACCCCGCCGGAAGTGCGCAAATATGGCCCGTGAGCCAGCATCCTGCTGAGGAAACTGAGACTTAATCGGGCCTGTGGGTTTCCTGGTTCGGCTGCCTATCTGCTGAGCCTTCGAGGCCTGCGCCCCTTTCAGCCGGAATGCCTGGTGGGTGCCGATACCCTGTAGCCAGGGTGAAGGGTTGAAGGTGCTGGGAATCCAGAGATGGATAAAGTACGGTCCTGGCCCTCAGGAAGGTCACGATCCACAGACGTGAACCCGGGGCAACACTCAAGTGCAGTGTGGGACCCAGGAACGCAGACAGACGACTGGAGTTCAGAGGCCGGCTGGGGTTGGGATGGCACTTGGGACAGGACAGTCCAATGGCCAGGGCCCCGGGCAGGGGCAGGGAGTGGCAGTCAGTGGGGTAGAGGCTAGAGTGGCCCAGTGGGGTGGGACCTTGAGTGTCGCTGAGGCTGTGGCCCGAGGCCATGGAAAGAAGAGGCCACCGGTGAGCAGTCTCAGGCAGCCAAGGGGAGAAGGGATGGGCGGGGAGACAGAGAAAGAGGGAGCGGCTGACACTGCATGGTGGCAGGAGGCATGCAGAGGCACTGAGAGCCCCACTGGGTGGGGGGACAAGGACGAGTGGCAGGGTTGGGTGCCCCCTGCGGGTGGGGGACGGATGAGATGACATGGGGCGGCGTGTGAGGCGGTGGACGGGCCAGAGGCGGGTGTGGGGCAGGGGACACAGCACCACCACGTTAGGGTCCACCAAGGGGGCTGTGAGAGGGCTGCCGGTTCCGGAGAGGAGGTGGAGAGGCACCTAGGGGAGAGGAGGGAAGGCCCCATGGCGAGAGAAAGGTGCAAGGCTTGCCCGCCAGCAGCCGGGGCATGGGCTGAGGACTGCGCGCGTGCCGAGCTGGGGCCCCGATGGAAGTCCAGGCATCCGCCCGAGGGGTGTCCACCTGAGGGCTGGCAGGAGAGACGGCCTGAGCGGGGAGCGGGGGAGGAGAGCGCGGGGATTCCTGGGCCTCCCTGAGGGGAGTGGGAACATGGCTAAGACAGCAGTGGGCAAGAGTCAGCTCTGGGTTCTGGAACATTCCATGGGCCCCAGGCCTCTGCTTTCAGGTATTGAGATTTGGGGCGTTACAGGACTGGCCACGCTGTCTGTGTGCCCAAGTGCTTGTGTCTGTCCTCCCTTCCCCTGCGAGGCCCCACGAGAAGCATCTCTGTCCTGCCCAGGACAGCGCTGGAGCTGCTGCCCACCTCAGGAGGGCCTGGGCTGATGAGAGAGGAGGGAGAGGACAGAGCCCCCTGTTTCCTCTCGGATGGTGTGGCATATCTTTCTCCGTGAAAGCCCCTTGCAGCCGTCACCCCAGCGGCCAGGCCCTAACCTGGGCTGCGGGTTTCTTCTGTGTGCAGCTAAGAAGCAGGATGGGGCCGTTGCCATGGAGATGCAGCCCCTGAAGAGTGCAGAAGGTGGGGAGACGGAGGAGCGGGAAAAGAAGAAAGCCAACGTGCCCAAGAAGGAGAAGTCGGTCCTTCAGGGAAAGCTCACCAAACTGGCTGTGCAGATCGGGAAAGCAGGTGGGGGCAGCCGAGGGGGCGGCCCAGGGGCCACCGACGGGCAGGGGCGGACACTGGGCTCCCGGACTCGAGGCCGGACCAAGGAGAACAAGTGGGAAAGGGATGTGACGTGGGGTGTGGGCCAGGCAGCAAGGGCACGGGCTGGGAGCAGGTGATGGCCTTCAGGGCCTGGTTCCGCCCCCTCTGGTGAGCGTGGACTGCGAAGCTCCGTAAGGCCAGAGACCAGGAGCGCCTCCCCCGACTCGGGGCCACGGGAATGTGGCTGCAGCGCCCCTTAGCTCTTCCCTCTTGCTGTCTCCCCTCCCTCACCCCTGCCGGCCACCCTTCCCGCCTCCGTGCTCCGTGGCCTCTGATGTGGCTGGGCAGGGCTGGTGATGTCTGCCGTCACCGTCATCATCCTGGCCCTCTACTTCGTGATCGAGACCTTCGTGGTGGATGGCCGGGCGTGGCTGGCAGAGTGCACACCTGTCTACGTGCAGTACTTCGTCAAGTTCTTCATTATCGGTGTCACCGTGCTGGTTGTGGCTGTCCCAGAGGGCCTGCCTCTTGCTGTCACCATCTCCTTAGCTTACTCTGTCAAGGTAATAAAATAAACATGACACGAATAAGAATTCCGCGATCCCGGGGTACAGACCCAGAACTTGTGGTGCAAAGCCGTTAAGCAACTTGGACGAAGCAAGGACTGGATAAAGTTTGGGATTGCTCAGGGGAAGAACGGTAGGCCAAGCAGGGACGTGGAGCTGGACTTGCACATCCTTGCCCACCTGGCTCCCTGGGCGGGGGGGATGACGAGCTAGCATCTGCAGGATGTGGGCAGGGTCGCCGAGGGGCCGGGGAGTTGAGGTGGGGGCAGGGGGAAAGGGGGCCCCTGGGAGACGGTGGGCAGGGCAGAGATCGGGGTGGGCAGGGGAGCCACGGGGACTGCAGGTGACCCAAGAGGGGGCTCTGGGCAGCAGGGAGGCTCCAGCTGCGCTCCAGGGAGAGTGGCCACCCAGAGTCGACCGCTCGGCCTGTCTGACGAGAGTCCTTACGTCTCACAGGCCCGCTGCCTCGGCTTGACCACCACCCCACTGCCATCTGAGCTGTGCACCTGCTGCCCGAGGTCCCGGGCCGTTAGTGCCGCGAGGGAAGCTGGTGGGCGGAGCAGAATCCTACATGCCGCTGTGCTCCCCCACCCCGCGAGGACAGCTGGCTACCCAAGCCTCCATCTGTGCCCTTTACAGAAAATGATGAGGGACAACAACCTGGTCCGCCACCTGGATGCCTGTGAGACCATGGGCAATGCCACGGCCATCTGCTCAGACAAGACAGGCACGCTGACCACCAACCGCATGACCGTGGTGCAGTCCTACCTCGGGGACACCCACTATAAAGAGGTTCCGGCCCCCAGCGCCCTGACCCCCAAGATCCTCGACCTCCTGGTCCACGCCATCTCCATCAACAGTGCCTACACCACCAAAATACTAGTGAGCTGGGAGCCAGGGCGGGCCGAGGCGGGGGTAGGATGAGGGGAGGGAACCTGGCCCGGCTACGGCGTGGGCGTCACCAGGGGCTTGATAAGTTCTCTTAAGGACTCTTGAGCCGAGAGCCACAATCGTTTCTGGGGTGCTGGTCTCCCTCCTCGTCCCCGGACATTGGGCGGGGCCTGCAGGTTCTGGAAGCCCTTCCCAGCCCAGTGAGTCGTGGAAAACCTGCCCATCTAGTCCGTACTGGAGGCCCTCCTTAGCTCCCTGCCACCACACCTGAAAGACGTGGCGGCCGAGGCTGGGCTGGGCCCGGGGACAGTAAGGAGGGTGGCCTTGGGCCTCCAGGGCCATGCTGGTTCTCCTCACCTCGCAGCCTCCAGAGAAGGAAGGCGCCCTCCCACGCCAAGTGGGCAACAAGACGGAGTGCGCTCTGTTGGGCTTCGTCCTGGACCTGAAGCAGGACTTCCAGCCCGTGCGGGAGCAGATTCCTGAAGATAAGCTTTACAAAGTGTACACCTTCAACTCGGTCCGCAAGTCCATGAGCACAGTCATACGCATGCCCGACAGCGGCTTCCGCCTCTTCAGCAAGGGCGCCTCGGAGATCCTGCTGAAAAAGTGAGTGGGCAGCAGGACCCAGCCCGGGGCTGGGGCTAGCTAAAGCGTGTGGCATTTCTGGTTGTATTATTGCGGTAAAGTAGACATAGCATAAAACTGGCCCTTTTCATCACTTTAAAGTGGACAGTGGAGTGGCATTAGGTGCATTCGCACGGCTGTGCGCCATCACCACCACCCAGTCCCAGAGCAAGTTCATCGCCCCGAAGGAAATCCTGTGCCCGTTACACAAGCACCCCTCCCCCTCCCCCCAGCCCCTGGCAGCCACTCATCAGCTTTCTGTCTCTGTGGACGTTTCCTATAAATGGAATCATACGGTACATGTGGCCTTTTGCGCCCGGCTTTTTTCACTCATCCATTCCTTGTTATGGCTCAGGTAGACCACATTCTGCCTACCCAGTCATGCAGCGACAGGCACTTGGGTTGTTTCCACCTTCGGCGACTGTGAATCACGCTGCCTTGAGTGGTCATGTGTGAGTTTCTGCTTGAACGCGTGTTTTCAATCCTCCTGGGTATATTCCTGGGAGTGAAATTGCCAGGTCATATGGTAATTCCATGTTTCGTTTTTTGACAAAACACCAAACTGTTTTCCACAGGGGCTGCCCCACTTTACTTCCCCATTAGCAGTGCACGAGGGTTCCAGCTTCTCATCCTCACCAACGTGTTATTACCTGATTATTGTTGTTGTTGTTGTTGTTGTTGTTATAGCCATCGGGATCTCATGGTGGCTTTCATCTGCATCTTGCTGATGACTAGTGACATTGGCACCTTCTCATGTGCTTATTGGCCATTTGCTTGTCTTCTCTGGAGGAATATCTATTCCAGCCCATGCCCATCTTGGATGTGAATTCTTTGTCATTTGATTGTTGAGCTGTAAGAGTTTCTGTATGTTCTGAGTATTAGATCCTTAACACATTCTGGTTTTGCAGTATTTTCTCCCGTTCTGTGGGCTGCCGTCTTCTCACTCCCTCGATAGATTTTTGCTCACTGCCTTGATTGTCCTTGGATACACAAATGTCTTTCAATTGTGACGTCCAGCTTATCTCTTTTTGTCTTTTGTCGCTTGTGCGGGGTTCCTTTTAGAGGTGGTGAAAACGTTCTCGGGTTGACTGTGGTGATGGTAGCACAACTGTGAATATACTAAAAGCCACTGCATGGGACATTTTAAGCGGGTGAGTCGTGTGCTGTGTGAATTGTATCTCAGCAGAGCTGTTAGGGAAACTGAGGTGGGCGACACACGGCTCTGCCTCCAAGTGCACCATGCCCCGCACCCGCTCAGCGTTCACACCTCCCCTTGGCCTTGGCCTCTGCAGCGCCCACGCACCCTTCTAAGACTTGGCCTGATTGTGCTGCCGTGCTCACCCCCGGCTTTCTGGGGCCTTCGGGACAGAGTCCCGAGCAGGACCTCTGGGCTCCTCCCGTGGCCTCCACAGCCGGCTTCTTTCCTTCCTCACCAGTCTGCTTGGGGCCCCCATTTGTCCGTCTGCCATGCCAGCCTCTGGGGCCCGTGTTTCCTCTGCTCCTTCGTTTTCTGCACCTGAATCCTGCCAGCCTTCCCCATCCCAGCCCTTCTGTGGTCGCTGCCTTGTCGTGGCCCTGCTCCGTGGCATTCGGTTTTTGCTGATGTCCCACCTCTCTCCCTAAAGCGCAACGGGGCAAGAGTGACAGCCCCCCAACTCCCGTCGAGTCTGTGCGGAGCTGTGGGAACAAAGTACCATCATCCTGGGGGCTTCAAACAACAAAGACCTATTTTCTCCCAGTGCTGGAGGCCAGAAGTCCTCAATCAAGGTGTGGGTGGGGTCGCCCTCCCCCTAAGGCCTCCAAGGGAGGATCCTCCCTTGTCCGTCCCAGCTGCCGGTGGTGGCTGGCCACCCTTGGCCTCCCTCGGTTTGTACCTGCATCTCTCCAATCTCTGCCGCCATCGTCACACAGCCTTGTCCCTGTGTCTGTGTCTCGACGTGTCCGCTTCTCTTTTTTTGTTTTGTTTTTTTGCGGTACGCGGGCCTCTCACTGTTGCAGCCTCTCCCGTTGCGGAGCACAGTCTCCGGACGCGCAGGCTCAGCGGCCATGACTCACGGGCCCAGCCGCTCCGCGGCATGTGGGATCTTCCCGGACCGGGGCACGAACCCGCGTCCCCTGCATCGCCAGGCGGACTCTCAACCACTGCGCCACCAGGGAAGCCCCCGCTTCTCTTTTTATAAGGACAGCAGGCATTGGACTAAAGGCCCACGCTCCTCCACTGCGACCTCATTTAACTTTGCGACAACCCTCTTTCCAAATAAGGTCACATTCTGAGGTTCTGGGCAGAACGTGGAGGGGCACACTGTTAGGCCGCGCACAAGCACAGCGCCCCCTTCTGGGAGAAGCCCTCCACTGCATCACATGGAGGGCTCAGCCGGAGGCCTGGCTCCCCCGCCTCACGGCGAGGGCTCCTCTTGTTCTGTCCGCCCCAGGTGCACCAACATCTTAAACAGCAATGGGGAGCTGCGCAGCTTTCGCCCTCGGGACCGGGACGACATGGTGCAGAAGATCATCGAGCCGATGGCCTGCGATGGGCTCCGCACCATCTGCATCGCCTACCGGGACTTCTCCGCTGCCCAGGAGCCCGACTGGGACAACGAGAACGAGGTCGTGGGCGACCTCACCTGCATAGCCGTTGTGGGCATCGAGGACCCCGTGCGGCCCGAGGTAGCCAGAGCCCCTCTGTGAGCTGCCCGCTTGTCGGGACGGGTGGAGGGGCCACGCTTCTTCGCGTCTGGCCTCGGTGGTGAGGCCTTTAGACGTAAATGCAAGGAGGGAACTGCCCCTTTCTCCTGCCCTCCTGGCCGTCACGCCACTCCCTGCCAGACTTTGTAGGCAGAACAAATGGCAGCCCGCCAGAGTTGGACCAACTGGGGAGGGTGGGCGATGGCAGAGCCTCGGGGTCCTCCAGGGGCATGGCCAACACGCCCCAGATCAGACCTTCCCCGGCACACTGGACCCCCACCCTCGTCCTCTTGCCCTTGCACCCTTCAGGAGGCTCGGTCCTGCCGTCTGGAAGGCCCCCTCCTGCTTGGCCTCCGCCAGGTAAGAGAGGGCGGCAGTTAGAACCTCGACGGCTGCCAACGCCCGCAGGACTGATGGACCAGAGGGGCTGGTGAGGGAGACGCAGGAGCCGGGGACAACTCCCAGGGATCTGGTTCCGAGAACTGGGTAGATGGTGTTTGGGGGGCTGGGGGAGGGGAAGGCAGTTCTCAGTCGAGGGTTTGGTTGGGGCCGAGTGAGGTTCGGGACATCCCCATGGAGATGTCACGTGGTTAGGTCCTGGCCAGAGAGACATTCTCCAGAGGCGTCTTTTCATGAGTGATGGTCGTGGGTGCAGCGGAGCACAGGTGGGAGGAGCCTGCGAAGGAGACTCCAAGGAAGGGGCCGGGCGGGGAGGGGAGACTGTGAGGGGCGTGTGGCTGAGCAGGGCAGCCAGCGTGTGGACGCAACTTCACCCAGAGCTCTGCTGAACAGGGAACGGAGCGACAGGGCAGAGGTTGGTCAGGGTGCAGAGAGGAAGAGCAATGGAGGCGGTGCTGGTCCTTCAAGATGCAAGACCCCCGAGGGAGAGAGCCTGCCAGGCTGGCCCTGGAGCGGGGTGCTGGCGGCAGCTGCAGGACACCAGCCCCCAGAGAGAGTGTGCAAGGCACGGGGGGTGCAGGTTGTGAGGCAGGGAACAATCCTCTCTCTCCCAGGGCCTCTCCAGTGGCGCCCACCTCGTGTCAGAAGCACGGGCACCTTGATCCTGCCAATTAGCCTGAAAACATGTGCGTGCACGGGCTGCCCTCAGCTCTCCCTCGGGAGACAGGCATTCACGTACTGGATCAGACACCACAGACCCTCCATTCAGAAGTCAGGGGTCATCAGCGACAGCGCATCCCCGAATTCCAAGGAGATAGGGACCATCGTGTGCAGAGAAGGGGCACCCGGAGTTGGCCCCAGGAGGAAGCGGGTGGTGGCAAAGGCAAGGAGAGAGACTTAGAGCCAAGGAATGGGCCCAGAGAAGGCAGGTGGGGAGAGGAGCTGCCTGGAGAGCAGGGGCACAGGATGCCGCTGAGGGAGGCAGGGCTACCTCCAGGGACACAGGGACTGGGCCTTTCCCTTCACCGGACCAAGGAGAAACTGAGGCGCAGAGGAAGGCTGTGTCCATACGGCGAGCCGAGTCCTAAAGCCATGCGGCCCTTGCATAGACCCGATGGCCTCTCCACCTGAACAGAGACCCCAGGTGGCCGCTCCAGGGTGATGGTTGTCCTCTCCTTACTCCTTGGGACGTGTCGACAGTAGCAGCTCTAGACTTTTCCATCCAGATAACTGGGACTGAATGAAGCTGCCGGAAAGCCAGAGCTCCTGTTGGAATGTCTCACAGACCCAGGAAGGCGACATTCACGGACCCCCAGGGCCCTGGCCAAGGCCATTTCTACAGCATCATAACAAACCCCCCAGCCCTTCCACCTCCACCCTTTGCCCGGATGGAGGGGTGTGAGGTGTGAAGCGGCTGGCAGCCGCACGGCACGGGGAGCCCTTCTTGCCTGACCCCCTGGGCCAAGGAGCCCTGCAAGCTTCCCCTAAGTTCCAGCATAAATATTTGTTGCAAACTGAAGCTCTAGTCATCGATGTAAGGTTGGAGGCCTGAGACGTATTTGTAGATCTCTGAGGCAGAGCTGCAGAGGCCCTCTTCTGGCCCACGGCAGCTCATTTACAGAAGCGCCAATGAGGCTAGGCTGGGGGCCGGATGGAACAGTCCAGAAGGGCTGCACACAGGCGGGGTGAGGCCCAGCCCTTCCCCCGGTCCGTGCTCTTCTCAGAGAGGGATATTATTGTTTTTATACGTTTTCATCTCAGAGAAAACATGGATAAAAGTTCCCTGAAGGTCACCCTGAAGGCTCAGCCTCAGTGGCTGTCCCGGCGGCTAGAAGCACAGGGTGAGAGAGCCGCCAAGGCCAGGCAATGGGCAGCTCGTTTAAGATCCAGAAACGGCCTTGGCAAAAGGGCCCAGGGGGCAGGACTGCTCCTCTCTGGCTGGAGAGTGGCTGAGTGAGAGGCTGGGCAGCAGGTGGGGAAGCCAGGCAGAAGCCCACGGGGACCAGCCATCCGCGCAGTGGCCAAGGAGGGGAGCCCCAGGTGCTGACGGCAGGCGGGAAGGCCGATAGGGTGCTGTTCAACTTGCCGGGATGCCTGGGGGCCTGGGACGGCTACAGCCTGTGGAGGGCCTGGCAGGGGGGTGTCTCTGCCCTGGGGAGCCGCATGGACCCTGTAGGCAGGCTGTACTTACGCCAGAGGGCCTGGGGGCTCCTGCAGACACCTGGCTGCCTGCTGTGCTGTCGGGCCTCAGCCAGTGGGAGGCAGGCGAGGAAGGACAGTCACCCGATGAGGGAGAGGGCGCCTGCAGACGGAGGGAGCTTCCTGCCACCTGGCTTGGAGGCCAAGGGCCTTTCAGACCAGAGACGAGCCGGGCCTGGGCTGAGCCCACACAGAGGAGGCCAGCAGAGGCTGGACCTGGGGCTCCCAGGGCTCAGGCCCATCACGGCCACTTGGTGGCAGCAGAGGGGCTGCTCCTCCCAGACGCATCAGAGGTGGTGGGGGGAGCTTGCTGGAAAGGGAGGTATCTCCCGGCAGCTCATCCTCTAGCGCTCAAGGATCCCCAAAGAACAGAAAGCGTCCTTGAGCTGAGCGAGGAGACGCGTTACCGGGGGTGTGGGACGCAAGCCCCCTTCCCGGGGCGGGGCCTTCTAGGCCGCCTGGCCATATTTGCTGCAGGGATTGTAAGGTCACTCTGTCCCAGCCCAGAAGTGGGAGCCCCTCTGGCTGGGCCCCGGGTCCCCCTCCTCTTCCCACTCTCTCCCTGGCTGAGATCACAGCCTCCACACCCTGGCTTGGGGGCCACCAGCGTGCCCGGACCTCCCGGGCCAGTGGTCCCCTGCAGCCGACCGGGCCCCGCCTGCTGCCCACCTCCCCTGGGGTCTCCCAGCTGCCCTGACCCCCTGGCACCTGGCCCCAGCTCCCCCGGCCTGGCCACCAGGCCACCCCCGGGACACCGCGTGCTCCCGTGCTCTCTGTCATGCTTACACGGTTCCGGGGGCTCAGCCCGGCCCCACCGGGAGCCCACAGTGGGGTGCGCCGGGCCCAGCGGACTCATCTCCTTGCCCCGCCGCATCTCCTTGCCCTCCTCTCCCCTCCTGGCCCCTCAGGCGCGGTCGGCACGACTCTCCTCTGCGCTGCTGTCTCGGGCTCACAAGTCCCCTCCTCGCTGGAACGGGAGTGTCTCCACTCCACAATGCCACCCCCTCCCAGCTGGCCTCCGCTCCCTTCAGCACTGGAGGGATGTCTTGTTCTTCTCCCTTTTCCGGAATCTAATCTTATGTTTGGAAAATGGAGAGGTACTAAGGAACCAGAGTGATGTCCCATTTCCTCTAATGAGCAGTGAGAATGCCTTGTCATGTCAAGCCTACGGCTCTAAATGTCTTAGGTTTTATATCATTTTAAAAAAAAAAGTGGCAGGGAAACAGATGTTAGTGAGCTTGGCCAACAAGGCCAGAGCCTGCCTTGAGTCAGGGCCCGAGAGGGTACAACCCGAGGTGGGTCCTGCCAGCTGGCGGGGCAGCTGGGGCCAGAGGTTCCTTTCTTGTCCTTCCGGAGCTCACTGGCATGGCCCCTGCCAGCTGGCCTGCTAATGGGACTGGTCCTGGCTCGGCTGCTCTGGGTCTCCATTTCCCCAGTGGAAACTGAGGTTGAAAGAGCTGGGTGATTTCTCCGGTCACCTTGCTGCACACAGCTCCGACGGTGCCCCTTGACAGCATTCCAGTGGCTTCTCCCAGCCTTGCTCGTGGTGTCAGGGCCTGGTTCTGAGTCGTCGGTGGTCCCCGGGGCCAGCACAGGGAAGGAGGCACCTGGGCTTGGGGGCACCCTGCTCCCTGCGGGCCAGGCTCCCAGCCGGGGCAGAGCTGACAGGCCGTCTCTCCCGCCTCCTCCAGATCTGGATGGAGGAACGGCTCTGGGCTCCAGCCATCTTGTCCCTTCCAGGTCCCTGAAGCTATCCGCAAATGCCAGCGCGCTGGCATTACAGTCCGCATGGTGACGGGGGACAACATCAACACGGCCCGTGCCATTGCGGCCAAGTGCGGCATCATTCAGCCCGGGGAGGACTTCCTGTGCCTGGAGGGGAAGGAGTTCAACCGGCGGATCCGAAACGAGAAAGGCGAGGTAGTTCCCGGCCGCCAGCCCTCCCTCGAGTCCACGGTTCTGGCACTTTCTCCACCGCCGCCCCCTCTGTTCAGCCCTGACTGCCCACCCTGCCACCGAGGCTCTGCAGCGTCTGTGCTTTTCCCTCCCAGATAGAACAGGAGCGTCTGGACAAGGTGTGGCCCAAGCTGAGGGTCCTTGCCCGATCGTCTCCCACCGACAAGCACACTCTGGTTAAAGGTAATGGAGTGGGCTCACTCCTCACCCTGCCCTGCCCCTGCCCCGGGGGGCGGGACGCAGGCGGGGTATGGCCGTCACCCCTCGGGTCGTCGTCTGCTCCCAGACGCCCAAAGCTGAGCTTCCAGTTGGGTCTCAGGGTACTCAGCTCTGGACCCATTGCTGCTGGAGACTGTGTCTCAGAGGAAGTCACTGGCCCTCCCTGAACCTCATCGGGAAAATGGGGATAATAATGGAGACTCCCTCAAAGGGCTGACCTGCCAGGGCTCGAGCCTCCACTTCTCTGCGCTCACAGTATCAATGGAAGACGCCAGTAGAGACCAGCTCTCTTCATAGCAGATGGGGAAACTGGGGCCCAGGAGAGGGAGACATTTCTCCAAGTTGCCCAGTGCCGAGCCCCTGCCTTCTACGAAATCCCACCACCCTGTATCATCGCACTGGGTGATGGGCCAGGGTGGGAGAAGGGGGATGCGACTGCCAGTGAAGGCACAGGACTTGGTCCCAAAGATGGTGGACAGCACGGAGGACTGGAGCCTACTGCCCCCCCCCCCGCCCCCGGGCTGGTCACCCGGGGCCACAGGTGGCACCAGACCTGCCCTGATCTGTGTTCCAGGGATCATCGACAGCAACACCGGCGAGCAGCGGCAGGTGGTGGCCGTGACTGGGGACGGCACCAACGATGGGCCAGCCCTCAAGAAGGCGGACGTGGGCTTCGCCATGGTAAGCCACCCGCTGTCAGCCTGGCTCACCACGCCAGGTGGGGCCTTGTGATGGAGGACGTAAGCTTTGTGCAGCAGTGTGGGGGCTAGCGTTGAGGCAAGTTGCAGAGTGCCAGAAGTTTCTTTCTCTCACATCTTGGCCACCTGGGCCTCTGCAAGCTCTGCCTTGTTGGTGGCGGCTGCAGCGGTGGCGCCCTCTTTGTTTGTGAGCAAAACCTCTCTAGTACAAGGACACGTTTGGAGTGGGTGAGGGGGGCTGGGGAAGGGGCCCCGTGGACACGGTGTGTGTGTCCCCCAGGGCATCGCGGGGACTGACGTGGCAAAGGAAGCCTCGGACATCATCCTGACGGACGACAACTTCACCAGCATCGTCAAGGCCGTCATGTGGGGCCGCAATGTCTACGACAGCATCTCCAAGTTCCTGCAGTTCCAGCTGACGGTCAATGTGGTGGCCGTGATTGTGGCTTTCACGGGTGCCTGCATCACTCAGGTGGGCACTGGGGGCCACCGGGGCCCAGGGAAGGCCCCAGGCTCTCCCTCCCACGGCCGGGCTCCTCCCGCCCGGTGCACCTGGACCCCAGTGTGCAGAGCAAGCCCAGGGGACCCCGCCCCCAGCAGGGTGAGGGCTGAAGAGCCCCTACCTGAGGACCCAGTGGCGGGAGCCAGGTTTTTTTTGTTGCAGACTTTTTTGGTTGAGATAGAATTCACCCATCAAAAACTTCACCGTTTGAGAGTATACAATTCAGTGACTTTTAAGTACATTCACAGTGTTGTACCATCATCACCTCTATGTAGTTCCGTCATGTTTTCATCACCCCAAAAGGAAGCGCCACTCCCCCTCCACCAGCCCCCGGCACCCGCTCATCTGCTTTCTGTCTCTACAGACTTACCTATTCTGGACATTTCAGCTACACGGAACCAAATCATAGGTGGTTGTTTGTGTCTGGCTCCTTCACTTAGCACAATGTTCTCGAGGTCCATCCATGTTGTAGCAGGTACTTTATTCCTCTTGATGGTGGACTGATGTTCCATTGTGTGGAGCAAGCACCTTGTGTTTCTGCATCCCTCCATCAATGGGCATTTGGGTTGTTTCCACCTGTGGCCGCTGTGGACATGTGTGTGCAAGTCTTGGTAGACCTGCATTTGCGCTTGTCCTAGGTCTGCTGGGAACTCCGTGGTTAACCTTTGCAGGAGCCTCTTTTCCTTTTTCAGTTCTCCAATTCTCCCCATTAGTGAGTGTCCAGAATTTGTCTCCCTTTCAAAGGTATTTTTGAATTGAGATAAAATCCGCATGACATAGACTGTACCGTAATAGCCATTTGAACCAAAGTGTGCCATCCTGTGGTTTTTGATGCATTGCCCATCTTGTGCAACCGTCACCTATACCTCAGTCCAGAACCTTTTCATCACCCCTGTACCCACCAGGCAGCCACTCCCCACTCTCCTCTCCCCCAGCCCTGGCATCCACCCATTTGCTTTCTGTTTCCATGGGTCTGTCAGTTCCAGAAGTTTCATAGGCATGGAATCCTGCAGGATATGGTCCCTGGTGTCTGTCTTCTGTGAGGCTCATTTTTAACCAACAAGTCAGAGGCGATGGGAAGGAAGGTCCAGTGCAGTTTCTACCTCTTCCTGGCCCTTGGGTGCAGGAATGCATCTGTCGGGCTCTTTTATGGTCTGGGCCAAGTGACAGGGCGTGGCAGCCTCCTGCTAACAGTTTGGACCACACCTTCTAGATCACTGCCAGCAGGTGAGAGAAGAAGGGAGACTGACAACATTTTAAGAGCAGGAATCTGAAAGCCCAGCGAAAACTCTCTGCTAACTTTAAGAAAACATAGGGATGGAGATGTCGCGTTTTTATGGGAAGGTTGGATTTGTTGCATTTTCACTTGAATTCAATTCCAGTGACATTGACCCCAAGCTGCGTCTCCTGCCAGGAGTGGGGGGCCGGTGGGGTTTCCAGGCCCATGTTGGGGTAACTGGCTCCTCTCCACAGGACTCTCCTCTCAAAGCCGTGCAGATGTTGTGGGTGAACTTGATCATGGACACATTCGCCTCTCTGGCCCTGGCAACAGAGCCGCCCACTGAGTCGCTGCTGCTGCGGAAGCCGTATGGCCGGGACAAGCCCCTGATCTCACGGACCATGATGAAGAACATTCTGGGCCACGCCGCCTACCAGCTCACTACCATCTTCACGCTGCTGTTCGTCGGTAGGTTGGCCCAGGGCACCCTGTGCTGTGGCCAGCCCCGCAGGCCCCGGCGCTGTCCGGCAGTGGCAGGGACAGACGGGCACCTGGGGACCCGATTTCCGGTGAGGACCCCTCGGCCCTCACCTCCCTGCCATCCTGGGAGTTTTGTTCTCTGTACGGCATCGGCTCCTTTTAGGAGATTCCTTTATTTACGTGGGGGCGGGTTTGTCGCTTTGTCTATGTGTGGCCTCTCTTCCTGACGTCAGAGGGCCTCCACGGGTCTGATGAGCCTTGACCACGTGGTGGCTTGGCTCTCAGCACATGTTCCTGGGAGTAGACTCAAAGTTCAGTGCAGGCATGGCGGTGGCCAAGGGGCAAGAGTCACCACGTGAGGGCGCCCAAACGGCAGCACCTGGGGTCCTCTCATGGGGCCTTTCTCTGCTATCTCGGGAGCAGAAGCTGGTCATGGCTGACCCGAGAGCCGTTCCTTCCCCAGCTCGAGCCAGTGTGCAAACGGGTCTTAATGTCTTCACCCCTGTCCTGGGGTTTCAGTGCCAGACCCCCCTGGTCTGGACCCGGCCTTGGCTGTGATCTCCCGTTGCTTAGCCTGGGGGCTGGGGGGCTCATGACTTCCAGCCGTGTCGCCCGGTGGTGACGCGCCCACCTGGACCCGGCTCCCCTCACGCGGCCCTGGGCTTGCAGGCGAGCTCTTCTTCGACATTGACAGCGGGAGGAACGCGCCCCTGCACTCGCCGCCCTCCGAGCACTACACCATCATCTTCAACACCTTCGTCATGATGCAGCTCTTCAACGAGATCAACGCGCGGAAGATCCATGGCGAGCGCAACGTCTTCCACGGCATCTTCGGCAACCCCATCTTCTGCACCATCGTGCTGGGCACCTTCGCCATCCAGGTAGGAGCGACGGCTCCACTCTTGCAGGTCCCTCCAGGTCTGCCACTCCCATTTCTAGAACTCCATTCCTTGGCGGGAGGCCACCTTAACTCCAGGAGGCGCTGAGTGTTCAAAACCAGGGCGTATTGATAGAAAATGTGAGGTAGAGCGAGGCCAACAGGCCAGGATAGCTGGTTTCTCGCAGTTCTCAGAGGGGGGGCCAGCCATGGCACAGGGACCACCTGGGGAAGCACCCGGGCTGGTCGGCAGGCAGGAGAGCGGGAAACCCAGAGCAGGAGCTGAGGCAGGAGGGGCAGGCTGAGCACTTGATGGTGTGAATAATTCCCGGGCTCTGGGGTGTAGGGCTGTCCACCTTGTGGTCTGGGACCCAGCCCTGGGTGGTTAGGGAGGGGGACAGTGGCCTGGACGGTGAGAGCCCAGGAACAGAGAGAGTTGGAGTGTGGCCTTGGGACCAGTTGGTCTGTAGTTGAAAAGCTCACCCCTGGAAGAGGACTCCTCCCACGGAGGGGCCATGAGGCTGCGGGAGGAACATGGCTAACATGACCGAGCCTCGCCCGAAGGCTGGAAAAGGGACAGTCCGGGGCGCCTGGCTCAGTGGGCACCTTGCAGCAAGCGAGGCCACGTGCCCGTCCGGCACAGCACCCACGGCCTGTGGTCAGCCGGTCTAGGAAGCTTCTCTAGGCACTGGCTGAGGTGGGGACGAAGGGAAGGAGGCCAGAGAAAAGAAGGCTCCCGGGAACTGCCTGTCTACCTGGGTGAAGCAACAAGCCTTCTGACTCCCTGAGCTCGGCCCACAGGACAGGGGGAGCCCCGAGGGCTAGAGGAGCTGGCCGGACGCGCCTCCCGCCCACCCCTCTTCCACAGATTGTCATCGTGCAGTTCGGCGGAAAGCCCTTCAGCTGCTCCCCGCTGTCTACGGAACAGTGGCTCTGGTGCCTGTTTGTTGGTGTTGGGGAGCTGGTCTGGGGACAGGTAAGTGTCTGCCTCGGTGGCTTTCCCAGCCCTGCCCCTTTCCAATTTGTCTGGGGAACTGTGGGCAGCCCAGGGTCCCCTAGCCTGCCTCTGGGACAGGCCATGACCTAGGTGCAGGGCCACCAGTGACAGCCTCAGCAGAGAGCATGCAAAGGGCCATGGCTGGGATGTCACAGCGCCCAGCAAAACCACCCGCCGCTCCCCTTGCCACGGTAGGAGCTGAAAATCGTGCCTTAGAGTTGGGTGGCTTGGAAAATGCTCACATATTTGAAGCTACACAATACCTCTGTGAACCTTCCAGACAAGGTGGCTTCAACGGCAGGTGTTATTCTCTGGAGGCTAGATGTCCAAGATCATGCTTACATAGGGCAGGCCCAGGAGAGGCCGGGCACGAGCTCCCAGCTCCCCCGCCAGGGGAGTCGCGTGGCAGTGCAGTTTCTCCCAGCAGTAATGTGTGATGACACGCACGGGTACCACCATCGGGGCAGCTCCCCTGAGTGGTGCGGTCCGGGGACTTGAGTGGCGTCGGTCCTGGAGGCCTGGGGAGCCCGTGTGACTTAGTTACTCAATCTCCGCGCCCCGGAGGTCAAGCTGGTACATGCGACCCAGGGACCCGCCCCAAATCACCGCGGCAGTGTAGCCCGCCTGCCCTCGGCCCCAGCTAAACCATGAGCCAGGCCAGGGCCAGACCTTGGTCTGGCGAAGCGAGTCCCTTACGTCACACACTGTGCGGGAAGGTGGCGTGAGCCGCTCCTCTGGGCGTCGACGGAGGAGGGTCCACCGGCACGCACACTGCTTTGGAGAGCAGGATTCGGCAGCAGGCAGAGGCGGCCCAGGGGCCGCCCGCAGGGAGCAAGCACTGAGGAGAGAGCTGCACACGGTGCCGGGGACTGTGCAGGGGCGGGCGCACACACGGCCTGGGCCTGCATCAGCGGAAGGCGGGCAGCCTGCATCCGCTCCCGGCCCCAGCAGAGCTCCCACCTCTGACGGCCACTTCTGCCTGCTGTCCCTCACCTCTGGCGACCCAGGTCATCGCCACCATCCCCACCAGCCAGCTCAAGTGCCTGAAGGAAGCGGGGCATGGGCCCGGGAAGGACGAGATGACCGACGAGGAGCTGGCTGAGGGCGAGGAAGAGATCGACCACGCCGAGCGGGAGCTGCGCAGAGGCCAGATCCTCTGGTTCCGGGGCCTCAACCGGATCCAGACGCAGGTAAGCCGCCGGGCTGCTCGGCCGCTCTGGCTCTCCCGCCTCGCGAGGGGGGCAACAAGCCAGAGGCGGAGAATGGGCGAGATGAGCCTGAGAGGACAGGGAAGCCCTTGGGGCTTGCCGCCACGACCACAAGGGCAGTTGCCGGATGTGCCGGATGACAGTACGTCTCCAAGATGGCCTCTCCCTGACGCCTCGCTCAGAGCCCAGGTGGCCCTCCCCGCTAGTGGGCACAGGTGTCAGCTAACGGCGTGTGCTGTGACCCAGAGCTGTATCTCAGGGAGATGGGGGCACGGGCCACCCACTGTTTGAGTAGCTGCTGGGACTCGTTTTCTTTGCTGGGAGCTGCCCCAGGTCATGGGGCAGGGGCCTTCTCGGGATGAGGCAGATGCCCGTTTCCAATAGCCTTTGGTGAGCTCACCATTCATTGGGTTATACTGTGAATTCTGTGGAAAGGCTTCATTTGGGAAGTGAACTCTGGTAACCAAGTTGGTCCGTTCTGTGCATCCCAATCTCCTCTATAAACTCAGACAGCCAGGACGACTGCCCAGCTGTGGGCGCTTGCAAAGGCTTCCTGAGAGTCTGCCTGACAGAGCCACCCTCGCTTCCTGCCCCCAGCTCTTCCTGGCCAGCCTTCTTGCCAGAATGTTCCATACTTGCTGTCTCTCTCATCATAGCCTGACATCAGCCCTCAGCACCCCAGAGGCGGTTCTCACCAAGGTCTGTGAGACACCCTTCTGGCTCCCGAGCTGGGCTGTCCCTCCATCCCTCCCGCTTGCGGACTGTTTCCCAGCGCCCTTCCGGAAGTGCGGTCCGCCCTGCTCTCCTGGCAGCTTGCTGGCCCCTCTCCATCTTCCTTGCCTGTCACTCCCACCTCCCACTGAGACCGTGGTCTGCCCTGTCGCCTGGCTGTGACCCTAGCTGCTGGAAGTCCCACGGTCCCCGGGGCACTGGTCTCTTCTTGCCAGTTCCCCGTGGCCTGGCCCTCCCCGCACAGCCTCCAGATGGCGACCAGGCGCCCCTCATGCACCACCTTCTCCTCTGCCTCACGGCACCCACCCTGGGCTCAGGTCAGCCCAGACTCAGGCCCCACCTCCCCAAGCCCACCTCCTCCCGCCCCCCAGCTCCTGATCCATGGCTCCCTCACTTCTACTGCCCAAGCCAGAGCCCTGGAGCTGTCCCAGACCCTCTTCCTGTCTCCCCACACACGTGGCACATTGGCATGGCCCTTCGAACGCGCATGCCCGGTCCAGCCACCTCCGGCCCCGCCCCCAACATCCTCCTGGCTCAGCCGCCCACGTCTCTGCCTGGACTGAGGCTCCCAGGGTGCACCCTGGACCCCTGCAGCCTATTTGCAACATAGCCAGCGTGTGACACCCCATCACTCCCTGCTCCTCCCGGGCCGTTCTCCGTGCTCTGTCCTGGACCCACAGCCCCACTGCCCCGACCCAGCTCCAATTGCTCTTGCCCCGGAGACCCACCGGCAGGAAGAACACCACCGGGCGCCTGCTTGGGTGGCTTCCCGCGTGGCCGCTTGGCCTGGGCCAGGACCTGAGGGCACAGCTCTCCCCAGCGCCCGCCTCCAGCCTGTCACAAGTCACCATGGGCTCATCCCAAAGAATCCTCCATGCCAGGTGCCCAAAGCGCCCTCCCAGTGCACGCGGCTCACCAGCTGCTGCCACACAACCCCTGGGGGCCTAGTCTCTGGGCGCCCCTCTCCTCCCCAGGCGCCAGCCTCAGCTCCCCGGCCAGAAGCTTTCAGCCTCCCGTCTGCCTCTCGGCATCACCCCACGTGCCCTGCGTCCCCGGAACTCCTGCTGCCTTCCCAGACTCCCACTCTGCTTGCCGCGTTGCTGTGCCTCCATGCTGGCCACTGTCTGGGCCCCAGGCCTCCGCAGCCCCCACCGTGTCCCCTGGGGCCCCTCCTCATCCCACGGCGGCCCCGTGAAGCCTTCTCAGAGTCCCAAGGGGCTGCTCCGGGCCTCTGGCTCAGCCCTCCCGGCATCGCAGGCGCCTTGGCCAGCGTGGCGGGGGAAGGATGTCTTGGGCCCGGCCAGAACACTGAGCGCCCAGTAGAATGGGAGGAGCCTTTGTCACCAGCTGTCTAGGTTTTCCCCGTGGCCTCCTGGCTGCTCAACTGTGAGCACCCACCCACCCATCCCGCCCCGACGGGCTCCGGTGTGTCATGCTGGGCGGGTTCTGCAGCAGAGCCTATTTGCTTCCTTCGCTGAGCCAAAGTCAGTGTTAGCTCTTCTAGCAGCCAAGACCACAGCCCTGCCCCAATCCTAGGTGTCCGGGAAGAGGTCTCTGGTGCCCCGGTCACCTGTGCGTCTGTGTCTTCTTACTGCCTGCAGGCTCTTGGACCTGACACTGCCACCCCGTTGGTAGAGTGGGTCCCCTCAGTCAGAGCCTTGCAGTTCCGGGCTGGTCGGGTCCCTGCTTTCCACACGGGGAAATGCGGCCCAGAGAGAAGGGACTTGCCCAAGGTCACCCAAGTCTCCTTCCCCCATCCCTTAGCCCTGGCCTCTCCACGGAGCCACTCATTCCTCCCCTTGACTCCACCACACTTCTCAGGAATGCCGAACCAACCAGTCGCTTTAGTTCACTTTTTAAGAGCGCTTGTTCATTTTGATTCAAAATACCTGCTTGCAAAGCAGAAATAAAGCCCCTCAAGTTGCATACGCCCCATGCCAAGAGAAACGTTCTCTAGGCAGCCAGCCCTAGATTTCCAACCTTTGCAAGGCACAAAATTGCTCCCCAGACTTCAGAGACCAGCACAAGTTTTTATGTTGCTAAGTGAAGGCATTTCCTAAGCTGCTGCCCGCTCTCACCATCATTCCAGGCACATAGAAACGCACCAGCCAGGAAGGGTGTCATTCCAGAATAAAAGAGTCCTCCAAATGCAGGACGTGGAGCTTTTCAAAGTGCTCACGACGTGGTCTATTTCGCATTCCATTCTAAACCAGAGAAGCTTCAGCAGTGACTGGGCCTCGTTCCTGGCCCAGTGTGGGGGGCTTCCGGGTAGGCGTGGGGCGGAGGGATAATTCTGTGGTATTTTGACTGATACCATCATCGCCTCGGGACACCATGCGGAGAGGCCCAATCAGAGGCAGGAAAGGCATTTTTCCCTTCCCTTGTCGCCTTTGCCACAGTAAGAGTCCCCTCTTGAGACAGTCCCCTGTCTCCGTAGCCTTAGAAACATCTCAATCTAGGGAGGAGATGCCCCCCGCCCCGCAAAGAGACAGCGACATCGGCATGGGTCATCTTCCTTCAGTGTGCTGGGGCACTCGGCACTGCGCCAGTCCCCGTGGGCACTCAGTATGCCTTACTTCTGCTGGGCAGAAGGAGGCTCAGTGGTGCGTACACAACAATTAGTCTGTCTGGCAGCGCGTCCAAGGGTTGAAATGCCGGCCGTCTTCACTTTGGTTGGGATGGGGGCCGTCTGAGCACTCCGCTGCTCACGTCATCCAGTGAACTATGTGGCACTTTCTAGAAATCAGATCCACCTTCTAAGGCCAGAGATTCCACACACACTCCCCACTAAGAGGGGACATTCTCTAAGAAGCGGCCCGAAGTACGCCACAGCGGGCTGGCCTCCCAGAATCTAGACACACGGTCTTCTGATGGGGGGACGTTCACAGTGGCCACCCAGCTACGGTTCCTTGGGACCCCACGCCTGGGCTTGCTCCACCCCCAGGCCCCCCTGCCAGCCAAAGGCGGGTCGGGAAACCCAAAGATACTGCATCTCTGGCAAGTTCACCCCCATGGCTCTCATTTCCTGAAGCCGCCTAGGAGGCTTTAAGGGTGGGGGACAAAGTAAAGCCATCTTTGCTCCCCAGACCCAGGCTCTCCACTCTCCCTCCTGCCCTGCCTGTGGGAAGGCATTCCGATGAGAGAAAGCAGGGGCTTTGGGGAAACCCCCTCCCCCTCTTTTAAAATCCATTCTTACACTGAGACTTCCCAGGGAGTACCCCTCAGTCACTTATGGCAATATAAACACAGGACGGGCCAGGGAAGGGTACTTACTGATGAGTGGCTTGCGATGAACATATCGTGAATGCAAATGGCTCTGTCTAAAGTGTTTGCGGTGCACCCGATCCAGCGTCAACCCCCGCGCGCCGGGTCTTCTGAGCGCTAATCATTTGCTCAGCAAAGCCTCTCGTGGTGGATGACGCAGAGGCCAGACTCGGCCTCGGCCTCGGCCCCAGCAGAAGCACCGAGGCGGCCTCAATGAGGCTTTGCTGTCACGATATGCACCCAGTGTGGCCCCTGTCCCCGCCCAGCCCCACCCCCGTGCGGTCGCGGGGACTACAGTGCAAGCCAACCTTTATCTCATTTTCTCTCCCACAGATGGAGGTAGTGAGTACCTTCAAGAGAAGCGGTTCATTTCAGGGTGCTGTGCGCCGGCGGTCCTCGGTCCTCAGCCAGCTCCATGACGTAACCAATCTTTCTACCCCTACTCACGTAATTCTCTCTGCTGCCAATCCCACCAGTGCCGCTGGGAGTGAGTCTTGAGTCCCCTTTTCTCTCATAAATGGCATCTCTGGGGGAGGAAAAAGCCTCCCGCCTCTTCCTTCTCTTTTTTTCCAGTCTTACATCCTCCGCTCACCGAGGCTTTTCCGTTCTTTCTTTATCGCCCTGTTCAGTCCTTCCCGCCCAGACGGTGTGTCTCTCTAAAGCCATATCCTCTTATGAAATGTACTGAATCCATGGCACTGCTGGACCTTCTGTTCTTTCCTTTGGTTTTTGGGGTTTTGTTTAGCGCTCCTTCTGTCGCTGGTTTTCTTTTCTTGAACTTGTCTGCCTTTGCTGATGGTTCTTCATGAACTTGGCCGCTTCTGGTGGTGTCTGGTGTCAGTCAGGTTGGGGCCTTGGTCAGTGTTCCACGGGGCAGCTCGAGGGAGGCGTGCGGGCTCAGGGCCGCCCCCAGGACTGGAAGGAGAGGCGAGCGCCTTTGCAGCGCCATTCACAGCGGAAGAACCCAGCCCGCCCTCTTGGGACTAAAGCAGCAGCTTCCAGAGCTCTCCTTGGAGTGGTTTCCAAAGGCAGTACACCTGAGCCCCGGGCGTTAAAGGTGACCCCAGGAGCACTCCTCATGCCTCGAGCCCGCCCTCGGCCACGTTTCCTTTTGTTCCCAAAGCATCTTCGCTGTTTCCAAGCAGGCCTCAGGATTGGAAGGTCTTAACCTGATCTGGTCCAGACTCTCTCTCCTCCTTCCTTCGAGAAGCTGGGAGAAATTGCTTCCTTTTCATACGTCCCTCTGAAAAGTTCCCGCCATGTCTGTCACATTTTAAAAGGAACCCAGGGGCTGTCCTAAAGAGGTAGAAAGCTCCACATTTCTTTACAAAGACAAAGGGCAAGCCACTAGGCCATGGAGCCCAGCACCCCACGGTCCGCCCAGTCAGAGACAACACAAGGAACAGTGTGGGCCCCCCACTGCCCCCCACTGCCCCCCAGAGCCACCTGCTTCTCACAGCAAACTCGAGATTTCAAAAGCCAAACAGTACACCTTCAAGTATGAGCCCAGAGCCCCTGCCAGGATGGTTCACTGCTACCTGTTTCCTTTCCTTCCAGTGGGACCCGGCAGCTCTCGCCTCTGTGAACACATCACTTCCCCATGGGCGGAAGTTGTTAACTGTGCTTTTCTCCCACACCAGACTCTGGGATTTTCTTTTTGCTTGATTTCTTCTCTTTTCCTGTTTTCTTTTGTCTTGTGTTTTCTTTTTTGTTTTTTCTTTTCTTCTTCTTCTTCTTTTTTTTTTAGGAACTGGTAAGAGGTCCCCAGTGGAGGGCGTCCCTCCTCTTGCTTAAGCTGTCCTTTCAGACCACTCTGCCCTTTATGGAAGGGATGTACTGGTCCCCACTGGGGCCACCTTGTCCCCTTTGGAAACAGCGCACACGTAAACACACACACACACACACGAGCGTGCTCCCATCCCACAGGCCACACACGTGTCCAGCTCCCTTGAACGTTCACTGAGCCACCCACCCGGGGCCGCAGACGCTGGCTGACGGCCGTCACAGGCGAGCTGGAAAGCTCGTCCCACAGGGCACTTGGCACCACTCCACCTGGGGAAGCCGGCAGGAGGCTCGGCCAGGGCCTGCTGGGCCGCAGCTGCCCTCCCCTGTCACTTCCTTCACGTGTTCCTTTGCCATCTCTCTCTGTGCCTCCTCTCTGTCTGTCTGTCCATCCGCCTGTGTGTTGACTTGGGGGAAGGCATCCCGTCCCTCCTCTGCTCACCCCTAGGCCTTCCCCACACTCCTGCTGAGGCCGCGCTGTCTGGGGGCCTCAGGCCGCCTCCCTGGGGGCAGCCTCCTTCTCCTCTCTCTTCCTCGGCTTCTAGTACCTTCCTTCTTTCTGCGGCCACCTGTCCTGTCCCCCTTCCCAGTGCCGGGAGCCCAGCAGCGTGGGGTAGGAGCCGCTCCCGGGGGACCTAGGTAGCTCCTGGCCAGAAGAAGGGTCACTGTCCATCCACACCACGTACCACTGGGAGACGAGCGCCTTCTGCCTGAGGAGGGTCCCGATGTCCTGACTCACAAGATGCTGGATGGAGGGCCAGGTGGCACCAGGGGACGTTCCTGCTTCCAGAAGCTGCCGACCAAGACCACTCCCTGCACCATCACCGCTTCCCAGTCCAAGCTTCAAAGACCCCGAGAAATCACCAAGTCTGGCACCCACGTCGTACGAATCAGGGGAAGGCCTGGCAGAGTGGAGGACAGCCCTAGGCCTTCAGTCTCTCTCTCGGAACTTACCAGAAGAAAGGCAGGGTGCAGTGGTCACGGGGCACAAGGTTTCCTCAGGAAAACCCAGCTCTTTCAGGAAGGCTTCTGTCCTCCTTGCCTACCACCCGGCCAGGCCGCGCCTCCTCCCGAGCGCCGCGGCCAGTCTCGGCCCAACATCGCTTCCGGTGAGAGCCTCAGGCTGTGTAGGTGGAAGGCCTGGTTGCGGGTGTGGACAAGGAGCCCGAAGGCCAGAGTGACAGGTGACATCGCTCACCCAGTGCAGGCCCCGGCACGCAACATCGACGCAAGAAGTGGCCAGAGTCCGAGGGGGAGGACAGCCCCTCAGAGGAGTGATGGGGGGAGGCTAGAGGTGCGATGGTCCTCGGGGCTCAGCGCGCCCACATTCACAGCCACGCACACTTCCTTTTGACCTCCGACACCCCGCCCCCGGCTCCAGAATGGCCTTGGCCTGTCTCCCCGCTGCCCACTCAGCCGTCTCTCCTGCCTGCCTTCGTGGCCGCCCCACCACAGCCATTGCACGGGACCCCAGCCATGCCGGGCCTTGTGCCACTATGTAGGAAGCTCACTGAATGAAAAAATAACTCATAGAAACTTCCAGAACATAAGCTTCCCCTTGAGGAGTGCTGACTATAGTTGAAAGGGCACCATCAGTCTTCTGGAAACGAAGGGGGTGTGAAATCCTATCCCATTAGTGTGTCAGTCACCCTCATTCCTGCCCCAATCACACTCTCACACAGTAATTCTTCAGGAAGCTCGGCCTCATTCCCCAGCTGGCTCTTAGGATCCCCAAGGTGTAGGCAGACAGGAGGTGTCTATTCCCTCAGGTTTGCTAATGAGCGGCAAGCCCGGGCCGCCAGATGGCTGCCCCCAGGTGCGAGCGCCCCCCCAGCCACATATCCGCAGCCTGTTCCCCAGCAGCCTGGCCCTCCTGCAGCAACAGTGGGCCCCTGTGCTCAAACGCTTACTGTCCCAGGGGCAGGTGGCGAGTTTGCTCAGATGTGCCCAGAAGGACCCCTCAGGGCCCTTCAGTTCTGATCAACCGAAAACATATCATGACAGTTGCTTTATTTTAATTGGCTTTTGCCGACTTGGCAAAGCCCAGCCCGGCGAGCCCCCGGGGCTTCCGTGGACACGCCCTTCTGGAGCCTGGGGAGACACGCCCCTCACACACTCCTAGAGCCCCACTGAGGAAGGAGCCCTGCAGAGTGAAAGCTGTCTTGTTTGCTGGAATTTGCTTCCTTCTCAGGAAATCCATTGATTTCGAGGCAAGTCTGCCCACGGGGCTTTCTGGGAATAGTGTATTGGCATTTTTGGTCAGCTCTTTGACAGTGTGCACACTGTCTCCGCACTACGAACAGTGTCAGCCCTACCTGAGCCTCCTGCAGCCAGGGACCCTACCACATGGAAGAACCTTCCAGGCAATTCCTAAAGCACATGCCAGCTTGCAGCCTAAGGCAGACCCTGAAAGCCCTGCTCCAGAGCCCCCCACCCCCGCAGACACTTCCTGGCCGACTCCTGGGGCTGGGAGCCAGGGCCCAGGAAGCCCAGGAGACTTATCTGAGGCCCTGCAGCTGGAGACAGCCAGGATGAGAGGCAAGGCCAAGCCCCTGGAAAACGCAGGACTCTCCGTGCCTGGGTCAGTTCAGTGCAACATCTTGTTGACACCGGCCACTGAATCTGGCCTGTCCCGGTCCTGGGCACACGTGCACGCCCACAGAATGGGAGGTAATCTTCACAACTCACAAGCCACCAGCATTTTCGGCTGGCCGGCACACACAAAGCTGTGTCTTTGGTTTGGGATTCAATCCCTCAGTGAAAGAGCCGACTGTGGAGTCTGAATGTTCACGTCTTCTAATTCCATGGTGAGGAAAGGGAGCCTTCCCCCTTGCTACCCCCTTGATTCTGGGTCCATCACTGCACACCTCTTTGTGTTGGTCTCAAGTCACGATTCACCCTCATGCCTACAGGGAGGGTTTGGGACTTGGCAGCCTAAAGTTCATGGAGGCGCCATGGCTCTCCCGGGCTGCTGTGTTCAGAATTTGCTCTAAATCCAAAGCCCCGTTGCCAGGGAAGCTGCCAGGTTCCTTCTTCCCACAGAAGGTTCTGGATAGTGGTTGGTACGGAAGGACAGGGCAGGAGTTGGATGGAAGTATTTTGAGCTCTGTGAGCTTCACAGTGAGAGAGAAGGGAGGGTGCAGAGGGTGACGACGCCCCCAGGGCCTGCTCCTCCCACAGTCCAAAGGTGTCAGACCCAGTTTCTGTTGTGGCCATTGTCATTGTTGTTCGGGAGCCTTTGCTTTTATTTTTCTCTCCTTTTCTTTTCCTTTAATGGGGTGGGAGATCCTTCATCCTTCGCTTTCCTCCCTGCTTCCACGTCCCTTCTCCGCCTCCACCACCACCTACATTGCAAACGCAAGCGATTAAAGTTCAAAACAAAAGCGGGGTACATCCACTTTCAGCCGCGACCTTCCCCCCTTCTGCTTGCAACTCTTCATCAGTAGCATGGTCCCGTGGCAGAGTCGGACACAAGCATCCTTTCTCCTTGTGGCCGGGGTAGTCCTGCGGGTCTGGAGTATCACGTGCCCCATCCCCGCTAATGGAGCTCACGGTGAGGGGAAGACAGGCCAGGGCTCACGTGCGGGGGCGAGGGCCGGGCAGCAAACAACAGAGAAGGAAGTTTGCGCTGAGTGCAGGTGGTCACCAGCCTCAGAGGGAAAGGAAGCAGAACGAGAGAAACATTAGTGGCACTATTTTGGATAAAGGTTGTCCGGGACAGCCTCTCAGAGGATGATTTGTGAGCTGAGTTCCAAATAAGGAGGCACGGCCGACATGGGATGATCTGGTGGAAGAAGAGTGTAGGCGGGGGACAGGGCAGGGGTGATGGCCCTGGGGGACACCCAAGCTTGCTGTTCCGAGCACCGTGGGCGGAGAGCGCTGGTCGGGGAAGCTATGGTGGGAGACACGTGCCAGGCTGCGTGGGCCCCCTACTCCCAGCACCTACCCACTGAGCCCCTGCTGCATGCGGGTGCTGTGCTGGGTGCTGGGGACGTCAGGGGCCTTATGTTCCAGTGACAGGAGACAGAGGAGAGAATAATGGGATGTGTGGGATGTTTGAAGGTGAACCATGCTGGGGAGAAAAGGAGGCAGAAGAGGTGCCGGGGTGCTGAGGGAGATGAGTGGATTGCGGCTGTAAACGGAAAGAGCTGAGGGGGAGCCATGAGGCTCACTGGGGAAGAGCCTTCCTGACAGAGGGAACAGCCAGTGCAAAGGTCCTGAGGCAGGAGTGTCGTGCTTGAGGAAGAGCCGGGAGGCTGGAGAGGGTAAAGGCGAAAGAGGAAGAGAATGGCCCGAGGCAGGCCCTGGCAGGACTTTTCCTTTGAGGGAGACACAGCCACTGAAGTGTTTGGACCAGTGGAAGGTGCGACACGCTCTGACTTCCGCTGGAAAAGATTGCTCAGGCTGCCATGCTGAGAAGAGACTGTGGACGTCAAGGGTGGCAACAGGGAGACAAGGGAGGAGACGTGGGGGGGTGGGAGGTAAAGCTGAAGAAGCAGGCAGAGCCCCGAGTCTGGACATTGAGGCGGGAGCTCCTTAGCAGGCAGATGGCTAGAAGCACCCAGGAAATGCGTGGATGTGGACGGAGAAAAGGCCCAGACGACCCTGGGGCCCTTGGCCACGATAGGAGATGGGCAGCAGCAGGGGGACCTGGAAGCAGGGGTGCGGTGTGGGGGGCACGGGGCGCCCAACGGACAGGTCCCTGGGGAGTGGGGGCAGAAGAGAACAGGGCCAAACGAAGCTGGGCCCCTGCGTACCAACAGCTGGAGGGGCTGCGGCCCCGAGAGAGGGGCAAAGAGTAACCTAGACGAGGGGGACGGAGCTGACAGCGAAGGAGGAAGCGGGCCGCGGTGTCAGAGGCCAGGCGGTGGCGCGCAGCAGGCCTCACTCGGAAAGGGGAGGGAAGCCGTGGGGCAGCCCCCGGCCCCAGCCGGACCTGCTCCTGGCTGGCTGTGATCTAGAAGCCCTCTTTACTGGCCGTCTTTCACGTCTTTCTTTACCTTTAAATTCTCTCACAGTAACCTGGACCTGGGGGCGTCCCGCACTGCGCAGACCAGTGTGAGCGCCACCAGTCGGGACCCAGCGCAGCTTCAGCAGCTGCTGGGGTGTTTGGAGTCGCTGCCTGCCACACAGCGAGGGCAGGGCCTGACTCAGCGGTCAGAGAGGAGGACCAGAGACCCCAGGGGCGGCAGCCACGCGGGCTGGAGCCCGGGAAAGATCCAGGGACCAGGCGGGGGGCGTCTCTGCGCTCGGGGGCTGCAGGGAGACACAGCCGCAGCGCTTGAGGCGGGGACGGCTCCGCCCTGGAGACTTTCGGGAAAGAGGGGCCCCAAGACACGCTGATGTGCGGCACTGGGTCTGTGCCTGCAAGTTTCAGCCAGAGCCCTGCACCAGGATGCAAGGACTAGGCAAGGGGCAGGGTCGGCGGGGGGCAAGGCTGACGGTCCTCCTGGACCTCCTCCAGTTCGAGAGGCCCATTAGCCATCGACGGGAGGTACAGGAGCAGCAGATGCAGGCGGAGGCGGTGCAGGGGGCATTGGTGGCGTCGAGGTGGGCTGTGCGCTGTGGGTGGCACTCACAGCCTTGAGGGCAATGACATCCCTTTGGGCGTCCTAGAGATGGACAGGTGGCCTGAGGACACTGCCCTGGCCCCTGCGACAGTCCCAGGCCAGGAGAGGAGCTTCAGGAGGCAGTAAGGGTCACGCACTGGGGAAGAGCGCTGGACCCACCCAGCTGTGACCAGGCTTTCGCAGGGACGCGCTAAACTCCACGGTGGGGATGTCCTCAGACTCCCAGGTGCGAGCTCAGGCCTCCAGGGCGGCCCTCTCTTAGAAACGTTTCCCAGTTCCCACCAAACCCGTGTCCCGGGGGTTGACTGTGCCCTTCAGCGTGGAGTGGCCTGAAAACTCCCCATCATAAGACCAATCCCAGGCCATGTGTTAAGAGCCCAAGATTTGCATGCAGGGAAATGGAAGCTGGAGGGAAGCTGACTCACCGTCAGCTGTAAGACACTCAGGATGACTCAAGCCGACGGCGCACGTTGGAGTGGGCAGCCTGGCACCTTCTGCTGGTGACTGAGCGGCCGCTCTGCGCCGGGCTCTGGCGACAGGCAGCAAACGAGGCTAGTGAGGGGCATCAAAGTGAGTCTCTGATTACACCCGGGAGGAGGGCCCTGAAGGAGCCTTCCAGGCCAGAGCAACAGAAGCTGGGGAGGGAAGAGCCGGCTACCCTCTGGGGGAGCTGGGATGAGTTTGAGCAGGGGCCTGGCCTGATCACATGACCCAGGTCCAGGTGAGGGGAAAGGATGTAGCCAGGGGCACCGGGACACTGCTGGCAAACTTCCCACAAAGGCCTCCAGGGCCAAGGGTGGCAGCACGCCGCTTGCTCCCATTTCTGTGGCTTGAGGGGGTGGCTGGCTGCCGGAGTAGGTCCTCCACCACCACACAGCCACAGCCAGTGTCCCATGGGCTCTCCCACAATCCTGGCCCCAGAAAAGGCCCAAGTCATGAGGCCACATCTGCCGTGGCCACAATAAGTGAATTGTTTCTTTCCATTACAAATGGCAAATGATTGTCAACTTCTGTGTCACCCCGAGCTCGGAAGCCCGTCTGGGGAATGCAGGATTTAAGATATGGAATCAGAAAAGTCCAATGTTATGGAGCCCTTGGGCTCAGTTTTTGTTTTTGCACTTGATTGTGAGGTTCTCCTGGGTTAAACTGACCTAGGAGCACTGAGCTTGGCTGACCCCGGGATCCAGACACTGGAGGGTTGAAAGGGATTCATGGTCTAAACCAGGGGGCAGCAATGAACATTGGACATGTCCTTCAGAGGACACGGCATGGCCGTGTACCAATGAGACTTCATCTACAAAACCAGGTTGAGGGCCAGAGTTAGCTCTTGGGCCACAGTTTTCCGACACCTTGTCTAAACCAAGGAAACCCAAGCCTAGGACCCTGGACCTGGAAATGGCTTTCGAGCTCACTTCGTGTCCACCCACTCACATAGGGAGGCTCTGGCCTCCCCATCTCAGCACAGGACCAGCTGGCTAGTGCGAAGCCCAGCTGAAGGCTTCCCATCGATTCTGCCTCCTAGAAACATGAGGGAGCCCAGGCTGGGGGCCCAAGGAAGGAGCAGAGAGAGGCAGCAAACCGAGGAGACTTGAGCACATGTGGAGGTGAAGGCAGGACAGCCAGCGGAGGCCAAGAGGCTAGTTCTGAGAGCAGGGTCCTGTGGGAGGTGCGGAGGTCAGGGGTGCCTGAGCTCAGCTGGGGCCTCGGTGGCTGGGGAGCAGGGCATTGTGGGAAGCTTTTCCCCAGGGGGCACTTGTGCTGATCTGAGGTCTGCAGATGCCAGTGGGGCAGCCAGGGAACAAGGTGTAGCAAATGTGAGTGGGGGAAGCATATGGCCCCCAACCAAATTCCAGGGTCTG
Organism: Aethalodelphis obliquidens; assembly: GCF_003676395.1. NCBI lineage: Eukaryota > Metazoa > Chordata > Mammalia > Artiodactyla > Delphinidae > Aethalodelphis > Aethalodelphis obliquidens. The sequence goes on from NW_020838062.1 coordinate 2,692,103, forward strand.
AAAGAAGTCGTGTGGTTTGGAGAGTGAAAATGAGGAGGGTGAGAAAGGCTGGAGAGGCGGGTATCGGCAGACTACAAAGGGCCTCTGATGGCAGGAGATGCAGGACGGAACGGTCTGAGAAGGGAAATGATGACCAGATCAAACACATCCACCTGGTGAATCAGGGCATCCGAGCAGGACAGGCTTGGTCGGTGTAAATTAAAAATGGGGCCATTTTCCATCTTGGATGCCTCCAGATGGGGGACTGGTAGGCTCTTAGGCCTGGAGCTCTGATGAGGGGCCTGGGCCGCAGTCCATGGTTATAGCCAGATGAGCCCAGAGCTGTGGCCAGGGTGAGGAGGTGAGCCTGGGGGTGTGCACAGGGAGGAGGGGGACAGGGACAGGCCGGGGCTCTGGGCACTCTGGGACAGAGTCACAAGCAGTGGAGGAGGTGAAGACAGAGAAACCGGTGAGGTAGGAGGAGGGCCAGACAGGGGCAGTGTCAGGGGAGCCAGGAGAAGTTCCCAGAAAGAGGGGCAGGTGGCCCCTGGGGGATCAAATAAGATGGAGACACAGAAGGGCCGTTGGGCTTAGCAGCACGGAGAGTGATGGGCAGATGTGTCTGGGCCTGGCCAGCACGGGCTGCTGCCACAGGAGCCGGGGGACAGGGGAGAGGGCGCCGAGAAGCCAGGGAGGGGAACCAACGCGTGAAAGGCCTGCAGTGTGCCCACAGGCTGGGGACTTTCTCTTGCCAGAAAGTTCCTCGGACTCTCTGGAAAGAGAAAGTGGAGAGCCCAGTGTCCAGCACTGTCCCTTTGCCCAGTCATCTTTCTGGGCTCCCACGTTGGAATCCCCCCCACTCAGTGCAGGGGAAGGGGCAGGAGGGAGCAGTCAGGAGTCCCGTGAATCCATTGCTCTTGAGTTCCAGAGTATCTGCCCAGGTCAGCCTAGAAAAGCCACCGCCATTCGTCCCGCATGTGCATCAGGTGACGGGAGGGAGACCGCAGCGGGGCAGAGGGCTCTGACTGTTCTGTTCCAAAGGACAGACGTTTGTCATGCGGTGACCCCTGCCGTGGGTGTGGGCTGCACTCACCGCTGATGGCCTCCTTCCCTCTTCCTTCCTCGCCCCCCCCCTCCCTCCTGCTCACTGGCCCTCCCCCTCCCCCTCCAGATCCGGGTGGTGAAAGCATTCCGTAGCTCCCTCTACGAAGGCCTGGAGAAACCCGAATCCAAGACCTCCATCCATAATTTCATGGCGACGCCCGAGTTTCTGATCAATGACTACACCCACAACATCCCGCTCATCGATGACACGGACGTGGACGAGAACGAGGAGCGCCTGCGGGCCCCGCCCCCGCCCTCCCCCAACCAGAACAACAACGCCATAGACAGCGGCGTCTACCTGACTACGCGCGGCACCAAGTCAGCTACCTCGTCAGTGTTTTCTTCCCGCCCCGGGAGCCCGCTCCACAGCGTGGAGACGTCCCTCTAAGCAGAACTGCTCTCGGCACGGCACGCGCACTCCCCGCACACACACGCACCCGGGCGGGCCGGACGAGGGCACCGGCCACGAGGAGGGCCTGCCAGGCCGCTGAAGATGCTCGAAGGCACCTGCCAGGAGCCAATGCATTCTAGGCTTCTTACTCAGGAGGACCAGGAAGGGGAAGGAGGAGGAAGGAGAGACCAAGAACAGTTGTGTTCCCCCCTTTTTCTATGGAAGCTTTTTTAAACGAACACTGTAATTCCACCAGATGTTCCCTGTTCGGGCTGTGCAGTGTGGCAGAGGGCCGGTTTCGGTTTATTGAGAGCTTCGTGGCACCTGCTGCAGAGCAATTGGATCCACAGGTACCAGAGGCGAGCACCGCTCTGCAGGAAGGATGCTCCCACCCAGATGGTCCACCGGCCCAGCACCCCCTCCCCAGGACGCGTGCAGTCAGCCTGTGTGTGCATGTGTGCGTAGCCACGTGTGTGCGCGTATAGACGTGTCCGTGCACACAGGACCAGATGCGTATCTAAAGGATAAGGAACTACTTAACGGCATGATATTTCCATTTCTCTTATCGGGTGTTTTCATTTTGAGATTTCATTATTTATCGCGGCAGGGTTTTTTTCAGGGAACTAGACTGCAAGAATAGCCTTCTGGTTGCTTGGGACGCCCCTCCCCCGCACTGCTCCCCTCCCCCCAGTCCCCTCCATCCTCCGTACTCCCAGCACAGCTCCTGGGAAGGCAGGCGCGAGGCCGGAGCGATTACAGTTGGAACAGTTGGAACATTTGCACTTTGAGACCCCTGCCTATAGAGAAAAAAACACCATTCGATGGAATTTTTATTTAAAAGGAAAATACCAAAGTATTGACCAGAATGATTCCCTCCAGTAGGCCGAAGGGGGAGTTTTGCTTTCGGTTTCCTTTGGTTCCAACTCCAATTCCAAGTCCTGCAATCTGGCCAGTGGGTAGGATTTCTTTGTCAGAGCCCCAACTTCAAGAGCACGAAGCCAGGCCACCTGCCGTGCCTGACCTCCTGGGATGATCCGGAATCCTGGCCCCAGGAGAGCCAGGTCCACGGGTGGAGGTGGGGAAGAATGCAGAGAGTCAGAAAGAAAGCGGAGACAGACGCTCCCTCCAAACCCAGGAGGAGCCGGCATGGCCGCAGCGCAGACCCCAGCCCCCTGGACGCCTCCACCTGGACTCTCGCTCCGCTTTGGCAAATGCCAAGAAGCTGTCGCTGAGACGCCCATAAAGCGACTGGGAAAGGTTCTCAGTCACCACCCGCAAAGCACTCTTCGGATCCTGGTGTTCTCGTTCAAGGGCATGCATTTGGGGCTGCAGACACCTACGGCGACCTTGGGGAGGCCAAGCCCCTGGGAGCGATGGTCCCTCGTCTCTGTCGCTATAATGGCGAGTGCGGAAGGCTGAGGAGGTCAGCTCTGCCACGTCATCGGCTGAGCACCTGGTCTGCAGGTGGGGAGAGCTGGGCCTGGGCTCCCCAGACGGTTCCCTCAGGAGCCTCTCCTGGCAGTGTGGGCACGCGGCGTGCCAAGCCTCAGTTTTCCTTGAATGCGCGACAACCGGGGTGGGAAATGCAGAAATAGCAGAGGTTCTTTTACCTTCAGAATTTTTCTGTCTCACATTCTGCAGGGAGGAGGTTGGGGTCCAGCCACGGCTAGTACAGGTGCCTGTCGCTCGGGCCTGGGGCTGAGCCGCTGGGGGACAGCTGGGAGCTGAGGGGTGGAGGGGCTCACTCCGCAGTTGAGCAGCAGCTGGACCAGTGGCAAGGCTGGTTCGCCCATCCCGTGCCCATCCCACAGCCCCTGGCCAGGGCTCGCCTTGCCTCCACTTGTGTCTGTGTGCCTCCGGGCAGGCGGCGTCCCAAGCGTGCTCGGTCCCCACTGTTAACATTAATGCCATGTCACCCCGGGCAAAGGAATTTCGGTTAGAAAAGCAAATCCCACTTCAAATGCCAGCTACCGATAACTTAAAGCCATCCCTTTCTTCCAAAGGGCACATTGAGAATGTTACCCATTTGTAAATTGTTCCCTAATGTCCTTGTTTAAACAACAACAAACAGGGCAACTCAATTTGTTGAGGGTCTGTGTGTTCTTAAACAAGAACTGAAATTGGAAATGTTTAAATTGAAGAATATACACTGAGTAATGCTATGCTCACGGGCTTCTTTTCATCCTCTGTTGTAGACACAAGCCTTGCTGCTGCTGTCCAAAGTTGCCTCCTGTACACGGCGATTGTTTAGTCCCTAGGTTGCCTTTCCTTGGGGTGTGGGGTGCAGATCGCTGCTCTCATTTCTGTGTGTCTTCAGGCCAGGGGCCCCATCTCGTTGGGAAGCCCCTCTCTCTAAAGCATTATCTTATATGGAATGGCTTGGTCAACTGTGTTCAGTTATTAAATCTGTTTTACATTTTTATCTGCCTGTTATAAAGATGAACAAAAATATCTTAATGAGGAAGACCACAGATACATAATAATTTAAAGTCTGTAGTTGAATTTCCTAATTTAAAGAATAGACCAAAATTTCTGTGTATTGAAAAAAAAAATGAAAGGCTCCCACAATCTCAGTCTGGGTAACGTGTGTGATTTATTATTTGGTGAATTCTCCTCCAGACCTAAAGAGAAGTGTCTTCCTCCCTTTACCAAGCTGGGGTGAGCCCCGGGGGGCAGCGGGGTTCCCCTGGGGTTGTGGCCACCTTGCCAATCCTAATGGAAGGAGGAGAGGGCTCGACCACCCTGTGGGGTCAGGTTCGCATGGTGGGCCTCAAACTGTCTTGACCTGGAAGGGCCTGACCTGAATCTCCAGGGTGGCATCCTCAGAGGAGGGTGGGAGCAGGGAACGCCACCCAAATGCCAGAACCCTGGCACACATGCAGACGGCTTCGTTTTTTATTGTGGAAAAGTACAGATAACATCAAGTTTACCACGTTAACCATTTTTCAGCGCCCAGCTGGGCGGCATTAAGTACATTCAGGTTGGTGTGCAGCCATCCCCACCATCCATCTCTAGAACCGTTCATCTTCCCCAAGGGAAACCCTGTCCCCATTAGACACTAGCCCCCCTCCCCCTCCCCCAGCCCGTGCCCCGCCCCCATCCTACTTTCCGTCCCTAGGAATCTGACGGCTCTAAGCAGCTCATACAAGTGGAGTCATACAGTATCCGTCCTTTGTGTCTGGCTGATTTCCCTGACCATGATGCCTTGTAGGTCCAGCCATGTTGTAGCAGGTGTCAGAGCGACCTTCCTTTTCAGGGCTGAATAACATTCCACTGATTGGATGGACCACATCTTGTTTGTCCATTCATTCTTCAATGAACACTTGGGTGGTTTCCACATTTGGCTAGTGTGAATCACGCAGTTGTAAACACGGGTGTACAAATACCTATTTGAGCCCCTGCGTTCACTTCTTTTAGGCAGATACCTGGAAGTGGAATTGCTGGATCCTATGGTAATCTTCTGTTTAATTTTTGGAGGGACGGCCAGACCGTTTTCCACGGCACCAGCAGCATTTTCTATTCCCCCCAGCAGTGCACGAGGGTTCCAATCACAGATTTCCTCTTTAAACCAAAGCCATGGAAAGAAAGCCCATTATTGCACTCATTCACTTGCTCCGAGCGTCACTGCCCCGTTCATTCCTTCGCTCACTAGGCGTCTTTGAACACCCGTGCTGGGGACAGCCGTGCCGCACCACTAGAGCCACGAAGGCAGCTCTGGCCAGAGAAAGCATTTTCCAGGGAAGCCGCCAAGAAACGAGCAAAATGGCTTCTAAGTTCCCTTCCAACCACCGGAGTCCATGCTTCCAAAGACGGCCAGAGACAAGTGGCGGAAAACAGCAGACGGACAAATACAGGAGCTCTTGCTTCACTGACGCACGAGCCACCTCGAATCATACTCTAAGTAAGCCTAGGTTGGGCCAAATGCCACATCAAGACAGCTGCACCTTCTGGAGAGATCGCATTCATTTATGTCTGAATTCTCTTTTCCGTGGACTTCCACTATCAAATATGACCCAGGTTCCCATGGGAAGAAACTGGTACTTAGCCAAATGCCTTGGGGCGAGGAAGGTACTATAACACCCATCCCTTCACGAAGCCGGACGCCATCTTTACCAGCTGGCAGCCTGGGAACGGGGGTGGGTGCCACGAGTTGGGGGAAGGCCCACGTGTGCGTTTCCTAGGCTGCTGTAACAAAGTACCACAAACCGGAAGATGGGGGGCGCTAAAGCACAGGCGTTTCTTCTCTCCCGGTTCTGGAGATCAGAAGTCTGAAATCAAGGTGTGACAGGGCCACGTACCCTCTGCAGCCTCTAGGGGAAGATTCTAGCTTTTTCCAGCTTCTGGCATCGCCGGCAGTCCTTGGCTTGTAGACACATCGCTCTAGTCTCTGCCTCCGTCGTTGCAGGGCCTTGTCCCTGTGAGTCTGTCTTCACCTGGTATTCTCCCTCTGCACAGGCCTATCTCTGTGTCTCTCTCCTCTTCTTATAGACACCAGGCCTATTGGACTAGGGTCACCCTACTCCCGTAGAATCGCATCTTACCTTGACAACACCGCAAAGACTATTTCCAAATAAGGTCCCATCCACAGGTTCCGGGGCTTAGGACGTGAACGTGTCTTTGGGGGTCACCACTCCCCATCCCAGCTGGAAAAGAAGAGATGGGTCGAGCCCCACACAGAACCTGCTTTGCCCCCTCCTTCCTCTGGCTTGACAGGCCGAGGAAGGATCAAACATTTATCACTTTACAGTAATTAAGACGTGCTCTGGAATGAAAAGCTCCTGGAAGCTTCAGGTTCTAGAAAATCTTATCTCAATCTCTCCTTTTTGAACCTAAAATAAAGGAGATGGAAGGTTGTATATCTTTTATAAGAGCCTCAGGAATAGGAAGCCAAAGCAAACAAAAGGAAACCACCCTGCACCAGGTTTTCATTCATATTCTGTGGCCGAACTGTCCTTACAAAGCACAGCTGGCCGTGTCACATATTCCTCAAAAGTGTCACATACGTCCCAATACCTGTCCTTATCTCTGTTCCAATGACAACACACACTGAAGGTGGGGCTCACAGCCTTAGCGGCATCAGGAAGACACACAGATGACCCCTTAGTGACAAGCACTGAGCTGACAGGCCCAGAGGCCAGCACACAAAGCCAGCAAGTCCCCAGGGCAGTGTGACAGGCACACACGTGGGTGGAGGGATTTTAAATAGCAACGAGCAGGCACAGTCTGAAGTTGTTTGGTCCAACCTGCTTGATTTACATAGTGGGAAACTGAGTCCCATCGAGAGAGGAACTTGCCTGATACCTGGGAATCGTGAGAGGAAACTTAGGGCCACAGAAACTCCAGAGAGGCTGCTGTTAGCCCCGCAGCCCAGAGCTCGCCCTGTTAAGCACGGTGGCTCTCGGCTGGGGTGGGGACACCAAGGGCAGTGCTAGGCCACATGGGGCAGGCAAGGCCGGGGTGGGGAGCAGCTGGGCCCAGCCTGTGGGGAGGAAGGGGGTGATGGAGGCAAGGTGCTTTTTAAAAAGCACGAGGCAGAAAGGACTGGCAAGAGAGCCGAGGCCGCCCTCAGAGGCCCGCCAGCCAGGCCCCTCACCCTCCACTGTCTGCGCTCAGAGCCCCGGCCCTGTGCTCCGGCACAGACTCTGTCATCAAAGGTGCCCCGTTGAGCTGGAAAGGACACAGTGGAAGAGGGGACATTTACTCATATCCTTCACCCTAAAGACAAATAACACAATCACTTTGCAAACTCAAGCAAGCCCTACTGCCTGACTTGTCACCCATGAGCGGCCCCTCCCTGTGCCCCTCACCCAGTGGACCCTGGGCGTGCCGACCAGCCCCCATACCTGTGGGTGCCAGAGGGCATGGTGGCCAGTGGCCAGAGCCTGCGCTCCCCTGGTGACAACCTCGCAAATGTGGTGAAGTGCTTGGGACGGTCCCCCAGCCCCCATGCCATCATGTGTTGAAGGATGGTCCTACCAGCGTGCGTCCTACCAGCCGCCCAGGCTGGCCTCTTTCCCCCAGGGCACGCCCAAGAGCAGTCCTTCCCGAAGCAGTGCCATTTGAGTGGGAGTCGGGGGGCGGGGCACGGCTCTGCGAGTCCCTAGACTCGGCATCTTGACTCACTGTCTTGGCCTTAATAAAAAGTTGTAACTTTCTAGATACATTTTGGTCTTCTTGAACTCAGATGATACTCCTTAACCCCTCTTTCCAAGATGTAACTTCACTCGCCAAGCAGAACGATTGCCAAGCCCTGCAAGGGTCCCAGCAGAGGAGGGAGGACACGTGGGCCCTTCTAGGGGACATCATTGTGACACGGGCACACAGTGCCATCCTGCCTTCCGGAAGTGGTGGAGGGCGTACCCCAGGCACTTCCACCTGGAGAGCGCTTGAGGGGAAACCGAGTCTGGATGGTACCCACAAACCCCCCAGGGCAGCACGGGCTAGAGAGCAAACACCGGGTGTCCCAGTTCATTTGTATCTTTTATTACACAAAATAAAGTTCCATCTATGTTGCACATTCATTCATTCTATAAATCAGGCTTTTAAAAAATCCCCAGGGGCTCAGTCCCATCCTTTCTCTGATTTTCCTTCCGATGACGTCACCCTCCACGGCAGTCAGGTCCTCTCAAAGGACAAAAGCAGACGCGGCGCCTGGCCTCGGCAGCCCTCGCGGTGAACTTCAAGCCCGCCCGCTGAAGGCGTGGCTCCTGTCACTGTCCAGACCACGGCTGCCGGGGACAGTCATCGCCTTCACCAGCCCTTCCAGCGGGTCCTCTGGGGGCTGGCGTTCACGGCCCTGTGGCGGTACCATCCCCAGGCTGCCGAGCGTCACGGACTTCTCTTTGGGCAGGCCTGGACCAGGGCCTTAGGGGATCTCTGTGTCCATGGTATAAATCTGAATGAGATCAGACACAATGTTATCAATGATTGGCTTGGTAAGGTCTTCACTAAACACCTAGAAAGGAGAAGGAAAACAGGTTCCGGTTAGACTCCCTCTCCGTTAAACAAGGCACCCGCCACTAAGCACAGAATCACAGTGCACAGGGGTGGGGGATGGCATGGGGACTCGGCTATTGGAAACGAGGGTGGCTCTCTGCACAGCCGGTTCAGGTCCAGCCTGCCGAGGCTGATCACAAAGCAGAGAACATTCCAGATGGAAGAGGCTGTGGTGATCATCCAACTCATACAGGAGAGGGGACTTGCCCTGGGTTACATGGGAAGCTGGTGACAGGCTCCTGCCTCCCCCTGGAGCTCTCAGGTCCAGTCTCTGGGTATGGGAGCAGGGGTGGGGAGTTCATTTCCAGAAATAGGCTAGGTCTCCTGGACCCCACTCTACCCTAGGCCAACCCCTAGGGAGCACGTGGACCTGCTCTCTAGCCTGGACCACAACGTGTCTTTTTTTTTTTTTTGGCCACGCTGCACAGCTTGCTGTATCTTAGTTCCCCGACCAGGGACTGAACCCGGGCCCCGGCAGTGAGAGCACTGAGTCCTAACCACTGGGCCGCCACTTGACTGTGTCACGGAGCTTATAAAATTGCAACGTGAGTCCCCAGGGGCCCAAGTGAAGAGGGCTTAACTCTGCACGTTCCCAAGGAAGGTCCGGTCCTGGCCTGGCTCCCGGGAGGGGAACTCTAGGCCCCTGCCTGATGAGAGGGTCTCGGTTCGCCCAGGGCCAAGGGACCTGGGAGCTCATATCTGGTCTCTCCTGGACCTGTCCTCCGTTCCTTTTATCTTTGCTGATTTCAACCTGTACCCTTCCCCGGTAACTAACCCGAACTCCCATAACCACGAGCATAGCGGCTTTTCTGAACTCTGTGAGTCCTCCCGGCAACACAGCGAGCCTGAGGATGCCCTTGGGGACCCCTGATGACACGGCAAGTAAAAAGCCAAACAAGGAGCACTTGGTTGGATGCCGTGGCCCCCGGGCCGGGGGGGTGCTGCCTGGGGAATCAAGGTACCACGAAGGTCAAGGCCCAGGGCTGAGCTGGGGCAAAAGCTGGACCTGAGTCCACCCTCCTGCACGGCCACCAAAGGAAGCGTGAACTCTCCACAGGCTGTCACTTCAGGTGGGAGATAGTGACCTGGAAACAGCCCCTCCCTCGACCACTGGCTTGGGAAGATCAGCCGTCACCCCCTGGACTCCGGTTGGAAAATAAATACTTCAGAAATACAGGCTTGCATAGCACAGGGAGATCAGCTCGGTGCTTTGTGACCGGCTGGAGGGGTGGGTTAGGGAGGGTGGGAGGGAGGGAGACGCAAGAGGGAAGAGATATGGGAACATATGTATATGTATAACTGATTCCCTTTGTTATAAAGCAGAAACTAACACACCATTGGAAAGCAATTATACTCCAATAAAGATGTTAAAAAAAAAAAAAGAAAAGAAATACATGCGAGCTGCAACTAAGGAGCCCGCCTGCCGCAACTAAGACCCGGCGCAGCCACATAAATAAATAAATATTTTTTTTAAAAAAAGTAGTCCAGGGCCAAAAGCTGGAAACAATCCAAATGTCCCTCATGGAGGAACGAACCGACATGACGCGGTCCAGCCACACCACGGAACAGGACTCGGCCTCCAAAAGATGGGGATTCCGACACCCGCTACAACTCGCTACTGCTTTAGAGCCAGAGCCTCATCCACCCAGAGGCCCGAAGCACCTGGGCACGAACGGCCACCCCGCTGCCACCGCTGCCACGCTCGAGGGCAGACAGGTGACTTCACAGAAGTGGTGGCTGAGAGCAGATGAGCAGTAAGAAGGTCTCACGATTTAGAGGCAGCACCTCGGGGCTGGGCAGGCGGCTCGTCAGCAGCCACTCAGCGCCAAGCAAGCGGCCCTCACATGCCCCAAGGATGCCCGGCCGCTCCCGTGCACGGAACTCGGAGCCACCCGGAAAGACAAGAGCGAGCGAAGCGCGGGCGGACCGCCCAGAGGGGCGGCCTCGTCCAGGAGAACGATTGCTGGGCACGTGTGTGTCGCCCAGAAAAGAGGCCCGTGGCGGAGCTGCTCCCCGTGCTCTCCTCTCACGAGGGGTGAGGGGTGACGGCCCAGAGCGGGAGGCAGAGGATGCTGCGGCAGCTCCGGCCCCGGTCACCGTCAGGAACAAGTGAAGAGAAAGGAGAGCAGGGAGGACACACAGAGGAAAGCAGCCCGGGACGCGCCGGGAAGCAGCGGCCCCTTGCGCCGCCACCTGATTCAGCAGAGTGGGGACCTTGGGCTCACGTGATCTGGAAGTCCCCAAGAAGCCCGGCACGGAGCAATGCTTTTGTCCACGCAGCTGCCCTTTGCCCCCCACCTGCCCAGACACTGGGCATGGGGCAGCTGATGAAGCAGACAAGGTCCCTGGCCTTGGGGTGGGGTGGGGGGCTGGGGGGCAGACAGGCAATAGAGGACAGTGAATCACAGAAAGAAGCTGTGAGCTCCCAGGAAGGGCAAGCAGGCCGGGGGAGGGAGCCTCAGGAAGGGGGAGGCAGCCACTGTGGGTTCGCATGGGAGGGGTGGCGCCCAAAAAGGAGGAGCCTTCCGTCACCTCAAAGTCTGTTTACATGGAATCTCACTGTAGGACAAGGAGGGACAAAGGTATCATGAAGAGAGGGCCAGCAAACTTCAAGTACAGGAAAGGAAAAACGGAGAATGATGTCAAAATCCCATTTTAAGGAACGGTGGGACTACCCAGGGAAACCCGCTAGGACTGCAGCCTTTCTGACAGACACACTTCACCCAGCTCTCGACAAACTGCTCTCAGCATTCAGTACGTCTGGGGGAGGCGGGGTGTCATCTGTCTTATCTATCTATGCATCCACCCACCCATCTATCATCCAACTACCTCCTTTTCCATCATCTCTCCATCCCACCATCCACCATCACCTATCCATCCACACATCATCTATCTACCTACCTACCAACCGCTGTCTTTTTAGAGCACCCCCTGTACATCTTCTGACGTGAAGCCAGACTTATTAACCTCGGATCTACGAGCTCCCACTCAGTTCAAAAAAAGTGCTTGGTTGGCTCAGTAGTTCTCAGCCAGGGGCGACCCCTATCCCGAGGCACTTGGCAACGTCTGGCGCTGTCCTGCTCCTACATCCGACCCTGAACGTCCACGGTGTCGAGGGCGAGAACCTGCCTTACACTATTAGGACAGAGTATCCTCAAGCTTCAAGGTTCCCAAGTAGCCCGTCTCTTTCTTTGTGGATAATTACTACAAAGAAATGTGACACCAGGTACAGGGACCTCAGGCAGAGAAGAGGGGGACGCACGCCAAGGGGGACTGCCAACGCAGTCACCTCACCTGCCACCATGGCTTCTCGGCCTCGGCCTCAGCGGGCACCTCGACCCCATAGGCCTGCAGGGCCAGGTGGAGCACCGCCACGGCTATGTGCTGAGCCTGGAACCGGAGGCACAGCCCCCCGTGGTAGCTGTCGCGCAGCAGGGCCCAGGCGGTGATGGAGACGGGGCTCCGCTGCCAGCTGTAACGGTTCAGCCAGTTCTTGACGGACAACAGGTAGTGGAGCAGGTACTGCAAAGACACGCCAGTCAGCTGGCCCCCCGTCACCTGCCTCCTTTACTGTGAGCCTGCGGCCTGTCTGCCCACCAGCCACTCTCCCCTAAGCGTCACGATGTGTGTACACCACAGATCGGATGTCGCCTCCCAGTGTCACTGGAAAAAAGCCCCAGTGCCACTGGAAAAAAGCCCCAGTGCCTTCCACAGGCCTTGCCCCACCCTCCTGCCAGGTTCACCTCCAGCCCCGCCGCGGTCCCCTCAGGCCCGCCTGCTCTCAGCCTCCAGGCCCAGCTCCCAAAACCCGCTTGGCCGCTCTCCATGGCCACCCCGCCACTGTCCCTCTCCGTCAACGTGGCCCTGTGCCGGCCACCATCAGCGATCATTCTCCTCATGCCCTTGGCCCAGCTCAAACATTAAAACTCCAGAAACGGCGTCCCGATCTGCACGACAGGGCAAGGCACCCACAGTCCAGCCTGAGGCTAGGGGCCAGCCAGACACCGGACACTGGCTCTCGGGGCGCCAGGGCCAGCTCGGCCGTCCGTCAGCTCCCCCTCTGCCCGAACACCACTCTCTCCTGAGCCCACGGGGAGTGCCACTGAGGAGAGCAGCCCTGCACCGCACGCCGACAGAAAACACTACGGCTTGGAATCTCCACCAGCGGCTCTGGGACTAGGGAGGGGGTCGGGAAGGCACACGTCCCAAGCCCCCCCCACCCGCCTCTCTGCAGGCCACCTTTCCAGCTGCCCACAGGTCCTTCCGAGTGCTGTAAGGGTTCACGTGCCCCTTCTGCTGCTTTCTGAAGCAATTCTTCTGTTGGGACGAACGCACTCCTAGCTGTGAACGGTGAGTGACCAGGCTTTTCTCGTGGGTTCGTACACACAGCTGAGCTGGCACTGAGCTCTGAGGCGGGGCAGCAACTCCTGGCACAGAGACTCGGCAGGTCAGGACACGGGCCCTGCCTCCCCGTGGCTCAGTGAACAAACAATTCATACGGGTCTGGGGACGGGCACGGGCTTCAGAGGGCACGCGGATCCTGGCTTGCAGCCACAGACGCGCGGGCGGAAAGGCAGCAGCTGCAATTAGAGCTGCCTGACGGACCCCGAGAGTGGTGACGGGTGAGGCTGCCCGAGCCGGTCACTGCTTCTCCCCAGGGCCCCGCGTGGCTCCAGGCTCAGGGGGCTGCAAATAGCTTCGTGCCTCTGGGAACTGTCGGCGACCCCCCCAGCACATACCTTGTGAGGGTGCTGGAAGGAGACCTGGAAACGCAGAACCCGCAGTACGAGCAGCTCGCACTGCACGATGCTGTCCCGGAGCTCCCAAAAGCGCGAGTCCAGTTCCAAGGGCTCGCTGTCCGGGTGGAAGTACCTGTGCAGAGAAACAGCACAGCTGACGGCAGAAGTGGGTGGCCCCAGGAGCCCCCAGTCGTGGGATACCCAGAGGCAACGCCAGGGCCCCTGTGCTGTTGATCAGCACAGGGTCACCATCAACCACTCTCCACCTACGGGCGTACGAATGCCATAAAAACGGTAACCAGAGAGGAAGGAAGCCACTTCTAGCGTTAGCCCCGTGGCTGTCCCACCTCCTCAGCAGGACGTCGAGTGTAAAGATGGGCTCTCTGCAGTGCCTCCTGAGGAACAGTCTTTGCACCCAGGGTGGCGATGCTCCGGGCTCTCACTCTGGGCCCAAGGAAGGCATTTGAACACAAGAATGTTGCCCTCAGAAATGTAAATGTATTTTAGCTTTCCATTTTGTTTCATTCCAGATCTTTGTGTCCTTATTTACACCTTATTCGTCCACGACACTCCCACCTATGCAAGATCACCAGGCTGTGCGGGAATGGGATACACACTCAAGTGACCCCAGTTCTCTGCTGCTGACTCACCCTTCCCGGCCCCTCCCTCTTCTTCCAATCTCCCCACAGAACCACACCGGGCGCCAACGTCCTATTAGAGCGCCCCACAGTTTCCCCTCGTGCCCGCCCACCCTCCCTGCTGGGGCCCTGGCAATGACAGGTGGACTCCAGCTGCCCTTCCGCGGTTCCCTCCCCTGTTTTTCTCCTACTCTTTCGAGGTACACCGTGAACCTGTCATGTTTACGGGGTGGGGAGTGCTTTTCTGTTAACTGTTTCTTAAAAGAGAAGCAGCACAAAATAGTTTTCTCCCCTAATGATTAGAGTTCCTGGAAAGGCTATGACGCACTAACTTTCCATAATTGCTTCCTCCCAGGCCCCAGGACCTCGGCACAGCCCGCCCAGCCGGCTGGACCCCCGTGTCCTTCCCCAACAGGAACACAGCTGCTCCGGCCCAGGACTCTGCGAGAGACATTCCTGAGCAACTCTGACCATGTTTCCACACCATCTAAACAGGACACTGGCCCCAGAACCCAACTGGCTCCATCCATCCTGTCCAAGATTCCACGAGAATCTTTTTTTTAGAATAGAATTTGATCTTTTATTTATCGTTTAACACCCTTATTGGACTATAGTTGCTTCACAGTGGTGTGTCAGTTTCTGCTGTATCACAAAGTGAATCAGCTGTTCATACACACTCTGCTCCAGCTGTGCCCGCGTGCGACGCTAGGGACACCCTCTTTCCCACCCCGCTCTGCACCCCATCTGGCCTCTGAGGTTCCCCAAAATCTGGCCCCAGCTTCTCTCGTACAGGTGCCCCTAGGCTCCTGGCTCACCCCTGCCTTTGCTGTTACTGCTCCCGGCCCCAGTTCACGGCCACCCAGGTGCCTCCTCCTTAGTTGGACATGGGGAGGGGGGGCAGGGCCTAGTGAGATCCTTCTCTGGCCTCCCATTCACGGGGACACCAGAAGCGGCTACCTGTTGGAAACGTTGATGATGTCACGAGTGCGCAGGCGCTGTTCCTCCACTTTGCCGGCCAAGTAAAGGGAAGACATGGCCACCAAGTAGGGGTCATAGGCGTCCAGGTCGATCTCGCAGAAGAACTTATGGTATATGGCACAGGCGGTGGCGATGGGGATGGACCGCATCCCTAGCTTGACACCTACCGAGAGAAAGCAGGCAGGCAGGGGAGTGCTTCATCCAGGGCTCGCCCCCTGCAAAGTGTGAGGGGAGCCGCCAGGTTGGGCCCTAAGGGTGCACATCCCTGTTCTGACAAGACCGAGATCTCAGGGCCCAGCTGGCAGGGGCTGCCATGCCTTCCACTGGGTCCTCGACCTGAGGGATTTAGACGTGAGCTTCTCAGACTCTAACGTGCTAACAAGCCCCTGGGGGTCACGCTGAAGTGCAGCATTCCCTTCAGCAGCTCTGTGGGCTCCACGCTTCTCCCAAGCCTCAAGGCCACGCCAGGAGAAGCAAGGCTTCAAGCTACTGCACCTGGCATATCCCTTTCTGCACATCTTGAAAAGGAACAAGTTGTGTGTCTGTTTCCACCTTAGCAGGCATTTAACTAGAGGTTGCCCCCACCTCTGCAGCTCACCTAACCAAAATCCTGCCAATGTGACAGGAGGAAAAAAGGCCTCTGAGTATCAAACAGGTGCCGCGAGTCCTGAGGTCACAGTTTAAGATTATACTCAGCACTGGTTTACTGATCCACAGGTTAGCAAAGGCAAGAAAAGCGAAGCAGGGTGACTGCCAAAGGCAACTGCCGGCAGAGCAGGAGAAAGGCCACAGCCAGGCTCGAGGGAAAAGGGAACAGAACTCAAAAACCAGAGCATGATGGTTTGATGTAGGGGTTAAAGCCCTAAATCCCCCCGACAGCTCCTAGGGAAATCACCGCATTGGGTCACAGAACCAAAACAAATTCACAATGACCAGGGTTAATAAGGGAAGGTTAAATGACACCCCATAGACTGAAAGAAGGTGGAGAACAGCCGACAATCATTCAAATTGTGTTCAACACCCTCTACCTAAAAAGGTGTATTAGTTCCCCAGAGCTGCTGTAACAAGGCACCACAAACTAAGTGGCTTAAAACAACACATACTTCTTTCTCTTACAATGCCGGTGGTCAGAAGTCCAAAATGAGTCTTAGGGGGCTAAGTTCAAGGTGTCGGCAGGGCTGCTTCCTTCTGGAGGTTCCAGAGGAGAATCCACTCCCTTGCCCTTTCCAACTTCTAGAAGCGCCTGCAATCTTTGGCTCACGGCCCTTTCCTCCACCCTCAAAGCCAGCGGTGCGGCGTCTTCTAACTCTGCTTCCATCATCACGTGGCCTATCTGCTCCTCCTGCCTGTCTCTCTAAGGATGGGTGTGATTATATTGGGCCACATGAGGTAACAGTCGCAGGTTCTGGGAATTAGGATGGGGAAATCTTTGGAGGACCGGTATTCAGCCTCACACAGAGGGCAAGGGCATATGCAAAACACTTCAGCATTAGCTTTTAGCATTTAGGTTTTAGCATTTCCAGGTTTAAACTTCAGTTACATAGACAGTTCCTACATGGGACCCCTCATTCTCAGAGATGTCAGATTAGGTGGTATTACTGCACATGACCCTCCAAGTCTTGCTTTCATAGAGCAAACCCTCAAAGAGTAGCATGCTTGCCTGGTTCACACGGATCCTCCAAGCAGATGTAGGGGGTATATGAGGAGGCACTGCCATCCTTCCTTATACACTTTGCAAAACTTCCTGGAAATTAAATGTACAAATCACTGGGATTAATGGTCCTGCACTATTTTCCCCAGACTCTGCCCACCTTGACTTGAAAGTGAACTCTTCGCCAGAATGGATACAAAGTAACAAAGATCGCCCTCTTCGGCAGACTGCATACAAATTAACAAAGATCAACAACAACGGAGGAAACCACTATTGACGGAAACAGTGTTTCTACCGGAATCCAATTAGCTACATCGCCTCGCCTTCGGAGTTAGAGCACTCAACACCACGGTGTGGATGCCCTGGCCGGGTTCAAAACGTGAGCTGCGCCCTGGCTCCTAGTGGTTTTGTTTTTTTTTTTTTTCGGGGGGGGGGGTTGTTTGTTTTTTAAACTTAAATTTGCCAGAGTTCCCTGTATATTTATTTATTTATTTACTGCGTTGGGTTCTTCGTGGCTGCACGTGGGCTTCCTCTAGCTGTGGCGAGCGGGGGCTACTGTTCATTGCGGTGCGCGGGCTTCTCACTGTGGTGGCTCCTCTTGTTGCGGAGCACGGGCTCTAGGCGCGCCGGCTTCACTAGTTACAGCACTGCAGGCCCAGCTCAGCACGGGCTCTAGGCGCATGGGCTGTGTTGCTCCGCAGCATGTGGGATCCTCCCGGACCAGAGATCGAACCCGTGTCCCCTGCATTGGCAGGCGGATTCTCAACCACTGCGCCACCAGGGAAGCCCCTGGGTCCCAGATGTGATGGGACCTCGTCAACAAGGTTTGTCAGGAGCCTCACCAAGGGCATATGCTCCAAAAGGCTCCGTGTGACCAGGTGCCAGCGTCCCCGTATGCTGCGAGGCAGGTGTGTCAGAAGGCGCGGCACACTCAGTCGAGATGCGGGCGCCCCGATTCCGCCACCTTCTAGCTGGGGCCTTCTAGTTTCCACATCCTCTCTTTGGACCTACGCGCCCGCCCATGAAATGGCCATGACCGCGTATGCCTCGCAGCGCAAAGCCTAGTATGCAGGGCGTGGCGGAAAGGCAGAGGCCGGTACCCCTAAGCCGAGCCTCCCAGCCTCCGCTAGGGCAGTGCAGGCCCGATCTCTTCCCTCCGCTCAGCCACGCCAGCACCGAATTTGGCGGGTCCCATCTTTCGGGAAGCGGATCCCCGCTACGCCAGCCCCTGCCTGCCTGCTCGGTGCTCCCGCGGCGGGTTGGGGCCAGCTGGGTGAAAGTGCAGCAATGCGGCTCTGGCTCCCACGTCCCGTCCGCGCGGGGCCCGCCCTCTTCCCGGCCGTGGTTACCTGCCTCCATGATGAACCTCGTCACTCGGAAGTGCACCCTCGCCTCGGGTGCTGGCCGCCCCTCCGCGCCCAGTGCCGCATCCCCTCCATCGCAGGTCCCCGGGCCAACTGCTTCCATGAGGTCCCGCCCCACGGGCCCAGATCCCCCACGAGAAGGGCCCGGACGCGAGGCGGCCGGCTCCCCGGGTGCTCACGGCGGGAGCGGAGATCCCGCCCCGCCCCGGCCGGCCCGCCCGCCCGCCAGCCCGCCAGCCCGCCAGCCCGCCAGCCCGCCAGCCAGCCCAGCCCAGGCCGGCCCGCCCGCCCCAGGGTGGGTAGCGCAGCTGTCCGCCAAAGGCGGGTCCGGCCGAATACGCAGACTCAAGCTCAAGCGCAAGCGCAGAGGCCGAAGGCGCCCGCCCTGTCCCCTAGATGCAGCAAACATCTCCTTTGGAGCCGAGGCCCCGCCCCCGGGAGGCCGACGCCCCGCCTCCTGGAGACTCACGCTCCGCCCTCGGGAGCCGAACGGCGGCAACCGGAACCGGCGGGGCTACTCCTCCAGGGTGAAGTGACGTTACAGTCCTAGATCAGGGCACGAAAATATCACCCTCCCCGGCCCCTGAGCTACAAGTCCCTGCGGTCCGACTAAGGTGTGCCTCCGGGCTGGTGGCCCAGCGTGGTTCAGGACGGGGAGAGCTGGCTGTCTGCCAAGCCGCGGCGGGGGCCGGGTGCGGGGGGATCGCTTACCGGAGCTCACATCGGTGTCTCCCAACTGGAGAAGACGTGGGGTTCAATGTCAGTGTTCGTAAAACCCGAATCCAGGTTTGTCAGAGTTTCCCAGACCTACAGATGAGCCCTGAAGGGAATGCTGTGCACGAAATGAGGGCATGAGGGCTGTTCGTGCCAGGGTTTTCCAGGGGCCCAGCAGCCCTTGGGGATCTGGTTGCTGCTCGACTTTGCAGCTTGGCAGCGCAGTGGAGCTTAATAAATGTTTGCTGAATGAATGTTGCTGAATGTCCAGCTCACAGTGGCTTCCCACGTTTCACTTGTGTCTTCCACAAGTAGGAAACTGTGCGTCAGGAGTCAGGCATGTAGAACACCAAAGGGACGCCCAAGCTAGTGACAGACAGTTACTCTGGGCATTCTGTTACAGTCAGACAATCGCTATGATTTGAGAGAGCTGGGAACGTTGAGAGGAAAAAGGCCACCTTTTCCCACCCACCCACTCAGGCCAACCTTAATCTCCTTCCTCAGCCCCCACCCCCCTACTGAGCTCCCCCTCCCCCAGCCCTCTCTCCACACCAGCTGGGTTGGTTTCCTGGCGCGGCTGTAACAAATGACCAGCAACCTACGTGGCTTAAAACAGTAGAACTTTATCCTCACACGATTCTAGAGGCCAGATGTCTGAAATCAAGGTGTCACCAGGACCATAGTACCTCCAGCTCCCGGTGGCCCCAGACGTCCCTTGGCCTGTGGCCGCATCTCTCCAGTCTCTGCCTCCCTCCTCACGTGGCCTCCTCCCTTGTGTCTGTGTCTCTCCCTTTCTGTCTCTGTCCAGGGCAAGAGGCAGACCCTCTGGGCTGAGTACCTCTGTGTGGGCATGCGTGTGCACGCGTGTGAGGGGGCTTGGGGGCCCCAGCCTCCTGGGCTGCTGACCCCTGTCATGCCTTGAGCACTCCGTCACTGCTGTCTGTCCCTGGGTCTTGGGATGTGGGTCCACTGCCTCCGAGCTCCCCACATCTGTGTATAATGCACACGCCCCCCCACGCACGCACACACAGATGCACGCACACGAGTCAGACACTCCCCCCACGTACACTCAGGTGCACGTGGGCACACGCACGCACACACCCAGATCGTATCACTCTTCCCTCTGGCCCCTGGCCCAGGGGCCTGCCTGTCACCTTCTGGCCCACTGTTTGCTGGTTCAACAGCCCTGCTGGGACCCCTCCTTCTCCCCTGGGCCTTCTGTAGTGTGAGGAGTCTGGGCTCAGCGAGCAATAGGTGCCTGTGAATGTGACTCAAGGGGACGACTCAAAGAACACATTAATTTTGAAAGCACTGGGTCATAGGGCACCCTCCTGGCAGGCAGCCTGGGCACAGTGGTTGATAAATGAATCATTCAGTAGCCACCAATTGGAGCCAGCAAACCTCGAGGCACTGTCTCCCCTCCCACGGGCAAGCCACACCCACCACGGGGACCCTCCCTTCCCTGCCCCCTGTCACCACTCCCAAAGGTGGCATCTCCACTCTCATCCCCCTCCCCTGACCTCACCTGGGGATCATCTCCAGTCCCTGCACAGAGAGGATGATCAATAAAGGCGGGGCGGACTTCATCTCGGAAGAGGATTCTGATATTGGCCGACGCCTCCTTATCTACCCCCTGACTGTGCGCCCTGACACTAAGTAAACCTCAGCGTCCTTCTCCCGAAGGTGCCGTCACCTAACGGGGGAGTGAATGAGTAGGTCACGCTGAAGCTCACAGGATGGGGCAGAGAAGGGGTAGAGGTGTGCAGGGTGCAGAGGAAAGCCCGTGCCCACGTGGTCTTCAAAGGCAGGGGTGATCTCTAAAGTGCCCGCCCTGCCCACCTCATCCCCGGGGGCCTCCACCCGAGGAGTGGTCAGTGGAAGCACAGCCTGGTCCAAGGCCAGCCCTGCCACTTGTCCCCGGAAACTTCTCTTTCCACTGTCACCACTTCAGCCCTCCCTCCCCCCTCTCCACTGGCATCTTCCGGGCCAGTGAGGGCAGGTGCTCAAGCCTCCCTCTCCCCGTAGGCAAGCCCAGCAGCCTCCCTCTGGGCCCCTCTCCCCGCCCCCACTGCCCTCTGCCCGCCCACCCTTCTCAACACCACATCCCTGAAGCCACTCGTGTCCCTGGATCCCACACTCTGCCCTTGGCCCCCACCCCACATACGGCCCCTGCCACAGGAGACTGTCCTCCCACCCCACCCGCACCCCATCCTCATCTTAGTCCGTTCAGGCTACCATAACAAAACACCACAGACTGGGGGGTTATAAACCACAGACATTGATTTCTCACTGTTCTGGAGGCTGGAATTCCAAGGTCAAGGTGCCGGCACAGTCGGGTTCTGGGGAGGACCTTCTTCTGGGGTGCAGATAACCAACTTCTCGCTGTGCCCTCACATGGCGGAAGGGGCAAGGGAGCTCTCTGGAGCCTCTTTTTTTTTTAATATTTATTTATTTGGCTGTATCGGGTCTTAGTTATGGCATGCGGGCTCTCTAGTTGCGGCGGGCAGGCTTAGTTGCCGCGTGGCAGGTTGGATCTTAGTTCCCCGACCGGGGATCGACCCCACGTCCCCTGCATTGGAAGGCGGATCCTTAACCACTGGACCGCCAGGGAGGTCCCCAGAGCTGCTTTTATAAGGGCCCTAATTCCACAGGGCCCTGCCTCATCACTTCCCAAAGGCCCCACCTCTCGGTACCATCACCTTGGGCCTTCGAACTTTACCATATCAGTTTGGGGGAGGCCCCATTCGGACCATAGTACTCGCCAAGGTCAAGTGTCACCTCTGAGCTGCCTCCCACCCGCAGCACTGGTTGCAGTTGACCGCTTACTACAGGGGCTGGCTCCGTACTTGGATGTCTCACTGCCGACAGCTTGGAAGCCTCATCCCCCCAGTCCCCTCATGCCCCACGACTGGGCAAGCTGATCAGAAAACCCGGGGGGCTCCCTCCTTTGGCACCAGAGGGGAGTTCAAAGCCCACCCAGGAACCCTCACCCCAGCCCCACCCATGACAAAGAACCCCACCAGTCTCCTTTCCGTGCTCGCAAGCCATTTGCCCACCACCTCGGGGGCCTCAGCACCTGAGTAAGGAACCCTTTCAGAGCCTCCTGGTGAGTGTGGACCACCAGTCTCCATATCCTGTCACCACAGAGTGACCACAACGCACGCCTTCCCGCCCCAAACACTTTCTCCTGGCTCCTCTTCTCCCCTCCCCCATCAGCAGAGCGCCTGGTGAGCCTGTAGCCTTGCCCTCCCCCCACCCCTCCCTCTCCAGACAGAGTGACTTTTGTAAAAGCGAAGTCTGATCAGTGCCCTTCCCTTTCCGAGCCTGCAGGAGCCATACTGGCTGCCAGAACGCAGCTCTGTTTACCTGGCAAGTCAGGGCTTGGTTCTATTAAAGAAGGTGGAACTTTCCTCACAAGTGTGGACATTGGTGGGATTACGGTTCTTGGTTAACCTACTGCCTGGGATTATTTCCTTTTGACTAAACGAGTTTTGAGTAAAGACAGACTCAATAGAGAGGAAAATGGAGGGAGCTCTGAGCACCCATGAGATCTCATGTGTAGTCAAGATGGGCCTCAGGAGAAGGGCTGAGAGTCGGCGTGAGGGTCAGAAAACGCATCCCAGCTACAGACGTGCACAAACAGATGCTACGAATCAAGAGACAGAAAGTGGATTAGTGGGGGCCAGGGACTGGGGAGCCATGCGGGTGACTGGTAGCGAGCACAGGGGTTCTTTGGAAGGGTAGTGAGAACGTTCTGGAATTAGATTGTGGTGATGGATACACAACTCTGTGAATGTATTCAAAACTGTTGAATTGCACAGCTTAAATGAGTGACTGTTACGGTATGTGACTTATATCCCCATAAAGCTGTTATTTAAAAAATTACCATGCCGGCAAAGAAAGTCAGAGGGCGGAGCAGAGCCGGCGGAAGGACCGTGCCCTGTTTCTGGAGCCAGGGAGCTCTTCAAAGACAAGTGAACTCACAGACCCTCAAAGTCCCGAAATGGGGTGAATGATGTCCGTTCTGAACCATGGCGCTCTGCTCCCCCTTGGGGAGGGGAGCTTGGTGGAGTGTTGGAGATGGGGGAACACCCAGGCCTGGGGATGCTCACGCTTCCACACACCCAGGACCCGCCAGCCAGAGTGGGGGCTTATGGGGACATCTTGACCCGAGTCCATCTCACAGGTGACCTCCACGTGGGTGCCACTCCAAATGGGGGCCTTTTAGCTCCTGGAGCAGTTTTTTCCCTGCCATCCTGAGTGGCCCCCACTGAGGTTAGAAAGTGAAATTCTCACCACTTTTCTTGTCCTTGCTAGGCCCCTCTCTCCTGTGTGCCTCTCTAGCTCCAGCAGAGCCCTTCCTGTGTTTGGGATGGCCAAGGCTCAGGGCCAGACCCACTGCCATCCCCACCCTCCAGCTGGCTTCCTCACTGCCATATTTTTGGCCATAGGGACAGTGCAGCCCAGATTTTACTCACGTGCCCACCATCATTTGACCAAGTCTGTCTCTAAGGGTCTAAGTCCAGAGGGAGAATCTGACTGGATGAGTCTCACTTATGAATACACCCTTCCGAAACAGGAAGCCACCTTTGGTCAAATCAGCTGCGGGGGTGGAGGGAGGTGTCCAATGTCTGTTCACGTCGGAAGGAGTGCGGGACACCCATTTGGCAGGGTCACTCTAAGGGCACCCGAGCCCACGGCCTCAGGTGTCACACTTTGTGCACCACCCCCATACACCCAGAAAGGGACTCAGGGAAAAGGATGAGGTGAGGTCAGCCAGAGATCTTGTCTTTGCTATTTGTTCACTGGGCAAGGAAATCAAGCCCTCAACTCTCTTGGCAGACGGTCAATAGAGATGGTCTAAATTGCTAGATGAAGAAATAGCTGGGAAAGCCAGTTGTCTGGTGATGTGGAGGCAACTATCAGAAGAGTTACAGTATTAGGCTGAAGGCAAAAGCAAATGAAGGAATGACAAAGTGTATCCAGGCTGGAAAGGGAGCGAGAAGACTACCTGTACGCACAGATCACACAATCTTATATAGAGCAAGTCCTAAGAAAGACACACACACGCACACACACACACACACACACACACACGCACAACTATTAGAGCTAATAAATGAGTCCAGCAAACTTGTAGTATACAAGATCAGTATATAAGAATCAACTGAAAAAAAAAAAAAAAAAAAAAGAATCAACTGTATTTCTATACACTACCGATGAACAAACCAAAATGAAATTAAGACAACAGTTCTATTTATAAAAGCATCAAGTGAATAACATACCTAGGAATAAATTTAACAAAAGGAGGGCAAGACTTGTACTACAACATACTCTTGAAAGACATTAAAGAAGATCTAGGGACTTCCCTGGTGGCACAGTGGTTAAGAATCTGCCTGCCAATGCAGGGTTCACAGGTTAGAGCCCTGGTCCGGGAAGATCCCACATGCTGCGGAGCAGCTAAGCCCGTGCGCCACAACTACTGAGCCTGCATGCCACAGCTACTGAAGCCCATGTGCCTAGAGCCTGTGCTCCACAACAAGAGAAGCCACCCGCAATGAGAAGCCCACTCACCGCAACGAAGAGTAGCCCCTGCTCGCCACAACTAGGGAAAGCCCGTGCACAGCAACGAAGACCAAACGCAGCCAAAAAAAAAAGATCTAAATAGAAAGACATCTTATGCTCATATAGAAAAAGATTTAAATTGTTAAAATGGTAATATTCTTCAAATTGATCTACAAATTCAATGCAACCCCTATCAAAATTCCAGCTGGCTTTTTTGCAGAAATTGACAAGCCCATCTTAAAATTCATATGGAAATGCAAAGGACCCAAACTAGCCAACACAATCTCGAAAAAGAACAAAGTTGAAGGACTCACACTTCCTGATTTTAAAACTTACCACAAAGCTACAGGAATCAAGACTATGTAGTACAGGCACAAAGATGGAGATATAGATCCATGGAATAGAAAGAAACCCATACTGCTTTGGTTCAGCGATTGTCAACAAGGGTGATAAGACATTCAATGGGTAAAGAATAGTCTCTTCAACAAATGGTGCTGGGACAACTGGATAGTAGCCACATGCAAAAGAACGAGGCTGGAGCCCAGACTCATACCATGTAGAAAAATTAACTCAAAATGGATCATAAACCCAAATGTAAGAGCTGAAACTGTAGAACTCTTTTTAAAAACAGAGCCATACTCCCTGACTTCAGACTATACTACAAAGCTACAGTAATCAAGACGGTATGGTACTGGCACAAAAACAGAAAGATAGATCAATGGAACAGGATAGAAAGCCCAGAGATAAACCCACGCACATGTGGACACCTTCTCTTTGATAAAGGTGGCAGGAATGTACAGTGGAGAAAGGACAGCCTCTTCAATAAGTGGTGCTGGGAAAACTGGACAGGTACATGTAAAAGTATGAGATTAGATCACTCCCTAACACCATACACAAAAATAAACTCAAAATGGATTAAAGACCTAAATGTAAGGCCAGAAACTATCAAACTCTTAGAGGAAAACATAGGCAGAACACTCTATGACATAAATCACAGCAAGATCCTTTCTGAACCACCTCCTAGAGTAATGGAAACAAAAACAAAAATAAACAAATGGGACCTAATGAAACTTCAAAGCTTTTGCACAGCAAAGGAAGCCATAAACAAGACCAAAAGACAACCCTCAGAATGGGAGAAAATATTTGCAAATGAAGCAACCGACAAAGGATTCATCTCCAAAATTTACAAGCAGCTCATGCAGCTCAATAACAAAAAAACAAACAACCCAATCCAAAAATGGGCAGAAGACCTAAATAGACATTTCTCCAAAGAAGATATAGATTGCCAACAAACACATGAAAGAATGCTCAACATCATTAATCATTAGAGAAATGCAAATCAAAACTACAATGAGATATCATCTCACACCAGTCAGAATGGCCATCATCAAAAAATTTACAAAGAATAAATGCTGGAGAGGGTGTGGAGAAAAGGGAACACTCTTGCACTGCTGGTGGGAATGTGAATTGGTTCAGCCACTATGGAGAACAGTATGGAGGTTCCTTAAAAAACTACAAATAGAACTGCCATATGACCCAGCAATCCCACTACTGGGCATAAACTCTGAGAAAACCATAATTCAGAAAGAGTCATGTACCAAAATGTTCATTGCAGCTCTATTTACAATAGCCCGGAGATGGAAACAACCTAAGTGCCCATCATCGGATGAATGGATAAAGAAGATGTGGCACATATATACAATGGAATATTACTCAGCCATAAAAAGAAACGAAATTGAGCTATTTGTAATGAGGTGGATAGACCTAGAGTCTGTCATACAGAGTGAAGTAAGTCAGAAAGAAAAAGACAAATGCCGTATGCTAACACATATATGTGGAGTCTAAAAAACAAACAAAAAAATGGTCATGAAGAACCTAGGGGCAAAACGGGAATAAAGACGCAGACCTACTAGAGAATGGACTTGAGGATATGGGGAAGGGGAAGGGGAAGCTGTGACAAAGCGAGAGAGGCATGGACATATATACACTACCAAACGTAAGGTAGATAGCTAGTGGGAAGCAGCCGCATAGCACAGGGAGCTCAGCTCGGTGCTTTGTGACCACCTGGAGGGGTGGGATAGGGAGGGTGGGAGGGAGGGAGACGCAAGAGGGAAGAGATATGGGAACATATGTATATGTATAACTGATTCACTTTGTTATAAAGCAGAAACTAACACACCATTGTAAAGCAAGTATACCCCAATAAAGATGTTAAAAAAAAAACAGAGCCATAAATCTTCGTGAACTTGGATGAGGCAGTGGTTTCCTAGATATGAGACCAATAAATAACATGAGTAACAAAAGAAAAAGTCACTACATTGTTCATAAAAATTAAAGCAACAAAAGAAAAAGTAGATAAATTGTACTTCATCAGAATTAAACAGTTCTGTGCTTCAAAGGACACCACTAAGAAAGTGAAGAGACAGTGCACTGAATGAGAGAACCTACCTGCAAGTCAGACAGCAGTAAGTGGCTTGAGTCTAGAATATATAAAGAACGATTACAACCCAATAATAAAAAGGCAAATAGCCCAATTAAAAAGGGGCAAAGGGTCTGAATAGACATTTCTCTGAAGACTATACCCAGCGTGCCATGAGTTTATGAAAAGATGCTCATCACTTGACATTAAGGAAAAGCAACTCAAAACCACCAGATACGACTCCACACCAACTAGGGTAGCTATAAATAAAAAGAGATAATAGCAAGAATTGTCAAGGATGTGGAGAAATTGGAACTCTCATACATTGCTGGTGGGAATGTAAAACGGTGCAGCCAATACAGAAAAGTTTGGTAATTCCTCAAAAGATTAAACACAGCTACCGTACGACACAGCAATTCCACTCCGAGGTACCTACCCCAGAGAAATGAAAGCATATGGCCACACAAAATCTTGTACATGGGGCTTCCCTGGTGGCGCAGTGGTCGAGCGTCCGCCTGCCAATGCAGGGGACGCGGGTTCGTGCCCCGGTCCGGGAAGATCCCACACGCCGAGGAGCGGCTGGGCCCGTGAGCCATGGCCGCTGAGCCTGCGCGTCCGGAGCCTGTGCTCCGCAACGGGAGAGGCCACAGTAGTGAGGGCCTGCGTACTTACTGCAAAAAAAAACAAAAAAAGTCTTGTACATGAATACTCACAGCAGATTTATTCTTGATGGTCAAAAAGTGGAAACAGGGCTTCCCTGGTGGCGCAGTGGTTGAGAGTCCGCCTGCCGATGCAGGGGACGCGGGTTTGTGCCCCGGTCCGGGAAGATCCCACATGCCGAGGAGCGGCTGGGCCCGTGAGCCATGGCCACTGAGCCTGAGCGTCTGGAGCCTGTGCTCCGCAACGGGAGAGGCCACAACAGTGAGAGGCCCACGTACCGCAAAAAAAAAAAAAAAAAAAAAAAAAAAAAAGTGGAAACAACCCAAATGTCCATTAACAGATGACTGGATAAATAAAACGTGGTCTATCCATACAATGGAGTATTATTGGGCCATGAAAAGGAGTGAAATACTGATACAGCCTACAGCATGGATGAACTTTGAAAGCATTGTAAGTGAAAGAAGCCAAACACAAAAGGTCACATACTGTATGATTCCATTTCTATGAAGGGTCAGAATAGGCAAATCCACAGAGACAGAAAGGAGAGTCATGGCTGCCAGGGGCTGCGGCGGGAGGGACTAGGAAGTGAGCGTGGGCTTCCTTTTGCGAGTGATGAAAATGTTCGGGGCTAAGAGAGTGGTAATGTTTGCACAACCACATGGTGATGGTGGTGAAGATTCTAAAACCATTGAACTGTACACTTTAAATGGGTGAGTTGGTATGTAAATTACACCTCAATAAAGCTGTATTTTTTAAAAATGAAAGCCAGAAGAGAACCCTGAAATTGTTACTGCCCTAGGGCAACTCTGCCTGGAAAGTAGAGGAGGTTGTCCTGAGTGAAGACCCCCGACCCTGACCTCGGAGCCAGTTGGCTACTGCACTGTAGTTATGTGAGATGTCAGCATGGAGGAAGCTGGGGGAAAGGTACGGAGGACCTCCCTGTACTGTCTTTGGAACTTCCTGTGAATCTACAATAATTTCAAAATAAAAACAAAAGATGCCCGATGGGGCTGGGCTCTCATCTGGAGGCTCTGTTTCCAAGTTCATTCAGGTTGTTGGCAGAATCCATCTCTTGGAGGCTGAAGGACGGAGTTCGCTGCTTCCTTGACGCGTGGCCCCTTCGTCTTCAAGCTGGCAGTGGCGAGTGGAGTCCTCATTATCTTTGAATCTTTCTGCCTCCCCTCTGGCCTTAGCCGGCGAAGCTGTTAAGGGCTCCTGTGATGACACTGGGCCCAGCCAGTAGTCCAGGCTAATCTCCCTATGTTCGGGTCAATTGGTTAGTAGCATTAATTACATCTGCAAAGTCCCCTCAGCCATGCAGTTTAACATATTCATGGGCGTGACATCAGAGGACCAAGGTCACAAAAGCCCAAATTCTGCCTATCGCAGTGGATTATTTAAAATCTATTTGGGATGTAACCCCCCAGGATGGGTGAGGAGTTGGGTACTGGGGAGGAGGCGGGGAGCCAGCAAGAAGCTGTCCCCAGCTTGGGGCAGCCCAGGGAAAAGGCCTGGACAGCCACGAGAGGGCAGGTGATCACCCAAGGAGAGGGTGGCAGGTGGCAGGTGGAAAGAATGGCCTGGTGGAGGCCAGCTGCGATCCCCTCCTGGGATGTTCTCGAAAGTGCTCTCACCCCAAGCGTAGCCTGCAGTTTTCTCCTTGAACCTAGCATCAAAGGACCAGTCTCCTCTCTGTCTCCTTCATCTCCAAAGACCCCCTCCTAAGTCAAGCCTGGAAGGAATCCCAGTGAGTCGGGTGGCAGCCTGCCCCGCCCCCGAGCCCAGTGTGCTGGCCACAGACTGCCGCTAGGGGGCAGAGTCGACTACACCAAAGACCACACCGCTGGAGTGTGCATGTGCGTTTGTGCATGTGTGCGTGCGTGTGTGTGTGTGTGTGTGTGTGTGTGTGTGTACAGGAGTATTGGGGACATGCTCACTGCTGGCTTGAAGAAACTCGACTCTCTTCCCCAACCATGTCGGAGCCTCCTGCCCGCTGCCAGGGCGACTCAAAAGTTCCTCTCTGGGCTTCCCTGGTGGCACAGTGGTTGAGAGTCTGCCTGCCGAGGCAGGGGACACGGGTTCGTGCCCCAGTCCGGGAAGATCCCACATGCCGCGGAGCGGCTGGGCCCGTGAGCCATGGCCGCTGAGCCTGCGCGTCCGGAGCCTGTGCTCCACAACGGGAGAGGCCGCAGCAGTGAGAGGTACCGGAAAAAAAAAAAAAAAAAAAAAAAGGTTCCTCTCTGATGGAAACAGGGAAGCAGGCTCTCAGAACAGGAAGAGGTCATGCAGTGAGGGGACCCCTCAGTGGGTCCTGGTTCCACCCCAGTCACGCCCAAAGCACCCATCTCCCCCTGTTCAGGCAGAAGAAGGGATCCGATTGGATGCTACAGATTGAGTCTTGTGGCGGCACAAACGGCCCTGTTGGGGGCCAGGAGTTCAGTCTCCTTCAGAGAAAGAAGGGGAGCAGGTCACTTACCCAGCCCCCCAAACTCAGGCCCAGCACCCTCAAAGCCAGCTCTCGAGAATTGAAATGCACATCAAAATGCAGAACTAGTGAATAACTGGGCTCAGGTCCCAGAAATAGGCTGCCCTTTCCACGGGGTGACGGGAAGATCCTCCCTGCTTCCTGTTGCCATGGTTTCCACTCGGCTACCAGGCTACCAGGCAGCGGGTGCGGTGGA
This sequence comes from Aethalodelphis obliquidens, assembly GCF_003676395.1. Lineage (NCBI taxonomy): Eukaryota > Metazoa > Chordata > Mammalia > Artiodactyla > Delphinidae > Aethalodelphis > Aethalodelphis obliquidens. Next base: position 2,721,982 of record NW_020838062.1, read on the forward strand.
AGCCATTTCCCGCAATGGGATACTGGTGCTGCCTGGGTGTGCAGCTGTGGCAGCCAAAAGCGAGTGAGACGGCGAGAAAAACCCAGTCCCAGAGCCCTCCCCCTGCGGCAGAGAGTAAGCGGCAGGGCACGATATACTCCTTGAGCGCCCAGATCGAGGGGCCTTGCAAGAAGGGTGCACAGAAAAAAATGGAAACGCTGAAGCCAACACACGCTTGGGCAGAAGGCGCCGCTGGCTGGGCCCTGGGCCTGGGCTCTGGGGACGGAGGAACCCATTTCTCTGTTGGCCAGAAGAACACAGTGAGGGGGAGAGCCCCTCGGTTGTCCTCCCCACGGAGGGACATCTTGGGGGTCCCCAGACTGCACAGCACCACAGACTCCGGGGTCCCGCTCCTCTGCACCCTGCAGTTTGGAACCTAGGAAATCGCTAGTACCTCTGAGCTGGGGGCCCCATAGGCTGCAGCTTCCCTGCTGGGCCCGGTCTGCCCACCCCTGGTAGCCCGCCACCGTCTCAGGAAAATAGGTAAGAATTTGAGCCCCTCTGGTCTCCAAACCTGCAGGCAGCCACTGTGCCGACTCAGGGACCCTCTCTCTACTCAGTTTCCTGAGACTACTCAGGGGTCCCACCCTGCCCCCATAGCCTCAGTTCTGGGAAAGGTCTCTTGGGGTAGGAAGGGATCGCGGTCAACCAGGCTTGGCTTTCAGAAACTAGAGGGCCCGTTGGGGTGTTGCCATCGTGCCCCCGGGCCCCCGTCCTGCCTGCTGCTCCCTGCTCTGCCCTGTGCCAACGCCAGCCGAGGCCCACCCGCTGGCCCCATCTAAGGGGAAGGCGGAGGAGGCCACCTCCAGGCCTGGCCTGGGGCTGGGCACCCAGAGCCCGGAACAGGAATCCCACTTCCTGGGGCTCCGCCGGCAATTGCAGACCTTTCCCTGCCGGTGTAACTCGCTATAAGGCTTTGTTTATGCTGCTCACGGTGTGTTCTGGCACCTCCCCCACCCCCAGCCCCTCACCCCTGACCATTAACTTTTCTGGTCCCTTTGGGCAATTAAAATTCAGCCGAGCCTCACATCCCATTTGAAGCTCCCCATGCCCATCCCCAGGACTGGAATGGACCGGAATGGAGACAAGGGCGCTCTGACCTCCCTTCCGGTCCTAACCCCCCGTCCTGAGGCTGGGGCCAACCAGCCTTGTCTTGCACCACCAGCCCAAGGTCGATGGGGGAAGGGTGCTCCATTCCTGACTGTGGCTCCTGCCGAGGGGGTCACCCCTTTCCCAGGGCGGGCTCAGCCCCTCCTTGCTAAGGACCGTCTGGGGCCAGCCAGCCCTGTCCTCTTGGGGTCCCACCCGTGTCCGCAGCCCAGCCTCCTCTCCCAACCTCGGCCCTCTGGCCCCCAAGCTTCCTGCTCTCAAGGCAGAGGAGAGTGGGGTACAGGTGACCCAGCCTTTCCTTCTCTGCACACACCCTCAGTCCCTCCTGGTTCAGCTGGGGGCCCCTCCAGCCAGCCTCCTGCCTCCAGAAATCCCAGCGGAGAGATAGAGGTACCTGCTGTGAGTCCAGTGTGCACCCCCATTCCCGGGGCCACGTACCCAGCTCTCCCCACACCTCACTTCCCGCTTGGAAGGCAGCTGGGAAGAGCAGGGGGGTCCTTCTCCCCAAGTGGACTAGGGATTACCCCTCCCACCATTAGACCATTAACAGCTTCTGAGTGAGGGAGGGGGGAGGCTGCAAGAGGGGCACAGGCCCTGTCCTCCAAAGATGGCAGAGGCTCATGGTGGGGTGCGGAGGGGACTCAAGGAAGGCTTCCGGGGCGGGTGCTGATGGAGAGAAGGAGCTAGAGGCCCGGGTGGAGCTCTTCAGGCGGAGGGAAAAGCAGAAACAAGTCATGGGGAGGCAGCGAGGTTGCGTTTGGAAGCTACTGTGAGGCTGCATCTGCAGCTATCGGGCCTGATTTTCTCCCAGATTTTTAGCATTTTAAGAATTTTTAAGAAGGAAAGAAAGCAAAGCATTCCTCTAAGAGTAGCTTGCGTTAATCTGTGTTTCTGCAGCAGTTGAAGTGGATCTCCAGGCCAGCTCCACGGTAAACAGTGAATGGATTAACCCGGTTAACTCCTCACCTGTGTGAAGGACACACCATTCTTGCCCCATTTTATGGAGGAGGCTGGTGTGACCTGCCCAGGGTCAAGGGCCAGGGACAGTGGAGCCGTTGGGTCCAGACCGGTCCTTTTCTCTTTTCTTATCTCTGGAGTTACTTTAAGGACTTTTTTGCCTTTTGATATAAGGATCTTTCCCTAAAGTTGTTTTGTTCTAGGAATAAGTATATTTTATTAGGGTATTTTGTACATCACTTCCTGTCTTCTGGTCCTGTTTTCCTTTGTGGACTGGATATAGTGAGACGTTCACAGGCAGACACTTGCCCCTTCACTGGACAGACCCGGGCCGGGCAGCTCTAGGAAACGCTTTACAGCTAGTCTACTTTTGAAAGAAGAACCAAAAGGGCCCCCAGGGGAGCCAGTCACCCCTAACCCAGCGCAAAACAATCCTTGGAAACACACCACAGAGACAGAAGGGCCGTCGGTGAACTGGTTTCAAAATGCTTAATTTTTTTTAATTAGGCAAATTGATCATTAGAGAACTGATTAAGCTGGAGCCACTGTTCGAATAAAAGGTGGAAATAAATTCCTTCATTTGAATTCCAAATTCAGGCTTGGAGGTGACCTGGTAATTAGGCGAACCGGTGAACTGGTCTTTAGGTAAACTGGCTGTGAACAGGGTGGCAAATGGATCCGGTGGGCGGAGGTAACCTTGACTCTTCCCTCCTCCCAGAGCAGGGGTGCTGGGCCCTTGCACAGCAGAGGCCCCAGGGGCGGTTCCAATGTTCCTCGCACTCGACCTGGGGTGGGGGGGCGCCAGGCATGGGGGCAGGGCGAGAGCAGGGTCTCAGGGGGCCTCTGCTGGGCCGGGCACAAGCGCCAGTTACAGCATCAAGTTGGGGGCAGGGGGGCAGCAGGCAGGGAGCGGATAGGTGCAGGAGTCCTTCAGCACTTTAACCGCGGGTACCGCCTTACCCGGGGTTCCAGCTGCTGTGACCAGGACTGCAGGGTCACAGCACCCGGCCCTCCTCCCTGGGAAGACGCCAGGGCCTGAGGGCGGCTTCTGAGGTTTCCAGCCAGGACAGGATCCCGGTGCCTCAGCAGAGGTAATTCAGCAGAACTCTTAGTCTTTAAAATCGTTTCTAGTAGATGTAGAGAAGACACAAAAGAATATTGACAAAACGTGTGTGAGTAGGAAGAACAGTGCCACCAGCCCCTGCGTACTCACTCTCTTGCGGGACTAACCTCCACCCGTTGCGTCCCATTGTCCGCTTAATGGACGGTGGGGTTGATTCCACCTTTCCTGCTGTTACAAACAGGGCTGCTCCGCACATCTGTGGACAGGCGTCCTTACGCTCAGCACAAGTTTCTCTGGTGATGACACGCAGGTGGAGGCCCCTGGGCCACAGGCCACATGCGTCCTCCACCCTGCTAAGGAAGGACAAATCGCATTCCCAAGGCTTGCACCGATTGCCAGGCCGACCTGCGTATCTGACTTTGCTCGCGGCTCCCCGGGCTTGCCAACACCTAACGTTGCCAGACTTCATTCTCCACGTGGACAGCCAATTGTCCCAGGATTATTCATTGAAAAACATCTCCTCTCTCCACTGACCTGCAATGCCAGCTTTGTCATACATTGAATTTCTCCACGTGGCTCGTCTGCTTCCACTTTCCCTATTCTGCCCCCTTGGTCTGTTTGTCCCCCTTTTGCTAACACCGCAGCGGCTTAAACGCTGAACCTTTAGAATCCGTCTCAGAATCTGCTAAGGCAGCTCCCTCCACCTCCTTCCTCGGGAGCGACTCAGCTCTGCCCGGCCATTTGCTCTTAAGAACTACCTTGTCAAGCTCCATTTTAAACATAGCATTTAGTTTTTATTTTTTTAATGGCATTTAGATTACTACTGTATTCGATCTATAAATCAAATGGAAAAGGACTGGCATATTCAAAACATTGATTTTTTTGGAGCATTCTGGGTAGCCAAGATAATGGCAGAGGGGTCCATATATCTGGAACTCTCAGCATAGCTTCCAAACAAAAATCAATTAAAAAAACAAGAACAAATAAAACCACACAAAACCCATGCCCTCAGCATAACTAGAAAACAGACAGCATCCAAACTTCAAATTACCTAAACTAAATAAAATCACAAGGACGGGGGAGGGGGAAATATCCTAAAAATGGAATACAAACAAAAACCAAAAAAACAAACCATACATCAGACAATGTATAACCACTCCGGAGGGGAAGAAACTAAGCCAGGTAACCTTTGAACGGAGTCCTTGGCCTATATCTGCCCTTAAGCTAAAGACAAAGAACCAGAAACAAATATTGAACTCCAGAGAGTAGTTTTCTTGTTTGCAGAGACATGAGTTGACAATTCTGAAACTGCTTTCTGAGTATTCGAGGGTTGAGCAAACACATAAACGAACTGTGGGTGATGGGAGCCAGCTTTTCTCAATGATAGAAAGAAGTTACAAGTAAGCATGTGGGAAGAAGGCTAGAATGAATCTGGAATTAGAGATGTCGGTATGAACTCAGAGAGAGAGAGAGAGAGAGAGACAGATAGACACTAAATGATGATAGATGCTAGATAATAAATACAGATGTGTGGAAGTGTCCATATATCCATAGATATACATCTACATATATGCATGAATGTGTGCATATATGCTTATATGCACGTGGGGTATGTGTGTGTTAATTTCCTAATAGGTTTCTAAATGCAATAATTATCCACTCAAAATGAACTAAGGATCCTAGGATAAATGGCTGATTGTAAGAATGGGGGCCAGGGAAGGTCTGGAAGAGCTTGGAACATCTTGTTCCTCCAGAAGGTAAGGAATCCATGAGTCCACGTTGATATAAATAAATAAGTAAGTGGGGAGAAGGGAAGCTCTTCCTCGCAGTAGAAGCCAAAGAATAAATGTAGAAGGAATGATAGAACTGGAAAGGCACCATCTGGCAGCCATCGTAGTAATGATTGATTCAAGCAAGAATGATCAATGACTGAAAAAACTAGTGGGTGAAAGTTTGACAAGGACCAGGATGTTTAAGTAGTCTCAAAATGTCCCCCTCACACACACACAAATGGAAAATAGTAGCAACTCACCAGGGGAGAAACCTGGCAGATGCCACCTTAACTAAGTCATCAGAGTTACCTTCACCAGTAATGGGACAAACCACCACTGTGTGCCTCCAGGTTTAGCAAAAGGGCAAAACCTAAACCTAATGACGAGGAAACGTCAGACCAACCAAAACAGAGGATATTCTATCAAATGATTGACCTACGCCCTTGAAAAATGTCAATGCCATAAACACAAAGACCAAAGAACTGCTCCAGGGATATGGTAACTGAATGCAATTCGTGATCAGAGATGCTCCTTTTCTAGAAAAGGCATTATTGGGACAATTGGCAAACTCTGGACAAGGATAAGATTATAGTGTTGTATCAATGTTAATTTCCCGATTTTTATAATTGTACTGTGCTTAGAGAATGTTCCTTGTTTTTAGGAAATACACACTGAAGTATTTAGAGATACAGGACCATCGTGTCTTAATTGATTTGAAAGATTCAGAAAATGTGTGTGTGGATGTGTGTGTGTGTGTGTGTGTGTGTGTGTGTGTGTGTGTGTAGATGTAAGAGACAAGAATAAAGCAAAGAGAGTAAAATGTCAACATTTGGGGAATCTACACAAAAGGTATACAAGAAATTTATCTACTATTCTTTTTTTTTTTTTTTTTTTTGGCTACGTTGGGTCTTCATTGCTGCCTGCAGGGCTTTCTCTCGTTGCGGTGAGCTAGAGCTACTCTTCGTTGCGGTGCGTGAGCGGCTTCTCATCGCAGTGGCTTCTCTTGTTGCGGAGCACGGGCTCTAGGCACGTGGGCTTCGGTAGTTGTGGCACGCGGGCTCAGTAGTTGTGGCTCACAGGCTCTAGAGCGCAGGCTCAGTAGTTGTGGCGCACGGGCTTAGTTGCTCCGCGGCATGTGGGATCTTCCCGGACCAGGGCTCAAACCCGTGTCCCCTGCACTGGCAGGTGGATTCTTAACTATTGTGCCACCAGGGAAGACCTACTATTCTTTTTTAACAGCTATAGTGAGATATAATTCACATGCCATACAAGTTACCTGTTGGGACTATACTTTGGGGTAGAATTGCTGGGTCATATGGTAACTCTATGTTCAACATTCTGAGAAGCTGCTGAACTCCCAAAGCAGCTGCACAACCTTTACCTTTCCATCAGCAGTGCAATGTATGAGGGCTTCAATTTCTCCACTTTCTCACTAACATGTTTTGTTCGTCTTTTTTTTTCTTTTCTTTTGGCTGCACTGCGGGCATGTGGGATCTTAGTTCTTCGACCAGGGATCGAACCCGTGCCCCCTGCACTGGAAGCAAGGAATCTTAACCCCTGGACCACCAGGGAAGTCCCTGTTCATCTTTTTGATTGCAGACACTCTAGTGGGTATGGAGTGGTATCTCATGATGGTTTTGATTTGCATTTCCCTGGTGATTAATGATGTTGAGCATCTTCCATGTGCTCATTGGCCACTTGTACATCTTCTCTGGAGAAATACCTATTCAAATTCTTTGCCATTTTTAGATTTGAGTAACTTGTCTTTTTGTTGTGGAGTTGTAAGATTTCTTTTTGTATTCTAGACACAAGTCCTTTATCCAATATATACAGTCAAATGCTCTTCCCCTGTGCTATACCCCCTTTTATCCAATATATGATTGGCAAACACTTTCCCTCATTCTGTGGACTGTCTTTTCACTTTCTCGATAGTATCATTTGCAGCACACAACTATTTAAAAGAAGTCCAGTTTACGTATTTTATCTTTCGTCACTCCTGCTTTTGGTGTCATGTCTAAGGAACCATTGCCTGACCCAAGGTCATGAAGATTTACACCTATGTTTTCTTCTGAGTTTTATAGTCTTGGCTCTCATATTCAGGTCTCTGATCCATTCTGAGTTACTTTTTGTGTATGGTGTGAGGTAGGAATCCAACTTTATTTTTTGGCAGGTGGATATCCAGTTGTCCTGGCACCATTTGTTGTAAGCACATTTTTTCTCCCATTGAATTGTCTTGGCTTCCTTGTCGAAAAATTAATTCACCATAAATGTAAGGGTTTATTTCTGGACTCTTGATTCTATTACATTAATTTATAAGTCTATCCCTATGCCAGTGCCATACAGTCTTGATTCCTGAAGCTTTGTTAGACGTTTTGAAATAAGGAAGTGTGAGTGTTCTAAGTCTGTTCTTCTTTTTCAAGATGCTTGCTTTGGTTGTTCTGGATCCCTTGCATTTCCATGTGAGTTTTAGGGTTGGCTTGTCGATTTCTGAGAAAATCCCAGCTGGAATTTTGATAAGCATTGTATTGAATCTGTAGATCAATTTGAAGAGTACTGCCACTTTAATATCAGTCCTTTGATCCATGAACATAGGATGTCTTTCTACTTATTTCGATATTCTTTAATGTCCTCCAACAAAATACTGTTGTACAAGCTTTGCCCTTCTTTTGTTAAATTTATTCCTAAGTATTTTATTCTTTTTTGTGATTTATAAATAAAACGTTTTTTTTTTCTTCTTTCTTCGGTACGCGGGCCTCTCACTGCTGTGGCCTCTCCCGTTGCAGAGCACAGGCTCCGGACGCGCAGGCTCAGCGGCCATGGCTCACGAGCCTAGTCACTCCGCGGCACGTGGGATCTTCCCGGACCGGGGCACGAACCCGCGTCCCCTGCATCGGCAGGCGGACTCTCAACCACTGCGCCACCAGGGAAGCCCTAAAACGTTTTCTTAATTTCATTCCCATTGTTTATTGCTGGGTATAGAAACACAATTGATTTTTGTACCTTGACCTTGTATCCTACAACCTTGCTCAACTCATTTATTCGTTCTAACAGCTTTTTAGTGGATTCCTTAGGAGTCTTTAGGATACGAAATGATGTCATCTGTGACTAGAGATAGTTTTACTTCTTCCTTTCCAATCTGGATGCCTTGTATTTCTTTTTCTTGCATAATTTCCTTGGCTAGAACCTCCAGCCCAATGTTGACTGGAAGTGACAAGAGCAGACAACTTTGTATTGTTCCTGATATTAGGGGGAAAGTTTTCAGTATTTCACCACAAAGTATAATGTTAGCTCTGGGTTTTTCCTACATGCCCTTCATCAGGTTGAAGATGTTCCCCCTCCATTTATTTCTACTATTCTTGTAATCTTTCACAAATTTGAAATTACGTTAAAAAAAAAGAAGTTAAAGGGAAAAAATTATGTGTTCTAATCCATGAACATAGCATATATTTCTATTGTTTTTTTTAATCTTTCCTTCAATGTCTTTCAAATGATTGTAAATTTCTACATAATTTAGACATTATTGCATGCCCTTTTTTATATTTATTCCTAGATAGATATTTTATGCTATTGTAAATGTTATGTTTCTTTTGTTTATAAATTCTGTCCCTGTTTATTTTTAGATATTAATTTTGTATCCAGAAACTATGCTAAATTTTCTTATTAATTTGAATAATTTATCTGTAGAATCTTCAGGTTTTTTACATAGACTACCACACCACCTGCAAATAATTTCTAAATCTTCTTTTTTTTAAAATTTGGCTTGCCCTACTGCACTAGCCAGGAACTCAAGTACAATGTCAAATAGAATTAGCTGGTAATCTTATCTTGTACCTGATCTCAAACGTAATGCTTTCAACATTTCACAATTCAGTAATTTGGTTTTTAGCTATTTTACCCTGATATCCGTAAGTGTGCATTTCTTCTGCGTGTAGTTTCTAAGCCCTCTTTAATTTGTGGTTTGAGATTCTGCCCCCCATTTTTGGAAAGTTCTCAGCTATTATGCCTTTTAATACTGGTTATGCCCCCTTCGTCTCTCTTCTTCTAATTACACATATGTTGAGCTCTCACACATCCTGTCTCTTTCTCCCTTTTTTTAGTTTCCATCCATTTGTCTCTCCCTGCTTTATTCTGCATAGTTCCTTCTGACTTATCTTCCAGTCCATTGATACTCTCTTTAGCTGTATTCTGCTATTATGCCCATTCATTTGTCTATTAATTTTGGTTAGTGTCATTTTTGGTTCTAGAATTTTTAAGTAGCTCCTTTTTATAGCTCCAGTTCTCTGCCATAATTATCAATGCTGTCATTTATATCTTTGAACAGCGTATGCTTAGTTATTTTAAAGTTTATATATGATCATTCCAATATCTGGAGTCACAATCTATGAGGCCATGAAAACTGAAGCTCAAGGTCACCAGGGTCCACAAATGCTCTCAAGATTGGCCTCAGCATTCTGTTTACCTCTCTGGGTTTTTGTCTTGATTGAATTTTTGGACTCTGGGATTCCTTACTTTTTCACCATCGAATTGGTTCATTTAAAAGGATGATTTTTAAATCTTTTATTCAGCAATTTTAGTTATTTTCATCAGAAAGGTCATGCAGAGCATCTAGTTTATAATGCTGAAAGAAACAGAAATAAATGTGTACGTTTTGAAAGGTCACAAACCTTGCACCCACACTGACATAAAAACGGCTTCCTTCTTGGTTTTGTGATTGCAAAAATCTGGATACATTCATCTAAGATGAATTTTTCTTTCTCTCATTGGTTTTTTGTTGAGAGGTGGCCTTGTGTTTTTCTTTAATAGATAGTTTTGCAATAACAATAATAATATTAATAATAATAATGTCCCCACAATAGGTAATAACAGGGACCACATCTGTTTTGTTTTCTCCTCTGTCAGTTAGGATTGGGTTCAGTTACACTTATGAGAAAAAACTCATAATAATAGTGGCTTAACCAAGAGACATTCATTTGTCTCATGTGTTAATGAAGTCCAGAGGTAAAACGCTCAGGACTAGTATGGATATTCCACAAAATCACTGGGGATCAAGAGTCCTTCCAGAGGGGCTTCCCTGGTGGCACAGTGGTTAAGAATCCACCTGCCAATGCAGGGGACACGGGTTCAAGCCCTGGTCCGGGAAGATCCCACATGCCTCAGAGCAACTAAGCCCATGTGCCACAACTATGGAGCCTGCACTCTAGAGCCCACGAGCCACAACTACTGAGCCCATGTGCCGTATCTACTGAAGTCCACACACTCTAGAGCCTGTACTCCGCAACAAGAGAAGCCACCAAAATGAGAAGCCCACACACCGCAACAAAGAGTAGCCCCCGTTCGTTGCAACTAGAGAAAGCCCGCACGCAGCAACGAAGACCCAACCCAGCGAAAAATAATAAATAAATAAAAATAAAATACATTTTAAATAAAATCGATTCCTTCCAGATCATTCCAACTCACTGCTCCGTAATTCCTAGAGTGTGGCCTTCATTGCCTTGATCCAAGATGGCAGTCAGAGATCCAGCCATAGCACCAGGACGGAGATGAGGAAGAAAATAGGGGAAGGGGTGAACGAGGAGAACACCAGCGTCTCTGAAAAGTGTCTCCCAGAAGGAGCTATACTTTATAAGACTCCCAGTTAATCTCACGGGCCAGAACTGGCCACATGGCCACACCCAGTTGTAAAGGAGGCTCAGAAGTGTGGTCTTTACTCAGGCGGTCATGGGCCCAGCTAAGGGTCTGTCAACAGAGAAGCAACCAGCAGTCTCCACCATAATCACTGCATCCAGAGAGCCAACTAGAAAATGCAGGAAGAATTATAGAATCAGAAAATCACCATTTGTAACCCAAAATAATGGCCCTAGATGGAGATCATCAATGCCTACTAAAACTGCTAGGTGTACATTTGCTGTATCAGGCTGACCCCACGTGCACCTACCAATCCATCTTGACTTTGAAAGTGGGCAACTGGATGAGGTGTGTCTCCTGGCATAGGATGGGAAGCGCTCAGCCCCACCTGAGGAGTTGTCTTACCAACAAAATTTAACCTGTGGGCTTCCCCGGTGGCACAGTGGTTGAGAGTCCACCTGCCGATGCAGGGGACGCGGGTTCGTGCCCCGGTCTGGGAAGATCCCACATGCCACAGAGCGGCTGGGCCCGTGAGCCATGGCCGCTGAGCCTGCGCGTCCGGAGCCTGTGCTCCGCAACGGGAGAGGCCACAACAGTGAGAGGCCCATGTACCGCAAAAAAAAAAAAAAAAAAAAAAAAAAAAAATTTATAGGAAATTCAGGGGGCAAAGGAACACAGTAGACACCACAAGGATGCCATCAGCCACATCTAGGCTGTGAGGAATGCTTCAGGAAGGAGTTGGCTTCTTCAAGATTTTAAAAGACATGAGAGGTGAATCAACCCCAAGCTAAGTGGGCACCTTGCTAGTGTTCATACCTGAACAAACCAGCTATAAGAAGGCATCTTTCAGGCAAGGAAAGTGTGTATTAAGTGACATTAAGGACTATTTCCATATCAGTCATTAAGTGTGATCGTGATTTGTGGGTTGTTTTTAGAAGCCCTTAACTGTTAGAAATCCATAGTTATGTCTTTATGTGTGAAATGACATGATGTCTACAATTTATTTTCTTTTTTATAAATTTATTTATTTATTTTTGGCTGCATTGGGTGTTCGTTGCTACACGCGGGCTTTCTCTAGTTGTGGCTAGCGGGGGCTACTCTTCTTCGCAGTGTGCGGGCTTCTCATTGCGGTGGCTTCTCTTGCTGTGGAGCATGGACTCTAGGTGCGCGGGGTTCAGTAGCTGTAGCACACGGGCTCAGTAGTTGTGGCTCGCGGGCTCTAGAGCACAGGCTCAGTAGTTGTGGCACACGGGCTTCGTTGCTCTGCGGCATGTGGGATCTTCCCGGACCAGGGCTCGAACCTGTGTCCCCTTCATTGGCAGGCGGATTCTTAACCACTGCGCCACCAGGGAAGCCCTACAATTTATTTTCAAATGCTCCAGACTGAAAACAATGTGGGATCCTGGATGGGATCCTGGAACAGAAAAGGACATGAGTAGAATAACTGGTGAAATCTAAATGAAGTCTGGAGTTTAGTTACAGTTTTGACAAACGTACCTTGGGAAGGCCAGGTGTTAACATTAGGGGAAGCTGAGTGAAGGGCACCCAGGAGCTTCTGTACTATCTTTGCAACTTTTGCATAAAAGTAAAATTATTCCACAGTCAAAAGTTCACTTTGGAGGAAGCCTCCTACACCTTCGGTGGGAATGTAAGTTGGCGCAGCCACTATGGAGAGCAGTATGGAGGTTCCTTGAAAAACTAAAAATAGAGCTACCAAATGATCCAGCAATCCTACTCCTGGGTATATACTTGGAGAAAACTCTAATTCAAAAAGATACATGCACCCCAGTGTTCATAGCATCAGTATTCACAATGACCAAGACATGGAAGCAACCTAAATGTCCATCGACAGACGAATGGATAAAGAAGACGTGGTACATACAATGGAATATTACTCAGCCATAAAAAGAAGGAAATAACGCCATTTGCAGCAACGTGGATGCAACCAGAGATTATCATAGTAAGTGAAGTAAGTCATAAAAAGACAAATACCATATGATATCACTTCTGTGTGGAATCTAAAATATGACACAAATGACCTTATCTAAGAAACAAACTCACAGACATAGAGAATAGACCTGTGGTTGCCAAGGGGGAGAGGGGTGGGGGAGGGATGGGGTGGCAGTTTGGGATTAGCAGATGCAAACTAGTATACACAGAATGGATAAAAAACAAGGTCCTACTGCATAGCACAGGGAACTATATTCAATATCCTGTGATAAGGCATAATAGGAAAGAATATAAAAAGAATATACATATATATATATACACACACACATATAACTGAGTCACTTTGCTGTACAGCAGAAATCAACACAGAACTGGGGAGTGGGACACCGGCCTCCTGTCCGTTTCTTTGCAACTTCCCGTGAATCTAATTATTTCAAAATAATGAAGTCCCCAGGGCTTCCCTGGTGGTACAGTGGTTGAGAATCTGCCTGCTAATGCAGGGGACACGGGTTCGAGCCCTGGTCTGGGAGGATCCCACATGCCGCGGAGCAACTAGGCCCGTGAGCCACAACTGCTGAGCCTGCGCGTCTGGAGCCTGTGCTCTGCAACAAGGGAGGCCGCGATAGTGAGAGGCCCGCGTACCACGATGAAGAGTGGCCCCCGCTTGCCATAACTAAAGAAAGCCCTCGCACAGAAACGAAGACCCAACACGGCAAAAATAAATTAATTAATTAATAAACTCCTACCCCCAACATCTTCTTTAATAAAAATAAAAAAAATAAAGTCCCCAAAATACTGCATGCAAAACGAAGGGTCTAAAGGAAAATTACAAGCCAGTTGATAACTGTTGACACTGGCTGGTCAGTCCCCAGGGCCTCATTAACGATTCTCTCCACCTTTGCTTAACGGCTGACATTTTCCGCAATAAACAGTTTTCTTAAGAGTCACTGCTAAACCAATGTCTGTTGAATGAATACATGAAGGATTAATGAATAACCACAGTGAAAACCTGCGGTTCTATAGATCATGGAAGCAAGACCCAGGGAGGCCTACTCAAGGCCACGTGGGATCGCAGAGGGCAGGCCTCAAAGCCAGGGCTTCTGATCTCCAGTCTCACTCTTTGAAAATATATTTTTTAAACTTTACACAAGCAGTACATAAACACGTGCTTGTTATTTAAAAAAAAAAAAAAAGGAAGGTGGGGGGAATTGACCGTAAACTGAGGGCTGCAACATGGGGGGCTTCCCAGGAGGCAGCAAAGGGAAACCCGGGGTGCTGTGCTGGAAGAGATTTTCTCTAAGATGAAATCCCTTGAATGCGTGGTGTGTTTGAACGTCTTGAGAGAACATTTACACACCAGGACGAGTCTAGGGTTGAATTAGTGATAAGTGCATGGGAAGCTAAGCAAACAGTCAGCCAGAGGACAATTATTAACTCCTGGGAAAACAAAATGCTGTGCAGAGAAGAAAAGTAACCATGGCTTGCTTGCCTTAACTGTGAATGGCATTTACGTGGCCGCATAATTTTCAAGGCTGGTGGGATTGGAGTGGGGGGTGGAGGGCAGAACCCTCGTCCTGCAGAGAAGCCCCGAAGCAGGCGGGGTGCAAGGGCGCAGGGCCTCGGGGTCGGGCGACCTCGTGAGCGAAGGTTTGGGGGCAGGACGGCGGGAAGCCTACGAGAAGGTTCTCAAGATGTAGCTGGCCCCTCTTCCAGAAGGCCTGCTCTTCCCCCACCCTGGCCACCTCCGTGACCCACCCTGCCCTTCGCTCCCTCCCGTCCCTCCAGATGGCCTGTCCTTGTTCCCATGTGAGGCCAGCCCCTCCGCGGGGCACCGGGCCCCTCCCCACTGGCCTCCTCTCAGTCACACGCTGAGACCGCTCAGACAGCAAACTGTGCACGTGCCCAGCTGCAGGCACACCAGGCCCCTCTGGGGGCTGAACTCCCATCTGGCTACGTGCTGGACGGTGGCAAGGTGACAGCCCACCACAGAGCACGACACAGCCTCACTGAGGCCCCTGCCCTCCGGCCTGGCTGGGGCCACCCAGGAACACCACAAGCCGTTGGCCTCAGAAGTTGGGTGCTCGAGAGTGCGACACACCATGGGTGTGGCGGGGTGAATAGTAGCCCCCAAAAGATAGGTCCTCATCCTGGCCCCTGTGAATGCGCCCTTATTAGGACAAAGGGTCTCTGCAGATGGAATAAAGTTAAGGCTCTGGAGAGGAGATCATTCTGGGTTACGAGGGCGGGCCCACATCCAACGGCAAGGGTCCTCACAAGTGACGGAAGAGAAATAGAAGGAAGGTCAGGACCCCGTCGTACTGCGAGGGCAGCCCCAGGACACTCCTCTGGGGGAGACAGCACCGGGGCGTGAGGGCTGCTGGCCCCGGCAAGCCCAGCAGGGCTTCACTCGGGGCGCTACTCCCAAGCAAGGGGCAGGGCCGGCGGCCTTCGAGCAGTGAGGGTCCTGGACCCAGCGCGGCACCCCGTACGCTCCCACGACCACGAGGCTGGGTGACTGGGAGTCAGCACCGAGGCACGCCTGCAGCCACCACCCCCTTGCTCCAAGGCTTCTGCCCATTCAGGGGCCACCCACCCCTCTTCTGACACTGCTCTGGCCAAGGCCCTCCGTGTCACCAAACCCACTGGCCTCCGCCCTTGCCTTTCTTTCAGCAATGACCTTCCTCCCTGCAGGCCTGATGGCCCATCTATCTGTCCGTCTGCAGTTTTAGCTCCATGGTCTCTGGCCTTGACGGGGGGCGGGGGGAGCAGTAGAGACCCAGGACAGCCCGACAGGCCGGTTCTCCGAGGCATCCTTGGGTTTACGTGTCAAGACGGGGAGACTGTGGAGACCTGGGGACGGCACTGCAGGCAGGAGTGAACGTCGTACCCAAGTGAGACAGAATGTTCATTCAACCAGAGGCAAAAGGAGGGGAGAGCCCCAGAGGTTCCCCCGCAGGGGCGGGGACTCCAGGGGGCGGCGTGCCAGCCTGAGCCCAGTCCCCTCCCTTCACGGCTCCTGGGCCATTGCACCCAGGGCCCACCAGTCACCAGAGGGGACCTGCCACAGGTACACCCTGAGCTTTGGGAAACGCGCCTTTCATCCGGGTAACCATCCGGCTGCCCTGCTTGAATGTCAGCGCCTTAACAACAGTCACTCGGCTTTGTTCCCCTTTCCACCAGCACCTAGCACAGCACGCGACACGTCAGAGGTGCGTCACTAGTTTTTCAGTGAATGAAGGGGCCCATCACTCCCACCAAAGCCCTGTGCCAGGTGCTCACTGCCCCGGATCCAGGTCTCTTCCCCACCTGCCACGCCACTGGCCTCTGAGCTAATGCTCACCAGGCATGGAGGCCACACGCCAAGGGGCCATGGCCCAACAGGCCGGCGGTCCCGAAGGAGGGAGGGGGCAGGCTGACAAGGAGCCGAGGCAGGGAGGGGGCAGGGGGAGGCTGCCCCTGGCCCCCCGGCTGGCACTCTCCCCCACCTCCTCCCCGTGTCTGAGGCTGGCCCAGCACAGGCAGTCCAGGTAGTTGAGGCATGGGGGTGCGGGCGCTTGGGGCACTGGCTGCACCAGACGTAGCTTCCTCCTGGGGGCAGGTCCCCGGGACCCCAGTGGGGAAGGAACCTAGAGAAAGGGTTCTGGGTGAAGCCAAGCCATCAGTGGGAAGTGAGCCAGCCCCTTGGGAAGGAGGGAGAGTCCGAGCCAGCAGTGAGAGGCAGGCGCGAGGAGGCCGGGGGCCGACTTTGCAGAGGGCAGGAAGTGACCGTCAGTGCCACGTGGGCTGGGCGGTAGGAGAGTGGGGGTACTGCCGAGAGTCCGTGGATGCAGGGCTGTCCTTCTCCACCTCTGCTCCGTCCGCCTCCCCTTCTTGTGGCCTCTGAGAGAGGTGGCCTCACCCGCTACGGGCAGGGACGGCACCCCCTGGGAACTTCGACCCATGCCTTTGCCAGCGAGGGCAGGGGGCTGGCCCGCAGGGGTGCCCTATGCTGGGCTCCGGCTGCCGAGTGGGGGGTGCCCAGGAACTCTGAGTTCACAAATCAGCCCCTGGTGCCCCATGGGTGGGACCAGGTCAAAGCCAGTGAGAGTGGGAGGTGTCTACCAGGGCTGCACGTGGAAAGCAGGGTCCTGGGATGGGAGCGGCCCAGACAGAAATCGCCCCAGGCGTTTGCCCTCACAAGGAGGGAGAGTCAAGGGGAAACAGGTCATAACCAGAAGAGAGAGAATGTGCGTCAGCTCAGGGCAAAGGTCAGGTGTGACCGGAGCCGGAGCCTCGAGGGGCGGGCAGGAAGGGGGCCAGGTGCACCGAGCCTGGGGCGCTCCCCCCACTGTCCGCGACCGACCGGCTGTGCCTGGCCCAGGCCTGCCACCAAGCCTCAGATCCGTGGGCCCAACCGCCCAGCCACCATGTCTGACGCAGCTCCAGGTGCAATCGCTTCTTCCTACTGGATATCTTCCTGGCCTGTCCACCTCTCTTCCTTCCAGACTGGCCCACGAGCGTACACACAGGCCTCCTGCCTGGAGGCTGGGCGATGGCCGTGGTGTCCCCAGGGCCCACTCCCTTTAGTACACATACAGGCTGTTTGGGGGTTCTGAAAGGCTCCAGCAGTCCTCTGAGGGGGCCGAGTGCAGGTTCACACACACACGCACGCACACACACCTGCCTTTGCCTTGCACATACGGGTGAAAATCATTGGCTCCCCTGGGCAGGCCAGCCAGGAGGCTGGACCCTGCAGCCCCGGGGCTCTCTGCACAGCCAGATCTTGGAAGAGTAGCACATCAAGGGGTCTGTCCAGTGGTCACCTTCCTTTTGGCCCGGGAAGGTGGCTGGTCCCAGAGGTGAGCTTCCCAGGTGAGGACTCAGCTGGCAGGGCCGCAGCAGGCACTGCTGTGGGTCGGTGGAAGCCTCCCTCCCTCCCTCCCTCCCTCCGTCCCTCCTCCAGTAGGCCCACCCTTTCCCACTCCATCAAGACCAGACCTGCTGGGCCTGCCCTGCCTCGCCCAGCCTCCCCTCACCCACCACTGGGAGGGTACAGAGAGCCAGGAACTGGTGTAGGAGGGGGAAAGGGAAGGCTCTGCCGGAGGCAGCTAGCTACAAGGGGCGCCCCCAAGGGCAACCATGGCTGCTTTCCCCTCAGCGAAGGCCAAGAGCTGTGTGTGTGTGTGTCCCAGGGGCTCTGGGAGACAAGCTGGCAACCGGGAAGCACCCTTGGGATCTTGAATAAAGCGGGCAGCCTTGGCCATTGGCCTCCCCATAGCCCCCTCCCCTGATGAGGCAGCCGTGTGGTTGTGCACGTCCAGTTCTCCAGCTTCATTTTTACCCCAAATAGACAGACATGCATACGTGCCACAGGGAGTCTTTCTGGGTCCTTGAGGAGGTGAAGCATTTTCACGACTCCACACTCTCACCCATGCTGTGTCCGCATGGTACCACATTCTTCCCTGCCCCACCTGGTGAAGTCCTACTTCAAGACTCAGCTCCAGGGGCTTCCCTGGTGGCGCAGTGGTTAATAATCCGCCTGCCAGTACAGGGGACACGGGTTCGATCCCTGGTCAGGGAAGATCCCACATGCTGTGGAGCAACTAAGCCCGTGCGCCACAACTACTGAGCCTGTGCTCTAGAGCCCATGCTCTGCAACAAGAGAAGCCCCCGCGATGAGAAGCCCGCACACCGTAATGAAGAGTAGCCCCCGCTCGCTGTAACTAGAGAAAGCCCCCGTGCAGCAACGAAGACCCGATGTGGCCATAAATAAATAAATAAATAAATAAATTTATTAAAAAACAAAAAAAAGACTCAGCTCCAGTGCCCACCCTCTACAGAGCTTTCCCTTGGTCCTCCGCAATCTGTGGATTTTGCTGGCCACCAGTTGAAGGCAGTCCACTTCCTCCTGGGTTCTCAGCTGCCATCTCAGTAACTACTACCAGACCTAGATTACCCCCGGAAACCAATCAAATTGGTTCGTTCATTCATTCCACAGAGATTTGTTAGATGCCAACTAAATTATGCTTCCTTCCTAAAGATAAGCTCTTAGCTAACGTAACTAATTATCAATTACTAGGTTGGGATGCATATTTAGGAAAAGCTATAATTTAGAGCAGGGTTTAAAGGAATGCCATTAATCAAGAATAAACTAAGGGGACTTCCCTGGCGCTCCAGTGGTTAACACTCTGCACTTCCACTGCAGGGGGACCGGGTTCGATCCCTGGTCGGGGAACTAAGATCCCATAAGCCGTGCAGTGCACCCCAAAAAGAAGGAGTATGGATGGACAATTTGCCTCGACTCATTCAATCAACAATATCTGTCAGACCCAAAGCTTCAGAAATATACCCTTTAAAATAAAATTTAAAACCTGACTATAGCAGGAAGCTGGGAGACTTTAGTGCCTTATGTTTCACTGGATATAGATTTTAAACCAGATGAGTTGCACTGAGCCCCGGGTCTGCTTCAAACTGACCGAATTACTCTGAGAAAGTCATTCAAATGCTCCGAGTCTCAGTCGCTTCATCTGTGAAATGCTAAGACTCTCTACCTCGTAGGGATATTTTAGCTTTAAATGATACAACAGATGAGAGAGCCGCCATAACCAAGTAGCACAAACTAGTGGCTTAAAATAACAGACCTTTATTGTGTCACAGCTCTAGAGGCCAGAAGTCCTGGATCAAGTTGTCCGCAGGGTCCTGCTCCTTCTGAAGGCACTGGGGAAAGGTCTGCTCCGGGGGCCGTCCCTGACTTCTGCCGGGTGACCTTTGATGTCCTTGGTTTTACAGGTCTGCCTCCATCTTCATGTGGCATTCTGTGTGTGTCTGTGTCTAAATGTCCCCTTTTGGGATTCCCCTGGCGGTCCGGGGCTTAAGACCCCACGCTTCCACTGCAGGGGTTGCGGGTTCAATCTCTGGTCGGGGAGCTAAGATCCCGCATGCTGCGCGGCATGGCCTATAAGTAAATGAATGGCCCCTTTTCATAAGGACACCAGTCACAGTGAATTAGAGGCTCACCCCCTCCGGTATGACCTCATCTTAATTACATCCACAATGGCCCTATTTCCAAATAAGGTCACACTCACAAGTACAGGGACGTTAGGACTTCAACGTGTGAGTGGGTGGCGGGGGGGAAGGCAATCGATCCCATAACCAGGTCTACACTAACCTTGCCTTAGAATAGTTCGGTCTTTTTGATTATTGTGTTTTGTTGGCTACACCTTATTGGTCCAGTTAAATCCTAATTGGCTATGTATGCGTGTGTGCATGCGCGCGTGGCTTCAACCTTGGCAGACTCCCTGCCCACGTGCCTGGATGGCTGGAGAGGTGAATTTGTGCCACGTGAAGGCTCGTGCACATTCACGTGTGGACACCACGTGGCTACCCCAGGCCTGGATCTGCACTGCCGTAGCACTGCTGAGGGAGCAAGTTCCAGCACCGACGCAGGGAGCCAGGCTCCGGGTGCACATCTCTGGGGCCGTCCAGCGGGATTCCGTGCAGCCTCATGGGCGCCCCGTCCCTCATCCCTTGATGACGAGAACTCACACGAGGCTCTGGTTTCCGCAGTAACCAAGGCCTGTGGCTGACTGGTCACGGAACCTGCAGCAGAGGTGTCCCAGGGATGCCAACGGGGTGACATGGCAGCTCGTCCCCCTCCTGCCCTGCCCGCCTTTCCTCTTCAGCGTATGCCCAGCCAGCTCCTCGGAGTGGGGCAGGCATGGCCGGCCCTGTCCTCGGAAGGCACCCACTCGGCCCTCTGAGGGCTGGGTGGGCAGGTGAGGGGCAGTGGGAGAGAAGGCTGGGGGGCTCTCTGACGGTGCCTGCAGGCTGTGGGGTACATCCGAGCACACAGAAGGAATCGAGGCAGTCAGCCAAGCTCAGCCCCAGGAATTCACAGTCCCTGTGAATGCGCGACGCATATGCCAAAAGTGAAGGGCAACCCCTGGCAGGGAGGGGGCGCCAGGATGTGCCTGGAGTCCCACACATGGGCAGGGGTCTCCCAGAGGCTGGCCAGGGCCCTGTCCTCTCTGTGCCCTAACAGAGTGCGGTGCCTGGAAGGTCCATGTGGGGTTACACAGCTGCCCTGACTCAACACCGTTCACTCAGGAGACGTCGGTGGAGTGCCTGCGGTGCCCAGGCCCGATGCCAGGCGAGTAGGAGCCCAGAGACATCCTCAGTGTTGCTGGGCTCGCCAGCTGCCAGGCACAGAAGGAGACGACAAACAGGGAAGCCCTGCAACGCATGAGGGCAGGAGGCTGACACCTGAGGGATGTGCTCCGAGCTGTCTGCCCGAGCGGAGAAGCAGCTTCGGGTGGGTGCAGGTCGTGCGGAGGCAACGCCCCAGCGACAACACGCAGGGCCTGAGTGACTCCCTCAGTGTGCCCCATGCCACAGCCCATCAGGGACCCAGGCCGGCCCCTCCGCTGGGTCCCAAACCCTCTCCTTCCTAGTGCCCCGCAGCCCCTCCCTGGCCTGCTCACGACCAGATGCCCAGTGAGGCTGAGAGCCAGGAAGGGGGTGGGGGACGATGGGGGATAAGATGGGGGGTGGGCCTGCCACCACATGCAACGCGATGGAAGTGCTGCCCCCGTGCCACCCGCAGGCGCAGCCACGTGGGCCCCTCTGGGGGCCGCCAGGGCAGGGGTCCCGGGCAGCAGCCCTCTGGCCGCACAGATGGATGGCAGGGTCGGAGGGACTCTCGCTCCGCTCCGCTCCCCGGGACAGAGGTGTCCGCGAGAAAGAGCCGGGCCACCGGCTGTGGCGCTGCGGGCCGTGCAGCCAGGGGCCCAGGAGCGAGGGATCAGGTGGGCTGGGGGGCGCCCAGGATGGCCGGCGCCTGCGTCCCAGCCCCTCCCTCTGGGCCTGCTGCGGGCACTGGGCCACATCAGGCGGGAGCCTCCCTCGGCGGCAGGGCCGCCCGCTCGCAGGGCAGCACTCGGGAACCCAGCACCGAGGGGACCGGACGGCCCAGCCCCGGGCCACGTGCCTCCCTCCCTGGCCCCTGGCTCCAAACCAAGATGGGACGCTTTGCCCAGCTTCTTCCAGGAGGAACAGAGCTGAGGCCCAGAAGTGGGGAGGGGGTGCCAGGGAAGGTTCCCCCGGGCCTGGCGTGGCAGGTGGAGGCCCGCTCACGGCGGGGAAGCGGGCGCCTGGCCCTCCCCACGCTGCGCACCGCCGCCGCCACCGAGGGCGCCCAGCGCTTGCGGTCGGGGGCTGGTCCTTTCACGGAGAAGGGCCCTCCCTGCGCAGTGGCCACCATCGTGCCCAGTGATCGTGTGCACAGACGTTCGGCAGGGAGGCCACCACCGCTCCCCGGTCTGGGGTTTGTGTCGGGACGCGGGTGTGCCGGGATTACCGGCGTCCCGTGGTCCGGGGGCTGAGGACGTTCCCAGGCCAGTGGGGAAGAAGTGCTCGCAGCGGCCCGGTGGCATCCACCTTCGTTCAGGGCCGGCCAGAGAGGTGACTCCAAAGCACAGCACGAGGACCAAGGCCCCGCGCTCTGAGGTTCCCCGCGGCCGGGACGGAGATGGTCGGCAGTGACGCCTGCGTCTCCCTGCCCCTCCCTTGGTTGCCCGCTTTGTTCTCCCGCCTCTTAATCAGGAGGGTCTGGCGATCCTGGGCTGTCTGGCAATTCTAGCCAGGCTCTTGGATCTGTTTGCTCCTGGGGTCTAGACACATTACTGGAGCCCCATCCCAGAGCCAGGCTAGGTGGTAAGCATTGGACAGAGACACCAACACAACATGGTCCCTGTCCTCCAAATGTTCTGTCAACCCAAAGAGATGGCTTCCCGTCCAAGAGCTGCAGTGGTCCAGGCCTGGGAGTACACAGCCCACCCGTGCCAGGTGGTCCCAGCGAAGGGAAGAAAGAGGGTGTGACCTCACCAGGCTGATGGTGGGCTGTGACGGTAAGTGGCGGCGGCGTGGCAGGTGAAGACTTTAGGGGACGGCAGCGTGGCGGGATTTATCTTGCACGTGAGCTGACGTGAATTGGGGGTGGGGGCCGGCCATGGCGGACTGAGAGTGGCCCCGGAAAATGTGTGTGCCGGAGCCTCAGGGTGGGAGCTTATCTTGAACAAGGCAAATGGGCACGAGACAGCTGGTACATTCTGGCGACTGCCAGCAGTGCGATGGGGCTGGAGGGGTGTCCTGGGAGAGAGGGGCTGGGAGGCGGCAGGAGCTGCTCACACAGGACCGTGCGAGCGGCTGAAGTGCTTACACTTTGTCCTCAGGGTCACTTGGGGCCATCTTTAGGACAATCACCACGTCCACCATGTGGGGGACGAGGGGAGGACGGAGCCCTGAGGCTGCGGACAGTGAAGAGGGGGCAGGGCCTGGCCAGGGACAGGAGGGAAACTCAGCAGAAACCAGCAACGCAAAGGGGTGGTGGAGAGAAAGGTGAACTGGGTGCCACCCCCGAGGCCAGGATGTGGGCAGCTGAGGGGAGACAGTGAGTTTCCCTGGGGCACACACTGCACCTGAGGGCCATGGGTCATCCCGGTGGCAGTGGAGACACTGACGTCACAGTCGTCACCCAGGAAAGGAGCCGAGGTCATCCGGGGACACACAGAGGGACAGGAGGACCTCAGAGCCTGAGACACACTTGAGAGAAACGGCCAGAGTGGTGGGAAGGAAACCGGGAAGGCAGAGAGGGGAGGGTTTCCAGGGTCTGAGGGACAGCAAGACAAGAGGGCACCTCGGCCGGCGGCATCCGGGGCAGCAGCTGAGGGCATGGGACAGCAGGCTGACCTGGGAGGGAAGAGGACCCCACCTCCTCTGAGCCTGGACGCCAGGGGCCCGGGACTACAGCTTTTGGTGGCTTTGACTCAGGAAGGGCAGGAAGTCCAGGGAGCTCTCCCCTGACGGGCCGGAACGTGCTTGGTCACTTGGGTGGCAAAGGCACCCGCTGGGAGGGTGAGGCCTCAGCTGGGCTCCAGGAGACCGATGGAGCTTGGGACTGTCCACTGAGGATCGTGGGAAGGAAGGTAGCCAGGTGCAAGTAAGGGATTCGACAGGTGGAAAGCAGGGTACCGAGTGGAGAAGGGGCCGGGGTCACCAGAGAAGCACTGAGAAGCAGGGGTTCGAATGGGCCACCCAGACCCAAGGCCCCAGGAGTGGATCCGAACCCAGGGAGTGAGAGGTGGGGCGGCTGAGAGGAAGAGCCTTGAAGGCCCCGGAGTTTGACAGGAAGGTGGACTAGTCACATCTAGAAGCCACCACCTTGTGAGGCAGGTGATGCCAAGAGGCCTTGGGCTCCGGGAGAGGGTGTGGGAGAGCGCGCAGCGGTGTCTCCGCTCTGAAGGCACAAAGCGTCGTGGAAGGATTTTTTTTTTTGACATTTCGTGTTATTTGCCACAGATTTTTTTTTTTAATTTAACAAAGCATTTAGGGACTTCCCTGGTGGCCCAGGGGTTAAGAATCCCCCTGCCAATGCAGGGGACACGGGTTCGAGCCCTGGTCCGGGAAGATCCCACATGCCGCGGAGCAACTAAGCCCGTGCACCACAACTACTGAGCCTGTGCTCTAGAGCCCACGAGCCACAACTCCTGAGCCCATGTGCCACAACTACTGAAGCCCATGCACCTAGAGCCCGTGCTCTGCAACAAGAGAAGCCACCACAGTGAGAAGCCCATGCACCACAACGAAGACCCAACACAGCCAAAAATAAATAAATTAATTAAAATAAATACATTTTTTAAAAAAGCATTTATTTATTCATTCATTCATTTTATTGAAGTGCAGTTGATTTACTAGTTGTGTTAGTTTCACGTGTACAGCACAGTGATTCAGTTGTATATATATTCTTTTTCAGATTCTTTTCCCTTATAGGTTGTTACAAAATATCATGGAAGGACTTTTTTTTTTTTTTTTTGGCTACGTTGGGTCTTCGTTGCTGCGCGCGGGCTTTCTCTAGTTGGGGCTAGCGGGGGCTACTCTTCCTTGCGGTGCGTGGGCTTCTCATTGCAGTGGCTTCTCTTGTTGCAGAGCACGGGCTCTAGGCGTGCGGGCTTCAGTAGTTGTGGCATGTGGGCTCAGCAGTTGTGGCTAACGGGCTCTAGAGCACAGGCTCAGTAGTTGTGTCACATGGGCTCAGTAGTTGTGGCTCACGGGCTCTAGCGTGCAGGCTCAGTAGTTGTGTCACGTGGACTCAGCAGTTGTGGCTCACAGGCTCTAGAGCGCAGGCTCAGTAGTTGTGGCGCACGGGCTTCGTTGCTCCACGGCATGTGGGATCTTCCCGGACCAGGGCTCGAACCCATGTCCCCTGCATTGGCAGGCAGATTCTTAACCACTGCGCCACCAGGGGAGCCCCCATGGAAGGACTTTTGAGAGCTGCTCAGGGACTTGGGCAGAGGCAAGGGTGGTGCTCAAAGGACAGGGGCCAGTGGTGGTGGAGAGGACACGGTGATGGGAGCCGTGAGGCTAAGAAGGAGACAGCGTTCCGAGCGCCCCAAGTGCCCCTTCCTGAAGATGAAGACAGCTTCTGGACACTTGTCTCCCTGTTGCCGTGGAGAATGGGGCCATCACTGAGAGCCGGAGCACAGGACGTTTGCATCTGGGCCTTGGTGACTCCGTTCTGATGACTGGGAACGCTTATAGACTTGGGGACTCCATCTTTGATCCCCCCCTTTCTCCTCTGGGGCTGCAGAGAACAGGCAGCTCAGGTCAGGGGTGCCATGGGGAGGCCGATGTCACGGTCACAGTCCCTGTGGCTCTGGCCAGGTCCCAGTAGCCAAGCCTTGCAGGTTGACACATTGGGCTCTGCGTTACCCTCCTGGTCCCCGCCCACGCCAGCCCCAACAGACGTCCCCAAAGTGGAGGTGCAGTGAAGAGAGGCTGCCACTGCTAGAAAGCCAGCCTCAGGCCACTGCTCCAGGTTTCTAACGGCAGAGACAAATGGGACCCCGGAGTGACTCATACTGAACCGTGACCCTCTGTGCCCCCCCACCCCAGGTCCTGCCTTTTCTCTCCGTGATAATGGAATGGCGCTGGCAGGGGGAGGGGGCACCCAGCTGGCAGGTACTGAGCGCTAAACACCTGCTAGGTACCAGGCGAGGCCCGACAGGAGAAGGGACCCGCCACAATGCCCAGGCACATGGTGACGGAGGGAGACAGCTCTGAGGACCCCTGCAAGGAGCTCCCGACTCCCCACAGCCTCCGGCCAAGGGGCCCGGCTCCAACTGCAGGTCTGTGGCTGTCCCCTTCCTGCGTGCGGTGTCTCGGGGCGGAGACCAATCCCTCTGGCTCTGCTGCCACCGGGCCCTGGCCTTCCCCTCCCTCTTCTCCCCGTCTCTCTGCCTGGAGGTGCTCTCCTCTCTGTGGGAAGCAGGTACTGAGGGGTAATAGCTACTCTCTAAACTTAGAGGGGGAAAATCCCCACAGACTTGGCAGAAGTATCCTGCGCCTTCCTTGTGGACCGCCTCTCAAGCGTGAACGTTGGGAGGGGGCAGTGAGGGGGCGCTGCGTGGGGACAGCATTGAGGCTAAGGGACAGTGACGGAAGAGGAGTCCTCACCTGGGCCGGGGCGCACCTGGGGCCACAGCCTGGGGCTCCACCTCGGCCTGTGTGGACGGCTCCCCAGGGCCCCTCTGCAACTGGGAGCTCTGTCCTTCCTTGCTCTGGCTGGGTCGCTGGCCCCGCTCCTGCCACCCCCAAACCTACGAGAGAGAGCAACCTGGACCCGAGCCCCGACAGCAGAGGCAGTGCTCGCTCTGGAGGCTGGAGTCCTCCGCCTCGTCTCTCTGTGCCTCGGTTTCCTCATACAGAAGGCTCCTGGCCCTTGTTCCTGGCACGGTAACCAGGAGCTACTGTTTTCATTATTTAAGGGTCCCTCGGCGACAGCAGGGCTCCAAAGGGCAGCAAGTTGGCTGTGTGGCTTCACGTGGCGGGGCGCCACCCGAGTCTCCCTGCCAGCGGCCAAGTGGCTCCGTGAGCTGGCCTGGGCCCTGGGGGCCCACCCACAGTGCCTGCTCTGCCGCGGCCGCCTGCCCTGGACAGCGGTTCCTGCGTCCTGCAGCTTCACCGCCGCCGCCGCCACCGCCATCGGGCCACGGGCGAGTCCCCGCCCTGGGCCTTGTCTCCCTCCTGTCTTCCCTTAGCCCAGTCACTGTCAGGGGCTGACTAGGGCTTCCGGGGCCCAGAGCTGGGCCTGCACAAGTGCTCCCAGACCAGGCCAGAGGGTGGAAAGCTCCTGCAGTGGGAGGAGAGGTGCAGAGAGGTGTTCAGTGGCCCTGACCCCAGAGGAGCAGTGACCCAGCCAGCCTGGTGTTAGGCCTTGGTCTGCGCGCCAGGAGCCAGCGGGGCCCAGGCTGGGCCTTGCAGTGCTGCAAGGCGGAGCGGGAAGCAAGGCGCTCAGTCTGTCATACAGGGAGGCGACCCCTGAGGACGGAGACGAGAAAGACCCTCTGCATCCCCAGGACCCCCTCCCCACCCCCCAAAGACAACTGAGCCTGGGCCAGGGAGCTGGAGTGAGCCCCGCCTTGGTCTGGCCGCACTGCCTGGTTCACGCATCCCTTCCTGTGGCGAGATGGCTTGACTCAGGAAGCACACTCCTGGTGGGGGAACGGAGAGACGTGGCCGGGGAGCTGGGCGGGCCACTCACAGAGGCCTTCACTGGAGCCGTTGGCTCCCGACCTCCTGGCCTATCCTTCCAGCCGTGGTGGCTCCCCTCTCCTGGCCCCGTTCGGCCCTCTCTCTCCTCCCCTTCCACCGCCCTCCCGCCTCTTCCCTCTCGCCTCCCTTTGCCTGTCCAGCCAATGGGCGTGGGTGTCTGGCTCTCTCCTGGTAAAAGGATTATATCATCTGTAATGTATATCCAGACACGCGCACTGCTTCTCGGGAGGACAAGGCAAGGAGAGGGAGCCCGCGCAGCTGGCCGGAGGGGGTTTATAACCAGGTTATTGAACCTGAACCTGAGCCCTCCCGGAATGGGGCTGTTAATGGCTCCCGAGGTCCCGGACCCTCGGAAATCAATCGCTGCTGCACGACACAAGCTGCCTCTCGGCCCTGCCCCCTCCTCTCCCCTCAGCTTCCTCCTGGCCCTCACCCTCACCCTTTCACCTGGGCTGCAAGTGCCGATCTGAGAGCAACCACTGGGCCACTTGGTTTCAAATGTCCGGATGCGGTTCTGTCAGGGGCTGCTGCAGGCAGGTGGGGCTCCGGAACAGGGCCTAGCACGTGTTCCTGAAGGCAAGGCAACTGGTAGTGAGATGCGTCTAAAGGATGCTGGCTAAAGTGCCTCTGACGGAGGAGGGGCAGAGTGAGGCCTGTTACCCAGTGGTGGAGGGACGACGGCAGCACGCGGATTCAGCGGCGGATATCGCTCTCAGTGGGACCCAATGGTTGCCCAGAAATAACGCCTCACGTGTGTGCGCACCCAAATGCCGGTGCCCATGGGGAGCAGGGTCTCCACGCAAGGACCAGGTGGGATGCGCCTCTCCTCAAAGCTCCAGCTGCCTGGAAAGGGACCCAGAATCGGACCGGAGAACAGCTGCACCTGCGCAGCTATGGCCGCCTTCAGCCCAAGGCCCGCAGTGGCACACCCCCGGCACATTCGGAGCACGGCCCAGCCTCCTGCCGGTGGAGGTTCTGGTGGGCGAGGGGGCAGGGCCACAGAGGAGAGGGCGAGGGCTGGAGATTTCTGTTAGGAGCAACAGCATCTGAGCACGTGGGCTTGGCTGCTTCGGGGACGGAGGCCCAGCTGCGTCTTCAGAACAACCTCGATTCCAACACGGTTGGCCTCTCAGTCGAGCGCTCTTCGAGAAGATTCTCCTTTTTATTCCTCAAGAGGGAACAGGTCAGGCCTGGCTACCTAAGACAAGTCCCTGGGGACGAGGAGGGAGACCCCGTTTCCCGAGGCGGAGCAGACCTGTGCCTTGGGAGCTCCCAGGACTGGCCTGGCCGTTTGTGTTGGTCTTCTCTCCCAGAGCTGGGTGGGTCTTGTTGCCTGGAGAGCAGAGGCCCTGTGGGAGGGCTGGGGTAGGAGCTTTGCAGGGGTGGGGGGGCAGCATCATTCAATCCAAATGTTCCTCCTCCAGCCGTTCAGCCCTGAGTCACTAAAGTGCAGGATTGTGGGGGGCGGGGGGCTGGTTATTCAACCTTTCCAGATACTCCTCTGTGAGTCAGCTCACCAAGCCTTTGCAGGGGGCCAACTGAGTGCCCAGGGCCACGACACTGGCTGTCGTATGTCTTCCACAAATGGGAGGCTCACCAGGGAAGCCAGCCCCATCTTTTTCGGTTTCCATGTATTTTCCCGTTTTGACAGATAAAATGGTCCTATTGATAAACGGCACGGCTTCTGGCACATGTTGATTTCTTAGCAAAGGCCCCCTGACTTGAGGACAGCTGGCACCGTGGAGCGTCACAGAAGCACGGCGTCGAGCGGCACGACCCACACACAGCTTCGTTTGCTCGCTCATGCGGTGTGGTTTTGGCAGTTCAGTTCCACGCTGGACCCTGGGGCCCTGATGCTGAAGAGGAGGTGAAAGGTCAGCCCAGCCCAGGGCACCTTAGGCCTGCCTGTCAGATGCACCTGCCAGCGGGTGCAGCCCAGAAAGGCCCAGGGGCTCGAGCAGGGGGAGGGTTGTAAGGGTGGGCACCTGCTGAGGCCCGAAAGGGGCAAAGGGCAGGGTGGGCATGCCAAGCTCCCACAACCTGGAGAGAAACTGCAGCAAAGCTTAGCAGGGCCCTTGGAGATCATGAGGTCTGCGCCTTTCCCCAAATGTACGGATTAGGAAACAAAGCGGCCCCTCTCCTCTCTTTTCCAGGGGAGCTGACTCAGGGGAATTCAAGGCTGCTGCAGACACTAGCCAGGAAGCCTGGCCTCCCTCGGCCGCCCCTCATCCGTGGGGCGGCTGGCATCCCGGCTCTGCCTACCTTCTCCTCCATGCTCTCCCAGCCTTGAGCCCGCTCGGGCCCTGTCCCTGCACTCCTGTGTGATCGCCAGGAAACCACTGCCTCGGTTTCCCTACTTATAGCATGGGAAAGGTCTCCTCCGACTCCCAGACTGGTATAAGGACCAAATGAGGTCCTGGTGGCCTTGGGTCCGGAGGAAAGCAAACCGGGCCTGGTGACAGCACCCCCTCCCAGCCCCACCCCCAATGTCCAGCCTCCACCCCTTCCAGGCACTGAAGCCCAAATGCTATGACCATTAGCCGGAATCCGATGCATGAAAAAGGGAGAAGGTAGTGCCAGGGGCACCGGTGGTTGGGGACACTTGCAGTGCCGTCAGCTGGACCTTATGCCCTATCCCCTGTGGCGGCAGGAGGTGGCTCTGGGGGCCAAGATGCGCCTGGTCCTCGATGGGTCCCTTCGCTTCTCTTGAGGGTAGCAGGGGTGCCAGCAGAGACTCTTCGGTGCAACCGTCTCCCAGCCCAGGCCCTACCTAGGTCAGGGCCCCCCACCCCACTCCGGCACCCCAAGCTCGGAGACCCCAGGCAGCGGGGCCGTTGGGGGCCGGGGGCTGCAGGGGACATCCCGGAGAGGGGCCACATTGGGCAGAGCGGGCAGAGGCTTGCAGGTGGGAGGAAGGCGGGCGGGGGAGGTGGAGGGAGACGCCGGGCAGGCCGCGGCCCCTCCCCGCTCCCTCCCTGCGCGCCGCCGGCGACATTGCCCCTCCTGGGCAGGGGGCGGAGAAGACGGCGACGGGAGAGGAGGAGGCGGCGGCGGAGGCGGGATTTGGAGTTTCCCTCCGCAGCGGCGGCGGCGGCGGCCCCTCGGCTCCAAGCGAGGCCGCCGCCCGAGGCTCCGGTGGCGCTCGGCGGCAGAGGCTGTGGCGCTTCCCGCCGCCCGGGCTTCGGAAACTTCCCGGCCGCGACGCGCGGAGCCGGCGCAGGAAGCCGAGCGGAACGGAGGTGAGCGGAGGTGAGCGGAGCACGCGGCGCCCGGGCACCCACCCCACCCCCACCCTGCCTGGCCGCCCCCCGACGTGCGCTCCTCCACCCTGCACCCCCAAAGTCTTGCCAGAGCGCACCCCACAGGGCCAACGCACGCGCCCCTGGAGACCGAGGCACGCGCCCCTGGGAGATCCACTCAGTGCTACCACCGCACACCCCCCGTGCACATCCCGCCCGTGCACCTCCCGTGTCCATGGCCACGCACACCCCCTGACACAGGCGCGTGCACAAACCATGCACCGCGGACCCAGGTCCCTGCGGTGCACACACCAGCAGCCGCTAAGTCACCATCCACTACTGTCCCCAACTCAGGCCAGCACCCATCCCAGACGCTGCCACGCCTCAGTACACACCCAGGCGCGCGAGCGCGCGCGCGCGTTCACACTCACACACACACACACACACACACACACGCACACGCCAAACACATCCCTGCGATGTCTGCACTAACATAGCTCTCCTCACCGTGCCCCACCATCTCCAACTCCCCATATGCTCATTACAGACACCCCACCCACGTTCCCAGCCCAGAGACACTGCAATCCGCCCAGCCCTGAACAAACCCCAACACTAACCCCCACCCCAGAGGCCGACCCTCCCCACTCCCTGAAGCCAGGCCCGCTCCCCAGGCACACACCTCTAGCATCCCCAGCACGCACTCCCATACACCCCAACATGTATGCACACCTGCTGGATTCATGCTCTCCAGCACCCTGCCCCGCCCCCATCGCAAATAGCCCTCAACATCCCCCAGCACATCCCGAGTCCCTCCCACCACCACTCCCCAACACCTGGCACGCGGGCGCTAGAGGCTGCAGCGTTTGGTGGCATCTCTGCCGGGCGCCTCTGGCTCGCCTTCGCAGCAGCAGCTCACCATCCTGAGACCCCCAGGTGCCTCCCTAAACAGACCTTGAGGCTCCCCAGCGACTGGCTTGGCCTCTTCCCTAAGAGATAAGGAAGGCACTTGGGGTGCAAGGTACCGTACTTAGATGGGGGGGAGGGGGCGGGGAAGAGGAAGGGAGAGGCAGGCACTGAAATGGAGGCGGCCCAGCTGGGACCAAAGGGGCCCCAGTTGCTGGCACGCACGTAGTAGGTGGGTTTCCTGGGGGCATGAGTCGGAGTGCCGCGTGTGCCCGTCTGCCTGTGCGGTGGGGGGAGGGCCGTGTGCGCACGTGTGCTTGTGCGTGTCTGTTGGGGGCGAGTGTGTGACCCGCTGAGGAAACAAGCAGGAGTGGTACCCTCCTGGGCTCCCTCACGCAACAATTGGTTTCATTCATTCATGCCTTCTTTTGTTAACGAGCATTTCTTCCGTGAGCGCCGCGTGCCAGGCCCTTCACTGGGGGCTGGGGCCAGCTTGGGGCCGGGCACACACCCGCTCCTGCCTTGGAGGAACTCCCAGTCCCGCGAGGAGACCGACCGGGAAAAGCAGAAAGCCATCCCCAGCGGAAAGTGGATTTGGTGGAAAAGACAGTGGATTTGGCAGGAACGCTGTCGCTGGGAGTTCTGCCCCTGGCCATGTGACCCGGCCGCGACAGCCGAAATTCTGCCACTCGGCCCGGCGGGAACCGTGTGTTTCGGGGAGGCGGGGGGAGGGGGGGGATGGAGGGGAGGCGGGGCGCCGCTCTCGGGAGGCTCCAGGGACCAGAAGGCGCACGCGGCGCGCGCGAGGCCTACGGGCAGCGGCGTTTCCGCGGCCTCCGAGGGGCACTGGCTGGGCCGGGCGGGGGGCCGGGGGCGCCCGGCGGGAGCTGGGGCGGCGGGCGCAGCGCCCACCCTACGGGAAGCGCGCGGCCTGGCTCCGCCCGCCGGAGGGGGCCTGCCGAGGCCCCGGCGCGCGGCGCTGCCTCCCCCTGCCCGGCGCGCCCGGGGAGCGGGCGCGGGGCGGGGCCGGCGCTGCGGGGGCCCGAGCGCGGGCGGGCCGGGCGAGGGTCGGGGGAGGGGGGCTTGGCTGCGTTCAGCCCTGCAGTGCGGAGGTGGCAACAGGTTCCAGTCTGTCCTGCTGCTGGCGCAGCGGGCGCTGCTGGCGCCGGGCAGCGAGCGCTCACTTTCGAGATTGAATCCCCCTCCTGAGCGCTCTCTCCCGGCGGGAGGGCTGGCCGGCAGGGGTCCGGAGCGAGGCTCAGGGGAGCCCCTCCTCGGGCGTTGCGAGGCGCAGGCCCCGCAGAACCCCAGCCCGGGGCGGGGGTTAGGGTTTCTTGGAGCCTAGTTCCCTCTCCCCTCACCCTTGCAGAAGTTGCCTCCCTTCTCATCCTCAGCTTCCCAGCCCGGCTCCGGTCACCTCCCCCAGGGAGCCCTCTCCAGAAAGCAGGGCTAGGCACCTCAGGAGCTCCTACCTCCAGGGGGTTGGCGACCGTCTCTCCAACCACGCTGAGCCCTCAGGACAGGGCGGGTGGGGACACGTATCTCTCCACCTCCCTGTCGGGTGCTGCCACCCCCACTGCCCACGACTCTGCCAAGCCAGACACCCCAGGCTGGCATGTTGCAGAGCCCCTTAGTGCCTTCAGCCCCTGCCCACCCCAGGCTCCTGCCCACAGCTGCGGCAGGCCTGGAGGGAGCCCCCAAGCTTGGGGCCCATGGGCAGGTGGCAGCCAACCTCTGTCTCTGGGAGCTAGGATGTGAGGGAAAGGAAATGCCCCCCACTCCGCTCCGGCCCAGCTGGCAACCTCGGGGAACTGAGCCCTGGAGCACAGAGGAGGGAGACAGAAACCTTGTGGGGAGGGGGGATGGCTGAAGAAGGAACAGAATCAGGACAGGCTGCAGAGGAGGCCGGGACTAGGGGCAAGGGGACCCAGCCCAGCTGCCTGAGGCCCCTGGATGCATGTGGTGGGACTCAGCCCAGAGACCTAGACATGTCCCAGGCTGGTGGCGCACTGGGCCCGGAAGGGAGGGAGGGAAGGAGGGAGGGAGGAAGGGGGCGACTGGAGGCCCCTTCGAGGCAACTGGCTCTCTGTAAGCTGCCCTCTCCCCAGCATTACCTCCCACGTTTTCTCATCTTACTTTGTGGTCCGTGAGAGGAGTGTTCGGCAGCCACGCTGGACTGAGCCGTCCCAGAGAGCGGCCCTCCAGTGGCTTTGCACCCTCGCTCCTTAGTTACTGTCTTGTGGTGCTCATCCTGTGTGCACAGCTCTGCCTTCTTTTACTTAGTTCCTTGGGGTGGATTCCCAAAAGTGGCCAGAGGGTGTGGTGTTCTTCCCAGCTGTGGAAGCATAGTACCAAGTTAATTCCCACAAGGGCCACACCAACAGAGAACCCTCTAGCAACCAGCAATGGAGCAGCAGGCCAGTTTCACAGCACCCCTGCCAGCACCGGGAGCTCTCATTTTGAGAACATTTCACTAATGTGACAGGTGGGAAGTGTTACCTTGTTTTCTGTCGTTGTTACCTTGTTTTTTTTCAATTTACTTTCCTTCCACGACTGAGGTTGAACCTTCCCCCAAACGCCTTGGGCCGATCGCATTTCCTCCTTCGTGCGGTCTTTTCTGCTTCCTTCGCCCATTTATCTATAGGAGTCTTAACCTTTTGATTAAGCTGTATGAGCTTTATCTTATCTGCTGTACATTTTCCTTCAACTCTGCTGTTTGCTTTAGATGGGCTTGAAGCAGAGAAGGGACACAGACCAGACTTTTCAGAAACCTCCCCCACCTCGTTTCATTGTCTCAGCACTTATCACACCTGGTATTATCTTGTTCGGCCCCTCGGTTTATTACTGACCTGTCCTGCAGGCCTGGGAGTGCTGTGCAAGCAGCGGCCCGGTGTGTCCTGCCTGTTCGCCATCCTGTGTCCGTGGAAGGTATGGAGGACACCGTGGGCCTTTGCTGCAGGGCAGGGCTGAGGGGGGTTGAGGCACACAGGCCTGGAGGTAGGGAGAGGCCTTTGGAAGCTATGATGGTGACCCAGGCCGGTGCAGGGGGCAGAGGGGAATGTCCAGATGTGAGAGACATTTAAGTGGACATGACTCGGCTCTTGACAAAACGAGGAGCCAGGGGTGGCTCCCAGGATCAATAATGTGGTAAGAGAGAGCACCCCACTTCAGGGCTGAGAGCACAGAGCTCCCGGGGCCGTTGGCCTGTCCTGTCCGAAGGAAGCCACTGTGGTGCCCAGAAGCTGCCCTCTGCCTGCCCAGCCCTCCAGCTGGCCTTGGGCAGGGTTCTGGCCAGGAGGCAGCAGTGGGTTTCTGGTCCCGCTTCCCCCTCCCCTCCACGATTTCACCGGCATCCCATGGTAGCCAAGGCGGTGGCTGTGAGGGGCCTGTTATATAGACTGAAGTCCAGTCAGGGCACGCGGTGGTCACCCCAAATGAGTAGGACTGGAGGCAGCCTCTGGGGCAGGGCCACTGGGCTCCTGTCCCCACCCCTCCCCCTGCCTCCAGGGGCCTGACTGGCGCCGGCCAGGGGAGCTGCAGCTGGTCCCCTGCTGGGCCCCTGACCTGCCCTTGGCCTCTGCCCTGGCCCAGTCCCGCTTCGGTGGAAGCCCCGGCTCAGCGCGCCACTTGCAGGGCCCACTCAACTGCTGTCGAGGGCACCCGTTGGTTCGCTGCCCCCCTGAGCCCGCCCCCGCCGCCCCGCCCCTCCAAACGGCAACTCCACGTCCAAAGGCAGCAGCTTCCAAGGTGGAAGCTGGGTCCCACTGCCAGGAAGCGGCCGGTGCGCGGGCGGCAGTGGACTCGGCCTCCACGTGCGCGCCTGCTCCACTGCCCCGCCCTCTTCCCGGTGGCCGGGATCGGGGACTCCCTGCCCGCGGACGGCGCCCCTCGTCCCGCGGTGGCCGTGGCTGGGACGTCCGCGCGCGGCCGCTCGCCGCGGGATCACGCTCCAGGTCTCTCTCCTTTTGTTTTCTACGGGGGGGAGGAGGGCAGCTCCGAGAGGTCCGGCCGGCCGAGGTCCAGCACCTCGGCACCACCTCTATTACCCGGGCCCGCCTGGCCATGCGGGAGATCTCGGGCTGGACCCCCTCTCACGCGCACACGCCCCCCAAGTCGGAAGCTCGAACGTGGCGAGTGACTGCGGGCAGGCAGAGTGAGAGACGGACGCAGAAAGGGGGTGTGGGGGGAGATGGCTGCGGCCTTGGGCCCCCAGGAGTGGCCAGGAAGGGACCCACGGCGGCTCTCGAAGGGGCCGTTGGACCCCCAGCCTTCCTCTTCTGGGGGACCTCTCACTTCCCTTCCTGGGACGGGAAGCAACGCCGAGTGGCTGCCTGGGGCGTTTTTCTTGGGGCGCAAGGGGCGCCTTTCTGCATATCCTTACTGTAGGAGGGGTACGAGAAGAAAATCAGGCAGTAGAGGGGCGTCCCTGCGGGACCCTCGGCGCCCGCCTTCAGGACCCGGGCCTGGCTTCCCGTCTTGGCCCCCGGGCCAGCGCCCGTTGGCGGCCGGGCGCGAAGGACGCGAGCTCACGTCGCGCGCCTTCCCTCTCTCTGCAGCTCTCGGGGCCCGACGTGCCAGGAGCCGCGAGCCCATGGAGGGTCTGGGCCGCTCGTGCCTGTGGCTGCGCCGGGAGCTGTCGCCCCCGCGGCCGCGGCTGCTGCTCCTGGACTGCCGCAGCCGCGAGCTGTACGAGTCGGCGCGCATCGGCGGGGCGCTGAGCGTGGCCCTGCCCGCGCTGCTGCTGCGCCGCCTGCGGCGGGGGAGCCTGTCGGTGCGCGCGCTCCTGCCTGGGCCGCCGCTGCAGCCGCCCCCGCCCGCCCCGGTGCTCCTGTACGACCAGGGCGGGGGCCGGCACCGGCGCGGGGAGGCCGAGGCCGAGGCCGAGGAGTGGGAGGCCGAGTCGGTGCTGGGCACCCTGCTCCAGAAGCTGCGGGAGGAAGGCTACCTGGCCTACTACCTACAGGGTAGGTGCGGGTGGTGGCCCGCGGGCACCAGCCCGGGGAGGACCCCAGCCCAGGGAGGGCCGGGCCCCACCTTCTGAGGACATTCATGATTCATTTGACCTTGGGCAAGCCCGGCCTCATTTTGTCTAAAGTGGAGGTGAGGTTTCCCTCCCCTGAGCATGACCTTGGGGAAGTCCTTCACTCTTGGGAGCCCCAGTTTCTGAGTCTGGAAAATGGGGAGAACCTGCCCTGACCTGGCTCCCTGGATGCTCAAGAATGGAATGCCCAGTTCGGGCTCCCAGCCCCCATCCCATCATATCACCCCCTCCCCCAGCTGCTCAGCCATGGGTGAAGGAGGCTGGAGCCACAAGAGGACAAATCCCGCTCAGCAAAGGGTCTGGAAGGGGGAGGGGAAGAGAGAGGGAGAGAAGCAGTGAAGGCAGGAGGAGGCAGAGAGCTCCCCCCTCCCCCGCCTGCCATGGTCATGGCAGGGCTTGGGGGTGGAGGGGAGATGGGCTGATACAGGCATGTTGGCTCCTTGCCAAGCCAAACACCCCCAGAGATCCAGGGTAGGGACGAGATTCCCATGAACCTACAGAGCCAGCTGTCCCCACCTCCCCATCCAGGAGGGTCATTGGCCTGTCGTCTGTTGCTCCATTCTGAATGCACAGGGACATAGAAATACATAAAATGTCAAATTTCCAGGCCCCCACCGCCATCCCCAGGGAAATAGTAGTTGTTTGTAGATGGAGATGTTCACTTCTTGGGACTTTGGGACCATCCAGGTGGAGCGCTGCACTCTCTCCCAGGCTCTCTGCCCCTTGGGGTCGACCTCATCCCTGAGGAGAGCGCAGACACGGCTGTGACCCGGCCCCTGGCCTCGGGGTGCTCCTGGTCGACCTGGGTCAGGAGACCCCCAGGCAGAGAACTCACATCTGAACCTTTCCTCTCCTTTGACTGATGGCCGCTGTCCTCCCCAAGGCTGGCAGTACATCTAAACTCTGTTGAGCCCTCGTGCCTGCCTTGGCTTGGCCCTGGGGGGGTGTAAGGTCCTCTTTGGGTGGCTCTGCCCCCGCCTGGCGCCTTGCAGCTGCAGTGGGCCCTTGCCGTTCGGAGCAGCAGCCACCAGTGCCGAGCACACCACACGGGAGACCAGTGTAGGTCAGACTGCTGGCTTTCGAGTTCCTCTCGGAGACATCTGCCAGCCCCCTCAGGCATCGGAATTGTCCAGGGTCGGGTCCCTGTCCCCAGCCAGGGCGCTCGGCTACCCGGGATCCTCCCCTTGTCCCCTCCCAGGTGGCTTCAGCAGATTCCAGGCCGAGTGCCCTCACCTATGTGAGACCAGCCTTGACAGCCGTGGGGGCCCAAGCACAGCTCCGGTGCCCAGCCCAGTGGTGGGGCTCGGTGGCCTGTGCCTGGGCTCCGACTGCTCCGACGCGGAATCCGAGCCTGACCGAGACTCCATGAGCTGTGGCCTGGATTCGGAGGGTGCCACGCCCCCCCCAGCGGGGCTGCTGCCATCCTTCCCGGTCCAGATCCTGCCCAACCTCTACCTGGGCAGTGCCCGGGATTCGGCCAACGTGGAGAGCTTGGCCAAGCTGGGCATCCGCTACATCCTCAATGTCACCCCAAACCTGCCTAACCTCTTCGAGAAGAACGGCGACTTTCACTACAAGCAGATCCCCATCTCGGACCACTGGAGCCAGAACTTGTCCCAGTTCTTTCCGGAGGCCATCGCGTTCATTGGTGAGGCCGCTCTGCACTCCCCCCTCCCTCCCCAGCCCCGGCCCTGGCTGCTGGCCTCTCCCACGTCTTCCCTGTCCCTCACCTGGGCTCCTCCAGGCTCAGCTGCCTCCCCAGAGCCCCGAGCCGGGATGGCCCTGCGGGGGCCGGGCACCACTGGAGCAGCTCCCCAGCTCGGAGGATGGGGCGGGGACTGCCAGGGACCCCCCGGAAGGCCACCACCCGCACCTCACGCGGGCCCCCCTCTGCCCCCACCTAGACGAGGCCTTGTCCCAGAACTGCGGGGTGCTCGTTCACTGCCTGGCCGGCGTCAGCCGCTCCGTCACCGTCACCGTGGCCTACCTCATGCAGAAGCGCCACCTCTCGCTCAACGACGCCTACGACCTGGTCAAGCGGAAGAAGTCCAACATCTCGCCCAACTTCAACTTCATGGGGCAGCTGCTGGACTTCGAGCGCAGCCTGCGTCTGGAGGAGCGGCGCGCCCGGGATGGGGGCAGCGGGGGGCAGGAGTCGGCCGCCTCCGACCCGCCCTCCTTCTTCACCACGCCGACCAGCGATGGCGTCTTTGAGCTGGACGCCACATAGGGCCCCGGGCCGTCCCCCAGCGGGTGCGCCCAGCCCAGCCACCCGCGTGCTGGGGAAGAGGAGGGAGGGGGCTCGGCCTGGGGGGGCGGGGAGAGCACAATACCTCATGTGGAGCTGTGGGACGAGGCAGGAGCCGGGAGCCCCTCCAGGGTGGCGGTGGGGACAGGCCTGTCCTACCCACTTGAAACATCCACAGGAATCCTATTAAACGTGCCTATGGGCCGGGCCTGGGGCCGCCAGCCTGACCCGCGCTGCTTGTGGGCGGAACCCCGCTCCAGAACCTGCCTCTTCTGCGACTGTTCCTTTTTCCTTCGGGGGGGGGGTGGGGTGGGGTGGGGATTCCCATCCCCAGAGACCATTCCAGGTGGCTACACTCGGCCGAGCTGGCCGGGCGCCGAGCCCCCTGCGGCTTCCCTTTCGGGAGGGCCGTGGGCCCGTTCCGGCCACCTCGTCTGCCACAGGGACCCACTCCCTGTCCCATCCCTCTTCCCAAATGGCTACTTATGGGGAGGGGTGCACCGCCGACACCAGCATAGTCACCCACTGCTCCTCCGCAGAGGGCTTGGGCTTCCTGGGACTGGGGGCCTCCCTGGGGACATGGCCTTGGAGGCGCAGCGGCCACCCAGCGTCCGCAGCGTCCCTTTCTGGGTGGCTCCTTGCTGGGCAGCACTAGAGGGGAGGGCGCCGGCCTGGGAGCCGCTGGGCGGCTCCCGGCCGCACATCTGGCGCCCTGACTGTTTATCCACTTGACATTTGAAAAGATGCTTTTCTTCCTCTTCCCCCAGATGTCCTGACAGGATCACTGGGGCTCTTTGTGACTGAGGGTGGTCAAACTGCCGCCAGAGGAGATGGGGTCTCAAAGCAAGAGCTGGGGTGGGGGAGGGGAAGAAGCAGGCCTGGATTTTGCTGCTGTGGGTCCCACACGGCCGTGGTGGGTTTGGGGGGCGGGGAAGGGGCCGAGCTGCACACACACACAGTCATTCATTGCAGTACATACCCCTCATGGGCGGCGTGTGTGCGTGTGTGTGCGTGTGTCTATGTGTCGACACTCACACACACACCAGCCCGCTTACGGACCCGGCCCAGGGCCAGCAGTCCCTGCAGCAGGGCCATCTCACCCTTGGGAATGCACACCACGGCTGCTTTCCTTAATTGTTCCTGAATAAATGGTTTCTGTAAGATCCTAAACAGCGGGAAGCAGCTTCCTGAGCACCTTGGAGAGTCTGGGGGAGAAGGCAGGGAGCAAGACCTGGGGAGTGGGTGTGCTGGGCTGCTCGGGCACTCGCGCACCACCCGCCCCCATGTCACTTCCCACCTGGCATCCACACTGCCTGTCGGCCCAACCTCTGGCTGAGCCGCCCATTCACTCATTGAGCTCCTACTCTGTGCCCCATGGCTCAGGACCAGGACCCTGTGAAGCAGCAGAGAGGGGAGCAGGGACCCAGAAGTGACCATGGGGGGTTGGTAGCTGAGCCCTGAGAGCGCAGAGTCCAACCCAAGCCCCAGTGTGAGGAGATGGAGCTGCAGAAGGACCCAAGCTGGTGAGGGACACGGGAAAACTGCACATCCAAGC
Source organism: Aethalodelphis obliquidens (assembly GCF_003676395.1). Lineage (NCBI taxonomy): Eukaryota > Metazoa > Chordata > Mammalia > Artiodactyla > Delphinidae > Aethalodelphis > Aethalodelphis obliquidens. The sequence continues at coordinate 2,762,070 of NW_020838062.1, forward strand.
ATGTGTCCCTCCGGCTGACACTGTGGAATTTGGCCTCCAAAGGCTGGGTTGGGGGCAGGGAGAGCCTGCGGAGGCCACTGGGCCACCTGCAGTGACCTGCTCCTTCCAGCCTCCCAGCCTCAGCTCTGGCCGCCTCCAGTGCCTTCTGCGCACTAGCCGGGGCGGTCGCTCTAAAGACATGATTCCCGGTGATGGAGACACGGCAGGAAGTGACAGGAAGCTGGAGGGTGGGTGGAGACAAGCACAGTGTGAGAATGCAGTGGAGGCCTTGCGATCAATGTGGACCACGCGTCCAGAGCAACCCTCCTGGTCCAGAACCTCTAAAACATAGGATGAAGTCTAAAAACATTTTTGAATGAATGGCTGAGCTCGTGGGAAAATAAGAGAAAGTCTCCAAGGTCAGAAACAATGAGGATACTTGAGATGGGGAAATAGTCCTGGATTCTCCAGGTGGGCCCTAAATGCCATCATATGCATCTTTATAAGGGAAAGAGAGAGGCGGGAGAGTGAGATGAGATGTGGTGATGGACATGGGTCGGAGCCAGAGAGATTTGAAGATACTACACTGCATGGAGGTTCTCCCAGGACAAGGCAGCTCATGAAGGCCAGCAGCTTCTCTGCCTAGGTTTGCAGGTGGCTAAGTCAATTTGGAGTGGTGGGTAATATCCACACCAGGGGGCATTGTCAACTGAAGTAACTTCTCAGGGGCAGACAACAGGGAAGGGCCAACAGCTCAGTTCTACTAGACAGGTTGTGCAAGTGGTTCATTGGGACAAGCATATTCCTGCCTAGCTGGAGAAAGGAGAGGTCCCAAGCCATCCACACTCTCCTGACTGCCTTGAGGCTGTGCACAGGTATGTAGGAGACTCAAAAGGGTCAGTGGAAAAAACCCCGGGAAGGCCTGAAAATAGCCTGAAGATTGAAAGAACTCCCCCTCCCACACACAGATCCATCAGCAGAGCACACAAGCCTTAGTGGCTTGAGATGTTTGAGCACAGTTTCTGTCCAATCATTGTCTGGCCTCTAAGCTAGGCAGATACGGGGGCAGCCCCTAGAGAACCAGGCTTAAATTTTAAACTGGACTATTTCTTTTTTAACTCAGCAGAGACACCACTGACTGCACAGTGTGGGGCGGGGAGGGGACAGATTTCACAGACTTAGCCCAGAATAGTCACACAACAAAGAAACAAACAAGTTAAAACACACACACACACACACACACACACACACTCCAAAACAACTACTTCTAAGGGGAAAGGGAATATGAGAATCCAGAGTTGATGAAAAATATTATCTAAAATGTTCAATTTTCGGACTTCCCTGGTGGCGCAGTGGTTAAGAATCCACCTGCCAACGCAGGGGACACGGGTTGGAGCCCTGGTTTGGGAAGATCCCACAGGCCGTGGAGCTACTAAGCCCATGCGCCACAACTATTGAGCCTGCACTCTAGATCCCGCGAGCCACAACTACTGAAGCCTCCGCACCTAGAGCCCGTGCTCCACAACAAGAGAAGCCACCGCAATGAGAAGCCCACGCACCACAATGAAGAGTAGCCCCCGCTCGCCACAACTAGAGAAAGCCCGAGCACAGCAACAAAGACCCAATGCAGACAAAAATAAGTTAATTCACTAATTAATTTTTAAAAACTATGAAATGGTTTTTAAAAAATAAAATAAAATAAAATGTTCAGTTTTCAGCAAAAAAAAATTACAAGACATGCAAAGAAACGGCAAAGTGTGACCCACATTAGGGAAAACAGTCAATAGAAACTGTTTGTCTCTGGGGACTTCCTTGGTGGTCCAGTGGCTAAGACTCCACGCTCCCAATACAGGGGGCCCGGGTTCAATCCCTGGTCAGGGAACTAGATCCCATACGCTGCAACTAAAGATCCTGCATGCCGCAAAGAAGATCCTGCACGTAGCAACAAAGATCCCGCATGCCACGGCTAAGACCCGGCGCAGCCAAATAAATAAATAAATAAATAAATATTTTTTTACAAAAGAAAGAAAGAAAAGAAACTGTCTCTGAGTGTTCCCAGATGTTGGAATTAACAGATGAAAACTTCAAAGCACTTATTATAATTACGTTCAAAGTGCTAACAGAAACCATGTTTAAAGAGTTAAAGGGAAATGGGACTTCCCTGGTGGTCCAGTGGTAAAGAATCTGCCTTCCAATGCAGGGGACACGGGTTCGATCCCTGGTCAGGGAACTAAGATCCCCTATGCCGCGGGGCAACTAAGCCCACGTGCCACAACTACTGAGCTAGTGCGCCTCAACAAGAGAGCCCGCGTGCCGCAAACTACACAGCCCACACACCCTGGAGCCCATGCGCCACAACTAGAGAGAGAAAACCCGCACACCACAACTAGAGAGAAGCCCGCACGCCACAATGCAGAGCCCGTGCCACAATGAAAGATCCTGCATGCCTCAACAAAGATCCCACATGCCGCAACTAAGACCCCGTGCAGCCAAAAAATAAAGAAAGTAAATAAATATTTTTAAAGAGTTAAAGGAAAGTAGGACAACAAAGAACCACTAGATAGAGATTCTCAATAGGGATACAGAAATTATGAAAGGATAACTAAATGGAAACAATGGATTTAAAGAGTACAATAACTGAAATGAAAAGTCCTCTAGAAGTATTAAAGAGTAAGTTCCAGATGTCATAAGGAATTATTACTGAACTTGAAAATAGATCGATAATATAAATTATCCAATCTGGAGAAAAGAGAGAAAAATGATTGAGCTTCAGAGACCTGTGGAACAACATCAAACATTCTAAAATATGTGTAATGGGAGGTTTTGAAGAAGAGGACAGAAAGGCTCAGAATAAATATTTGAAGAAGCAATGACAGAAATGTCCAAAATTTTATGAGAAACATTAATCAGGTCCAAGAAGTTCAATGAACCCCGAATAAGATAAAAACAAAGAGAGTGAGTCATAGACACTTCACAAATTGTTGAAAGCCAAAGATAGAAAATTTTGAAAGCAATAGGAGAAAAATGACCCACTTAGAAGAAAACCACAATAAAATTCACATCAGAAACAATGAAGGCCAAAGACAGTGAAATGACATAATCAAAGAGCTGAAAGAAAAAAACACTGTCCATCAAAAATTCTATATCTAGCAAAACTATCCTTTAAAAAAACTGAAGGTTTAAAAAAGACATTTCCAGATAAACAAAGACTAGGAGAATTCATTGCTAGTATACTTCTTTACAAGAAATACTAAAAGAAGTCCTTCAGGCTGACACCAGTTAGTGACTTGAATTCACAAGAAGAAATGAAGAGCAGCAAAAATGATTAATATCTGGGTTAATATAAGTGTCTCTCTTAATATATTTTTCCTTATTTCTTCTCAACTTCTTTAGAAGACATAAGATTGTATAAAGCAATAGCTATAACACTGTATGGTTGAGTTTATATTATAACATATATAGATGTAATATACATGACATTAATAGCACAAAAGAGGAAGGAAGGAATGGAGCTATACTGGAGCAAAGTCTCTACAGTTTACCGAAAATTGTATGAGTACTAATAGGAAGTAGATTGTGATTAGTTAAGATCCGTATCGTAATGCAATTGTTCTTTGTGGGGTTTTTTAATATTTATTTTATTTATTTATTTTCCTTATTTTTTTGGCTGCATCAGGTCTTAGTTGCTGCACACAGGATCTTTGTTGAGGGATGCGAGATCTTTTTTGTTACAGCACACAGTCCGCTCGGGTTTCTCTCTAGTTGTGGCCTGTGGGTTTTCTCTCTCTAGTTGTGGTGCATAGGCTCCAGGGCGCGTGGGCTCTGTAGTTGTGGCACGTGGGCTCCAGAGCGCATGGGCCCTGTAGTTTGCGGCACGTTGGCTCTCTCGTTGAGGCGTGTGAGCTCAGTAGTTGTGGTGTGCGGGCTTAGTTGCCCTGCAGCATATGGGATCTTAGCTCCCCGACCAGAGATCGAACCCACGTTCCCTGCATTGGAAGGAGGATTCTTTACCACTAGACCACCAGGGGAGTCCCTGTAATGCAACTGTAATTCAAAAATATATAGTTAAAAAATCAGCAGCAGAAATAAAATGGTACACTAAAAAATATTTAACACAAGAGAAGGCAGTCAAGGAGGAAGAGAGGAACGAAAAGACAGGCAATATAGAGAAACCAATAGCAAAATGGCAAATGTAAATCCAACCATATCAATCACTACATGAAATACGCAGGGTCTAAACACCCCAATCAAAAATCAGAGATTCAAAAAAGCAAGATTCAGCTAGCTATATATTGTTTACAAGAGAAATTTATCTTTAAATGCCTAGACCAACAACAACAAGAAAAGGTCTCAAATCAATGGCCAAATGACATACCTTAATAAACTAGAAAAAGAAAAGCAAACTAAATGCAAAGCAAGCAGATGGAAGATTAGTGCAGAAATGAATGAAATAGAAAAGAGGAAAACAATACAGAAGATCAGTGAAAAGTTGGTTCTTTGAAAAGACCAGCAAAGTTGATCTTACTTAGACTGATCAAGAAAAAAAGATTACCTGTTCTTTTCTCTGGCGGTCCAGTGGTTAGGACTCAGTGCTTTCACTGCCGTGGGCCAGGGCCCAATCCCTGGTAGGGGAACTAAGACTCCACAAACTGCACAACACGGCCAAAAGAAAAAAAAAAAAAGAAAAAGATTACCAAGATCAAGAATGAAAAGAGAGGGGCTTCCCTGGTGGCGCAGTGGTTGAGAGTCCGCCTGCCAATGCAGGGGACAAGGGTTCGTGCCCCGGTCCAGGAAGATCCCACATGCCACGGAGCGACTAAGCCCGTGCGCCACAACTACTGAGCCTGCGAGCCACAACTACTGAGCCCACGCGCCTAGGGCCCGTGCTCCACAACAAGAGAAGCCACCGCAATGAGAAACCCACACACCGCGACAAAGAGTAGCCCCCACTCGCTGCACCTAGAGAAAGCCCGCGCGCAGCAACAAGACCCAACACAGCCAAAAATAAATAAATAAATTTAAAAATAATAATACTGTAAAAAAAACAAAAGAAAGAAAGAAAAAAAGATTACCTGTGAATTCTCTGGCGGTCCAGTAGTTAGGACTCAGTGCTTTCACTGCCATGGGCCCAGGGTTCAATCCCTGGTTGGGGAACTAAGACCCCACAAGCTGCACAGCACGGTCAAAAAAAAAAAAAAAGATTACCAAGATCAAGAATGAAATGAGGGGACTTCCCTGGTGGCGCAGTGGTTAAGAATCTGCCTGCCAATGCAGGGGACACGGGTTCGAGCCCTGTGCCGGGAAGATCCCACATGCTGCGGAGCAACTAAGCCTGTGCACCACAACTACTGAACCTGCACTCTAGATCCAGCAAGCCACAACTACTGAAGCCCGCGTGCCACAACTACTGAGCCCACGTGCCACAACTACTGAGCCCAAGTGCCTAGAGCCCGTGCTCCACAACATGAGAAGCCACTGCAATGAGAAGCCCGCGCACCGCAATGAAGAGTAGCCTCCTCTCGCCACAATTAGAGGAAGCCCGCGCACAGCAAAAAAGACCCAATGCAGCCATAAATAAATAAATTTATTTTTTTTCAAAAAGAATGAAAAGAGGGACATTGCTACTGACCCATAAAAATGTTAAGGGTTATAAGGCAATGTTTTGAACAAGTTTATGCCAACAAATTAGACAATTCAGATGAAATGGGCAAACTCCTGGAAAGACAAAAATGACCTCAATTGACTTTAAAAGAAAGAAAATCTGAATAGACTTATAACAAGCAAATAAGTTGAATTTGTAATTGAAAATCTTCCCACAAAGAAAATCCAAACCCAGAAGTCTTCACTGGTGAATTCTATCAAATAATGCAACTGAAAACGTATGTCCACACAAAAACTTGCACAGAAATAATCATAGCACACAATAGCCAAAAGGTGGAAACAACCCAAATGTCCATCAGTGGATGCATGGATAGATAAAACATGGTCTATCCATACAATGGGACATCGTTCAGCTATAAAAATGAATGAGGCACTGATACATGCTACAACATGGATGAACCTTGAAAACATTATGCTTAATGAAATAAGCCAGACACAAAGAGCCACATATTGTGATTCCATTTATATAAAATAGCAGAATAGGGAAGTCCACAGAGACAGAAGGTAGATTAGTGGTTGCCAGGGGCTGGGGGGTGGGGGCCGGATGGGGAGTTACTGCTAACGGGTACAGGGTTTTCCCTTGGGGTGATGAAAATATTCTGGAATTAGATCGTGATCACGTGAACTGTAAACACAGATCTTCCTCAACTTCTGATGGGGTTACATCCCAATAAACCCATCATAAGTTGAAAATATCCTAAGTCGAAAATGCATGTAATACACTTAACTTACCGAACATCATAGCTTAGCCTAGCCTACCTTCAGCATGCTCAGAACAGCCATATTAGCCTACAGTTCGACAAAATCACCTAACACAAAGCCTATTTTATCATAAAGTGTTGAGTATGTCACGTACTTGAATGCTGTGCTGAAAGTGAAAACCAGAATGGCTGTCTGGGTATCGAAGGGTCATAAGTGTATCCATCGTTTACCCTCGTGATCAAGTGGCTGAGTGAGAGCTTCGGGTGGCTGCCACGGCCCAGCATCACAAGAGAGGACTTTCTCCAGGTGATCAAAATCCAAGATCCGAAGCACAGTTTCTACTGAACGCGTATTGCTTTTGCACCGTTGTAAAAGTCAAAAACTCGTAAGTCAAACCATTGTAAGTCAGGGACATATGTATACCAAAACAACAATAAATTGTACATTTTAAAGGGTGAGGTTTATGGCGTGTGAATTATACCTCAGTAAAAAAATTTAAGTTTGAAAGAAAAAGAATTGAACAAGATATGACAGGCAAGTATTCACGAAAAGAAAGATATAGTTGCTATGCTACTATCACTGTATAAGTCGACTATAAGGCAAAAGCATTACTAGTATTAATGCATGTTGCTCCATTTTGACCAAATGTGCAACTTACAAAATACGTAGCAATCCTAAACTCATCTGCACTTAATAACCTAACTTAAAAATACATAAGGCAGGGGCTTCCCTGGTGGCGCAGTGGTTGAGAGTCCACCTGCCGATGCAGGGGACACGGGTTTGTGCCCCGGTCCGGGAAGATCTCACATGCTGCGGAGCGGCTGGGCCCGTGAGCCATGGCCGCTGAGCCTGCGCGTCCGGAGCCTGTGCTCCGCAACGGGAGAGGCCACAACAGTGAGAGGCCCGCGTACAGAAAAAAAAAAAAAAAACAACATAAGGCAATAATTGAAAGAACTAGAAGGATAAACTGAGAAAAAACAACTGGGCCTCTACTCGGCACATCACTTGAGGCAGGCTGGGCTCCCTGGCATGAGGGGAACTATTGAAATCTCTCTCGGGCTTGGGTGGGGCGGCATCTAGAGATGAGATTTTTGTATTTATCAAGAGGGGCCAGATACGGTTGAAAAATACTTGGAAACTGTCTTAAAGCAAAAATCTCATCTGGCCACCATCCTCCCTACAGCCCTCCAGTGGCTCCCCAGTGCCGTCTTGAGAAAGTTCACCTTTCTGGGCAATCTCTAACCACTTGTCCCAACAACCCTCAATCAACCAAATCGGGTTATTCGGTTTTTTCCCAAACACTCCGTACTTCGTGTCTTGCCCACCTGAAGAGACAGGGATGGAGACAGGGGTGCCTGGGCGGAGGTGGGGTTGGAAGGAGAACATGGCTACCATGGGCCCTGAATAGGCCTGCTTCTCTCCTAGACTCCCTCACCGTCCCCCTGCTCAGTCCACCACGACCAACGTCCATCTTTCCAGTCCCTCTTCAGCTCCCTCCGTCAGCACATCCCTCTCACTTGCCCTCCAACGTGGCCCCCAGACGTGCCCCTGCCGTCAGCCCGGGCGCTCACACTGAATCGCAGAGGGGTTCGCCCCATCAGCCAGGGGACAGACTCAATGAGCTAGGGGCACAGGGAGTGTCCTGCAAGGCTGCGCTCAGCAAGAGAAGGGTGGGGAAGAGCTCCCCTGCCTCCTCCCCAAGTCCCCACACGGCCTTCCTGTTCCCAGCGAGCCCTCCTCACTTACACAGAGACCGGCAGGAGGCGGAGCCCAAGGCTGCGTGGCCTTGGCTCAGTTATGCGGCCTCTATGCCCCGCCTCCCAGTATCCAAAGTGGGGATGACGATGATGAGAGTCGCTACCTCAGGGTCGAGGCTGGAGTTGATACGGGTGCCTGGCACACAGTAAGTGCTCAATAAACACTCACCACTGGGCCTTCCCTGGCGGTGCAGTGGTTAAGACTCCGCGCTTCCACTGCAGGGGGCAGGGTTTCAATCCGTGGTCTGGAACTAGATCCCGCATGCCACAGATTCGCTCCAGGACAGAGCGTGTGGCCCACCCTGTGTGGCCCAGAATGAGGGAGACAGCTTCTTGTGATGCCCACAGGGCTCCCCCCTCAAACCCAGTCTGGTCCCTGACACCTGGGAAGGCCAGTCCTCTGGCCCCGGCTCCAGACTCAACAGCAGCTCAGCACCTCCCCAGCCCGGACAAGGGCGCTCTCAGGCCCCCACCCCGCCAGCGGCTCATCGCAGCTCAAAGACCGAGGCCCAGCTCTCACCTCACCAGGCTCCAGTCTGACCCGTCCCTCCGGCGCAGCCTCAGTACCGGAGCACCTGCTCTTCCCTGAGCCCGAAATGCTCCCACGGCCTGGGTCACCCAAAGCTTTCTTCTCGCAAACTGCCCCCCCCCCCAGATGGGAAGGGCTCGGAGGGATGAACGGCGACGCCGCTGCCCGACCTGGGGGTCCCCTGTCTCCCTGCTCCCAGATGGGCAGGGTAGGCCTCTCCCCCAGGCTAGGACGTCCCTGGGGCAGGATTTGGGAGGGGGGAGGAGAAATGGTTTTGAGCAGCTGCCCCAGGTGCTGAAGGATCAACAGGTGGCTGATGGACGTGGAAAAATGTGACTGTGGCGCCTCCTGCTGGCGGAAGATCAAATTGCGCCCTGTGTCACTGCGGCCGGAGCTGGGGCCGGACTCTGACTCCGCAGCGAGGATGTGGCTGCAGCCTGGGCTGGAAGAGCTGGCTGTCTCCGAAGGAGTGTGGTTGCTTCTGGAAGGCTGGCTCTGGCACTCCTGATCAGGCCTCCCTGAGCAGCCAGCTGCTACCTTCCCCGGGCGGATCATTCCCACCGCCTGAGTAAGCCCACTCCCTCCACTGCAGGACCTCCTGCGTGACGGTGGGCACCTTGGCCGGTGGGCTCAGCGCCTGGCACAGAGTAGAGGCCCAATCAATGTTGATGGCAAAGCGAGAAAACGTGAGTGTGCTGGGAGGCCAATGTGAACAACCAAAAGAGGGGAGGAGAGCCAGAGAAGGGGACGTCTGAGGTGGCAGGACAGGAGATGACAAGGCCCCGCGTGGGGGGCTAAGGGGAGGCAGGACAGGTCGTTGGAGGTGAAGAGGCCAAGCTGTAGAGACCGGGCCAAGGTTATGGCAGCCTGAGGTCCCCCGGGCTGTGGACAGAGAAAGGGGAGCTGGTGTGGTGGGACCACATTGTGTGACACCAAAGCCTAGAGCAAAGGATGGCCTAGAATTGGCCGTGGGGACAGAGGGGGAAGCTGCCTACCCCTCGGGACTTGCCCCGGGCTCAGGGGCCTGCGCGGCTGTGCACGGAAGGGGGTGGGAGGATGCTGGGAGGAGAACTCCGGAGAGGGACTTGTGCGTGGCTACCCTCCTCAGCGGAAGCCCGGCCCCTGCTCCAGCCCCACCCCCGAGACCCAGGCCAGCCCTGCTCTGGGCCTCGCCATCTCCCTTCAGATCCCAAAGGTCGACGTGGAGAGGTGTCTTCTCCAGCAGGCTCTGCGATGAAGGCTGGAAGGGACCAGTGGGCAGGGGTGACGGTGGGACAAAGGGGTGGCCAGCTCAGCCAGAACCGTGAGGGTGTTGCTTCTGCCCTGACCGGGGCCGAGGAGAGGCCCTAGGAGCCTTCCCCTCATGGGCGCAGGACAAAGGCCAAGCGGAGCCAGTAAAGGCCTGGTGCCCAGCAAGGCCGGGCTCTGGAGCCCTACCCGATCCAGAATGGGGGTGTGAGGGGCAGGGGCTGCACAGACCAGAACACCAGCCACCGTTCTTCACACCGGAAGCCACGACCCACCCAGCCCGGGGTCCCCAGGGTCTGGAGCCCAGCGGTGCCAAAGCCACGACCCAGCACAGAGGTTGAGGCCCCAGCAGCGCCCCCTCCTGGACGAGGGGCCCCTCCTCCAGCCTCAGAGAACGGGCTGCAGAGCCTTTCGGTGCAAGGCGTGCTCTGGGAATGCTCTGTCCGGCCACGGCCACGGGAAGCAGGGGAAGGAAGGGAGACGGAGCGGGGGCGGGGAGGGGGGTGAAGACAGCCCGGAACTCTGGTTGCCCTCCTGGCTACAGCACCCGGGGCTCCACTCGCCCCTGAGCCCGGCCCAGGGCCCCAGAGCCACACGCAGGCCAACCTCGAGGGTGGCAGAGCTGGCCAGCTCGGCTGCCTCTTGCCGGCACGTCGGGGAGTGGGGACAGGAAGTTCTTGGACAACCCGGAGCTTGTCTGCTGTGATGGGGGGAGCAGAAGTTCGGGTGGTGACGGGCGAGGTGGCCTGCCTCCTTGGTTTCCTTCCCAGCCCTCATCCCTCCCCCCAGCTCACCACTGCCCATTGCTCTGTCTGTCTTTATTGATTTGGGGAAGACTGGAGGGAGGCTGGAGGGCCACGACACAAGCAGGACCACCCACAGTCAGCAAAGCACAGAACAGCATGGGAAGGACAGCCCCTGGGCCTCTTGGTCTCTAGACGGGGTGTGGCAGCGACAGGGGAGGGAAATCTGTGGACGTGCCCCAACAGCGCCCACCCCAGTGCCCTGCACCACACCCACAGGGCTCAAGCTCTACCGCAGAGGTGCCCTGGGGCGGGAGGGGGAGGTGGGGGGGACTGAAAGGGTCCATTGGAAGGGAGTCTGGGGGTCCGTGCGCTCAGCCTGGGGTGGAGAAGAAGAGAGAAGCACAGGGAAGGGGGCAGTCAGGAGGCGCCCCTGGCCTGCCCTGCACCCCCTGCTCCCGGCCCAGGCTCTCAGCAGAGGTGCTCACTGGGCCCCTCGAGGACCCTCACGCCAGCGGCACGGCCTGCCCCCCACCTCTCTGTCTCATCCACTTCTTGGGGACCCCGGCTCCTCCCCTCTTTCGGTGCTCTCCGCCCTCAGCCCGCTACTCTGTGGGGCCCACCCTGCTGAGCTCTTGGCCACACGGGGCCTGCCACCCCCTGAGCTCAGCGAGGAGCCAGGTCCCCGCGGGCGCAGGGCTCACCCCCACGCACCTGGGTGTCACCACTTGGGGGGCTGGCCAGTGCGGAGGCCCGGGTGGCCGTGGCTCATCACCCTCCGTCCCGAGGCGTCCTCCCCCTCCGGGGTCTGCCCCAGCTTGCGGATGTGGCGCAGGAAGGAGGTAGCATTGAACGCTCGCTGCAGGGAGAGGGGTGTCAGGCCGTGTCCCGGCCCTGGTCCCAAGACTTCGAGGACCGTAAAGACCACTGGCGGCCCAGACCATCCTCGTGAGGCTGACGGACGGGGCGGGCAGCCTCGAGCCGGGTCCCCAGGCCCCTCCCCACACTGACCTTCCAGTGGGTCCGGGCAAAATTCTTCTGGATCTGCTCACTAACTGAGCCCAGGATGTCCTTGTCAAAGGCTGTATCCCCGGAGATCCTAGGGCAAGGCCAAAGGTCAGTGAGGGGTGGGGGTCTCTGAGGGTGTGGACCCTCTGGTCCCAGGACAGCTCAGCAGGGGTCCCGCTCACCAAAGATGCTGTAAGGCCTGCTGGCAGGTGAACCTTTTCTGGGGATCTCGCTCCAGAAGGTGCCGGATGAAGTCTTTGGCTGGGACAGGGAAACCAGGTCAGCCCGCCCCATCCCCACGGCCCCACGGCCCTCCCCGCTCCCTGAGCTTGGGGTCAGCCTCAAGTTCACCTGATTCTGAGATGTCATCCCAAAAGGGAGAGTCAAACTCGTAGCTGGCCCTCAGGATCTGGCTGAAGAGTTCGGGGTCGCTCTCATCATAGAAGGGGGGGTACCCACACAGCCTGGCACCCACAGATGAATCACCCAGCTGTCCAAACCTCCCCGACCCAGCAGGGGGCAGGCAGGCAGAAGAAGAGCCTTCCCAGTGGTCACTCACAGGATGTAGGAGATGACACCCAGGGCCCACACATCTACGGCCTTCCCGTAGGGTTTCTGCTCCAAGAGCTCCGGGGCTGGGGGCCAGAGACAGACAGACGCACGCCCGCGCACACGCACAGCACGCCTTCAGTGCTGCCGGGCTCAGCCTAGTGCACCCCAGGAGTGGCCCACCGCCTGCCCTGCCCCTGGCACCTCGGCTCCCACAGGGTACCCCGGCCCCTGGCGAGCCTCGGGGCGCCCCCCTCACTTACCCACATAGCCCGGGGTCCCACAGGCGGTGCCTAGCATGTTGCCAGCCTGGATTTTGGAGAGGCCAAAGTCAGAGACCATGATCTTGGAGTCCTCGAAGGGCGTGGCATAGAGGAGGTTTTCAGGCTGTGACACACCGATGTCAGAGAGAACACCGGCTCAGCCGTGGCGTGGTCCCCGGGGCTGGGCGCCCGCAAGTCCCCCAGACCCGTGGTGCACAGGGACGCGGGGCAAGGCCTGGGTGGGCGGGCAGGAGGGCAGAGGCACCTTGAGGTCTCGGTGCACGATGCCCAGGCTGTGCAGGTAGGAGACGGCACCAAGGACCTGCCCCACCAGGTGGCTGGCGTCCTTCTCCGTGTACGAGCCGCGCTCCATGATGCGATCGAACAGCTCGCCCCCCGTCACCCTGGGGGGGCAGGGGCTCAGCTGACCCGGCCCCCCGGCCCCGCCCACCCCCGCCTGACCCCGCCCTCCTCACAGCTCCATGGCCAGATAGAGGTGGGAAGGGCTCTCGTGGACGTCCTCCAGAGCCACGATGTTGGGGTGGCTGACCCTGCAACGGCAAGAAAAAGCCCCTTACGGGCCGCCACGGCCCCCTCTGGACCCCCAGGGAAGCCCTTCACCCTCTTGTCTTCCTCCCGCCCCTGCCCCCTACCCTACCATGGGCCGCCCCTGCCGGTCCAGCAAGGCAGAGCCCCCGGCCAGGCCTTTCTGGGGACACGGAGGAGGCAGGGCGCTCCACCCCAGGAGGCTCCCAGCCACTGCGAGGCGCACACCTGCGGAGCACCGCGATCTCGTTCTCCACCAGGGCCTCCTTGCCTCGAAGGGCCTTCTTGGGGATGCACTTGAGGGCGACAAGGTGTGAGGAGCCCCGCTCCTGGGCCAGCACCACCTCGGAGAAAGCGCCCCTGCGGCAGAGGGGGAGGCAGGAAGGGAGGGGAAAGGCGAGGAGGAGGGCGGGGCGCGAGAGCAGAGGCGGGGAGGGAGAAGGGCCCCCTTAGCCGAAGGAGATGGGGAAGCCCTCCCCGTCCCATGCCACCCATCCCCCCACACAGATACACACATTCACTCTCACACGCGCGCGCGCGCGCGCGCACACACACACACACACACACACACTCACGAGCCGAGCTTCTCCCGGATCTCATAGACGCTGCTGATGTCCTCCGTCTGTTTCTTGAGCAGCAGCATGTCTGGGGGTGCAGGGAGAGGTGGAGGGAAGCTCCCTGAGCGAGGGGCAGCCCCGTCCCCCAAAACCCAGATCCGGCAGTGCCTCAGCCACAGCCCCACTCAGGAACACAGGTCCCACACACCCTCCCCCAGCCCGTTACATCTCGCCCCTCCCCCACTGTCCAGGTCCGCACTCCCAGGTGGACGCCTCCAGCGAGGCCGCCGCATAAACTCCTCCCCCTCCCAGATACGGCCACGATCCGACGCCCCGCGACCTGGCACCCCGACGACGATCAGCGCCCAGAGGCCCCCTCTCCGCCCCCACACAACCTAGTCAGCCGCGATTGGCCGCCTTCCAGAAGGCTCCGTGCCCCCCCCCCCGGCCCCTCCAGGCTCACTCCCATCCGCAGCGCCCAGAGGCGCCCCCGGTCGCCCCCAAGCCTAGACCTGCCACCCACGGCCCAGCGCCCACAGGCACGCGCCCCCCAGGCCACCGACCCGCCCTAGATGCACCTGCGACCCCCGCGCACAGCCGCCCGCCACGGCCACCCACGCGGCCGCCCGGCTCAGCCCAGCCCTCGGCGCCTCGCGGCGGGAGGGACTCGGCAGCCCGGGCCTCCCGCGCCCCGAGCTGCGTGAGCCGCGCGCGTGCCGGCCGGGGGCGCGCCGGGCGTGACAGGTGTGCGCCGGGCCTGCCGTGGCCCGGGACACTGCACGCCCCCGCCAGCGCGCGCCCGCGCCCCGGAGCGCCGGGTGCGGACCTGGAGCCGAGGCGAAGCCGCAGCGTCGCCTAGCGCAGTAGCCACCGCGCCGAGCCCCCCGCCCGCGCCCCGGCGGCCCCGCCCCCCTCCGCGCGCGCCCCCGCCGCCCGCTGGCGGCCGAGCACGCGGTGGCCGAGCGCGGCCGCGGCACTGCAGGGCGCCTTGTAAGGCAATCGGCCGGCGCCGGCCGCCCCCGCCTCGCTCCTTTGTCATTCGTGCGGGTTCCCGCCGGCTCCAGCTCCTCCCGGCGGCCTGACTGGGCCGGCCCCAGGGCCTTTGCACCACCGGTGTCCTCCACACAGAAGTCTCTTCACCCACATGTTGACCTGGCTCTCTGGGTGCCTTCGGGTCTCTGCTCTAATGTCCTCTCCGCAGACAGGGCATCCAGGCCACTTGACCTAAAACAGCCTCCTTCCCTAGCCCCAGCCCTGCCACTGCCACTTCTGCCACCTTGGCCTGAACCCCCATCAGCACTCAGTTGGAGGACAGCAAAAGCCTCCTCGCTGGGCTCCCCCTGCCCTCTGCCTGCACCCTTAACCTCTCCAACCGGCAGTTTCTTCCCCACCGAGCAGCCAGAGCTTCCTTTTATTGAGATCATGTCACCCCTGAGCTCCAAACCCTCCCACGGCTCTTCGTGTCACTCCAAACCAAAGCATGAGTCCTTACAGGGGCTTAAGAGTTCTGCGTGATTGGTCCCTCTTCCCCATCATTGCTTTGGCCCCTCTCCACCCACTCCCCCCCCCTTGCTCAAGCAGCTCCAGCCACACTGGCTTCTTAACTGGTCCTCAAGCACACCACACATGCACCCGCCCCAGGGCCTTTGCACTCACTGCCTCTCTGCCTGGAACACTCTTCACTCAGGTATCTGTTTGGCTTGCTCCCTCACTCCATCAGGTCTCAACTCAAATGTCACCTCTTCAAAGAGGCCTCAGCTGTCCCCCTCCAACACATTCTATATAGTAATCACCCCGCCTGCCCTGTCTGAAGAGCCTGCACCTCTGCAAAATCACCTTCTTTGGCTTGTCTTCCTCAGCAAAGCATCCACTCCCAGAGAGTGTCTCTGTCAACTTGGCCCAGGAGAATCACTCAGGAAATAAGTGCTTGGTGAATGAATCCAATCCTTCATCCAACAATTAGTGGATTTGTCCCATCCAGTCTCATCTCGGTTCTGGCGCCCCTCCCAGGGAGTCCAGGTCCCACCAAGGATGGGGGCAACAGGTGTCCTGGCTGTTACCAAGAGTACATCCACACAGGCCACTGTTGGAGGGGCTCCATGGAATCTCAGGGCCCGGGAGTAACCTGCTGGCTCTATCTTTGCAGGGGTCTATAGGCCCCCGGCCTGACACAAAGTCTTCAAGAGGGTCTACGGGGCAGGCAAAGGTTTTTAAAAATCATCTCTCCAGACCTCAGCTCCTACATGTCCTCTGTTCAAAATGGCGGGTCTGAGAAGGCCCCCTCAGGTTCCCTTTCCCAACCACCCCTCCCAGTTCCTTCGAGAAGGCTCCAGGGGCCTCAGCACTCGGAAGCATGGGCCCCACTCCCAACTGCTCAAATCTGTGAACAGGGTTTCCTAGATCTTACATCTAAAAGAGAAAAAAAGATAGGAATGGAACCGACAGTGAACCCCATCTCATGCTGGCGGTAAGTCCTATTTGTTTATGGACACTTGGACAAATTGACACAAACCAAAGCCCCATCTTATTTGCTTGTTTCATAATTATGCATCCACATGTCGAATCCACTGCCCTGTGGTCACAGGTCCTAACAAGAAATGTAATTGGTGTTTTGGAGAAGTACGATGATGCATGAGTAATAAAAGGCTTCCCACGTGGAGAAGGACAGCAAAGGAGACTGCTCTGGGGGGCAGCAGATGGAAAGTGGAGGCAGGAGGAAAAGGACCCACTTCCAAAGTGAGCCTGTGGCCTCGAAACCAGGAAGTGGAAGCGTCAAAAGTGATCTCACAGTTTTTGTTTTAAATCAGTATTTACAATACACTGGAAATGACACCCTTCACGACTGTTGAAACAGCCGTTGAAATACTGTAGATGTCAACTTCAAAAAACACATGTGTGTGTGTTAGAGGGTGGTGGATGCAGAGCTTTTCAAAATCCTTTCAGGGGATGCCTTACAGAAAAATGAACGCAAAGTGGATCACAGACCTAAATGTAAAATGCCAAACTTCTAGAAGAAAACATAGGAGAAAATCTGTCTTACCTTGGGCTTGGTGATGAGTTTGGGGATGCAATATGAAAAGCATGGTCCATTAAAGAAGAAATGATAAATTGGACTGTATCACAATGTGACATGTTAGCTCTGTAAACAACACTGTTAAGAGAATGAGAGAAAACGAGAGAGAATGAGAAGACAAGCCACAGCTTGGGGAGAAATCTTTGCAAAACACATATCTGATATAGGACTGGCACCTAAACTATATAAGGAATTCCTAAAACTCAATAACAACACAAACAACCCAATTTAAAAATGGGCCAAAGCAATCAGAGAAGAAAAAGAACTAAAAGGAATACAAATTGGAAAAGAAGAAGTAAAACTGTCACGGTTTGCAGATGACATGATACTATACATAGAAAATCCTAAAGATGCCACCAGAAAACTACTAGAGCTAATCAATGAATTTGGTAAAGTTGCAGGATACAAAATTAATGCACAGAAATCACTTGCATTCCTATACACTAACAACAAAAGATCAGAAAGAGAAATTAAGGAAACAATCCCATTCACCATTGCAACAAAAAGAATAAAATACCTAGGAATAAACCTACCTAAGGAGGTAAAAGACCTGTATGCAGAAAACTATAAGACACTGATGAAAGAAATCAAAGATGACACAAACAGATGGAGAGATATACCATGTTCTTGGATTGGAAGAATCAATATTCTGAAAATGACTATACTACCCAAAGCAATCTACAGATTTCATGCAATCTCTATCAAATTACCAGTGGCATTTTTTTACAGAACTAGAACAAAATATCTTAAAATTTGTGTGGAGACACAAAAGACCCCAAATAGCCAAAGCAGTCTTGAGGGAAAAAAACGGAGCTGGAGGAATCAGACTCCCTGACTTCAGACTATACTACAAAGCTACAGTAATCAAGACAATATGGTACTGGCACAAAAACAGAAATACAGATAAATGGGACAGGATAGAAAGCCCAGAGGTAAACCCACGCACATATGGTCACCTTACCTTTGATAAAGGAGGCACGAATATACAATGGAGAAAAGACAGCCTCTTCAATAAGTGGTGCTGGGAAAACTGGACAGCTACATGTAAAAGAATGAAATTAGAACACTCCCTAACACCATGAACAAAAATAAACTCAAAGTGGATTAAAGACCTAAATTTAAGACCGGACACTATAAAACTCTTAGAGGAAAACACGGGCAGAACACTCTATGACATAAATCACAGCAAGACCTTTTTTGATCCCCCTCCTAGAGTAATGGAAATAAAAACAAAAATAAAAAAATGGGACCTAATGTAACTTAAAAGCTTTTGCAAAGCAAAGGAAACTACAAACAAGACGAAAAGACAACCCTCAGAATGGGAGAAAATATCTGCAAATGAAGCAACGGACAAAGGATTAATCTCCAAAATATACAAGCAGTTCACGCAGCTCAATATCAAAAAAACAAACAACCGAATCCAAAAATGGGCAGAAGACCTAAATAGACATTTCTCCAAAGAGGACATACAGATGGCCAAGAAGCACATGAAAAGCTGCCCAACATCACTAATTATTACAGAAATGCAAATCGAAACTACAATGAGGTATCACCTCACACCAGTTAGAATGGGCATCATCAGAAAATCTACAAACCACAAATGCTGGAGAGGGTGTGGAGAAAAGGGAACCCTCTTGCACTGTTGGTGGGAATGTAAACTGATACAACCACTATGGAGAACAGTATGGAGGTTCCTTAAAAAACTAAAAATAGAATTACCATACAACCCAGCAATCCCACTACTGGGCATATACTCAGAGAAAACCATAATTCAAAAAGACACATGCACCCCAGTGTTCATTGCAGCACTATTTACAATAGCCAGGTCATGGAAGCAACCTAAATGCCCATCGACAGATGAATGGATAAAGATGATGTGGTACATATATACAATGGAATATTACTCAGCCATAAAAAGGAACAAAATTGGGTCATTTGTAGAGACGTGGATGGGTCTAGAGACTGTCATACAGAGTGAAGTAAGTCAGAAAGAGAAAAACAAATATCGTGTATTAATGCATATATGTGGAACCTAGAAAAATGGTACAGATGAACTGGTTTGCAGGGCAGAAATAGAGACACAGATGTAGAGAACAAATGTACGGACACCAAGGCATGAGAGTGGCGGAGGGGGGCTGGTGGTCGGATGAATTGGGAGATTGGGATTGACATATATGCACTAATACGTATAAAATGGATAACTAATAAGAACCTGTTGTATAAAAAAATAAATAAAATAAAATTCAAAAAAAAATTTTTTTAAAAAGGGGGCCAAAGATCTGAACAGATACCTGACCAAAGAAGAAATACAGAGAGCAAATAAGCATATGAAAAGAGGTTTAACATCATATGTCATTAGGGAATTGCAAATTAAAACAACGATGAGACACCACTACACACCTCTGAGAATGGCCAAAATCTGGACCACTGACAACACCAAATGCTGGCGAGGATGTGGAGCTACGGGAACTCTCATTCATTGCTGGAGGGAATGCAAAATGGTGCGGCCAGTTTGGCTGTTTCTTACAAAACTAAACATACTCTTACCATACAGCAACCGCGCTCCTTGGTATTTTACTCAAAGGATTTGAAATTTTATGTCCACAGAAAAACGAGCACAAAATGTTCATAGCAGCTTTTTCAGAATGGGCAAAAACTGGAGCAACCAAGATGTCCTTCATTAGGTGAATGTGTTCGTTTCTGCTGCTCAAAATGTGCATTTTAAAGAGATGGCAGAGCTATGGGCTCCTGGAGAAGAACAGGTAGAGCATTTGTATCTCAAAGGCCTGAGGAGCAAAAGGCAAGTTCCTTCTAGGATGACTTTGTTCCCTTAAGGCCAGAAAAAAAAATTGTTTTCCCTCCGTACTTACAAGCCTCTTAAGATAAGGAGGGGAGGTTTGAGGAGTGGTAAAGGCTGGTGGGATGTGGATTCTTTCTGGAGCTCCACCTCTGATCCTGTACAGACTAGAGTTATAAAACAAGGAGGTTTTTTTTTCCTCAAAGAATTGAGTGGCCACCTCAGTGATATCAAAAGACTGACACACTCATTCACCTCATTCACCTATGTTGGAATGTTTTACTTGCCCTCATCTAGCTTAGGGGAGAAGGCCTCCTTCACCCCAAATTCCTATCAGCGATGGTTAGTTTAGTCAGACCAGTGGCCTCCCATTTTGGTAATTTATTTATAAACACTTTTGAGGATCCTCCCTGGGTTTAAGAAGCTCTCTGATCGTGGCCCTCGAGGCTGGCCTACAGCTTCACGTGGTCCCATTTCTAAAGGTAGCCTGACGAGAGCAGCTCCGCCAGGGACCTCTGCGTCCCAGGCAGCGGGGTTCACTTGAGAAACAACCTGGGGTGGAGGGGAGACCCCCTCTGGCTTGGGATTGAGGCAGGCTCCCACGGGCAAGAGCAATCATTTTTCTTGGCGGGTGCCTTCTCCGTGAGGGTCTCCAGCTTGGACTATTGTCTGGAATTCAGTGAGCAAGTTCCTTCCCAGCAGGGGGACGGGGCACTGAGGGACGGGGCACTGAGGGACGGGGCACTAAGGGACGGGGCACTGAGGGACGGGGCACTGAGGGACGGGGCACTGAGAGACGGGGCACTCAGGGACGGGGCACTCAGGGACGGGGCACTGAGGGACGGGGCACTCAGGCATGAGCAGAGCTGATGTGTGAAGGTCCCACTTCCTAGCAAGCAGCTGCGGGGGGGCACGCTGAATTGCTTGGTCTTATCATACACGATTGGAAGGACGCGGGGCCTGAGCCATCAGTCAGCACAGACTAGGCGGCCCCCATAGCTGGTAAGAAAATAACCTTCCTACCGTCCGCGTCAAGGTCACCAGAGGCTCTTTACCGAAAGCTCGGTCTCTGTGCACCGGTGCCCAATCAAATCTTGGAGAGACAGAGTTTTGGGGGAAGTAGAAAAGGAGAGCTTTACTGCTCTGCCAGACAAAGGGGGGCACAGCGGGCTCCTGCCTCGAAAAGCTATGTGTCCCCCGCCCACGAGGATTTGAGGAGGGGTTTTATAACAACGGTTCAAAGTCAGGGTTCCTGACAAGATCGGGGTGTGCGTAGGGCTTTCACTCCCTTAATCTTGCCTCAGGTGGTGTGTCCTGATCTGGAGGAGCTTCTCGGGTCCCTTTAATCTCGTCTCAGGTGGTTTCTTGGCCGCTTCTCCCTTGATCAGCAACTGTTCAGCTCTGCCCTTTGGAACCCAGGGAAGGTCACGGAGGCTGGACTCTTGCCTACAAGAAACGGGGGACAAAAGTGCCTCCGTGCCCGGGAGCCCCACAGGGCCCGCTCACTTTCAGCTCCTCCAGAGAAAGGACCAGGTGTCCTTGGGGAGCCAGGGAGGGTCCCGGGCCCCAACAGTCTTAGGTCCTCTCGGCCATCATTGGTTTGGGGGCTCAGAGTCCCCATCGGGACTGGGGGTGGTCCCACTTCCGGTGGCCCTCTCGTTTGCATGTCAGGCAGGATCCCAGTGGACTTTTCCCATACAGGGAGCATTTGTCCTTCCAGTGGCCGTCTTGGCCACACTTAAAACAGATCCTTTCCTGGCGAGACAGTGGCCCTGATCCAGGCTTCCTGGATCCTGTCCCCGTCATGGGCTTCTGTAAGGGAGGGTAACCCTGAGGTGGTGCAGGGGTTAGGGCTGCCGCCAATAACTGTGCTTTTCGCTGAATCCTTTTTACCTCTTCAACCTTATCTCTATTGTTGAATACTCCAAAGGCCAAATCCGTGGGCTGATTCAGGGGTGTTTGGGGTCCCATAGCTGTCCAGATGTGGCGTTAGGGGTAAACAGGCTGGAAGACTGTCCCTCCTCAGAATTGGTGGGGGGGGCCGGGTAGGAGTTCCTGGTTGTGGACCTCGGGGAGGTGGTCTCATAAGGGCATCACCTAAAACATCAGGCTCCCGTGGGGGAAGAAGGCACTTTGAAGGGATGTGAGCCAGGCACACCCGGCGGGAGTTCTTTAGACCTGGATCTTAGAACAGGGTCATGAACATTTGAACATATGGGACTCCCACCCCATCTACCTTTCCTTTACAGAACAGGTCCAGCTGCAAGACGGTATTGTCATTCAATGACCCATTTTCTGGCCAGATCTCTTGGTCCCCTAGTTTGTACGGGGCCATGCAATATTGCAAAAGAAAATTAATTATTTTTCTTAAACCATCCTGTCTACATTTTCCCCAGCTATCTAATATGCATCTTAGTGGGGAGCTCTTTGGGAGTGGGAGGGTTGTCCCAACTATTCTGGAGAAGGGGTGGAGAGCAACAGGAACTGGGCCATCGCCCTCTTTTTGGCCTTTTATGGTCAACCTGGGAACTGTCGTGGCACCTGTGGGGTGTCATTTAGCATGTTAATGCATTACAATGAGGCTCGAGGTCTACTGGAAGTGAGTCTTCCACCATCTTGGGCCTAACTGGCTCTAACCAGTTTTTGTCGGATCCTGTTTTTCTCAATGGCTCCTCAGGCGTGGGCCATGGCTAGTGACTTTGTTCCCAAGAGGACAGGATGGGAAGGGGGAAGATTAAATTCAAAGTGGAGACACCTGGTGAACAAACAGGACCTCAGCCAGGTGACCCAGGTCGACACGGACAGTGGGAGTCGTGTTCAAAGCACGGAGTCTTGCTGGGATGTGATGAGAAGGGCACTTCGCCTCCGTGGTCCTCCTCTCAGTAAGCATCACCCTGTCTACTCATGACAGAAAACACCAGAAAAACCCTGAGGGGTCCTGCAGGACCTTCACCACAACACCAAAAACGAGGACAGTCACGGCCCAGAGGAGCCTAAGAAGACACAACGCCGATGCAGTGTGGGATCATGGGGCAGAAAAAAGAAGTGAGGGGAAAGTCAAGGACATATGAATAAGACTCTGGACTTTAACCCTCCTTTTGTTGGCAGGGATCAGGCGTGTGGTCTTGGGCCACGTAATGTAAGGACTCTGGCCCCCTCGGTGTCATGTCTTCAGTGCTGGCAGCTTCCAAGCTCCAGGACACAGGGCAAAAAAAAAAAAAAAGACTCTGGATTTTAGCTGCTGATCATGTATAATATTGGTTGATTATTTTAACAAAGGGACCACACGATGGAGAGTGTTAGTAACAGGGGAAGCTGTGTGTAGGTGTGTGGGGACTCTCACTCCTATCTCTGCAGTTTGTGCATCTAAAGCTATTCTGTTAGAAAAAGTTTATTTAAAACATAAAAACGGGGACTTCCCTGGCGGTCCAGTGGTTAAGACTCCGCGCTTCCAATGCAGGGGGTGCGGCTTCGATCCCTGGTCGGGGAGCTAAGATCCCACACGCCTCGCGGCTAAAAATCCAAAACATAAAAAAAAAAACAAACCAGAAGCAATATTGTAATAAATTCAATAAAACTTTAAAATGGTCCGCATCCAAAAAAATCTTAAAAAAGAAAAACATAGAAAACGAATTTCAGAACCCTGTTGGGGGTTCTGCGTGGATGAACACAGCTGGCGGACCAGGGGTGCTGTGCAGGGGCCGCGGTGAGCAGGCCCCGGGCCTCTCAGGTTGCCCGCCCCCCAGCCTCCCGGGCAGCCTGCGCCTTTCTCCCCTTCCCAGCGGTTGGAAGCACAAAGCCCTTCAAGGTAGACTCCAGCCGTCCCTTTGTTCCCAGCTAATTCTAATTGCAAAGCTCCCCAAGCCTGGCAGCCTCCAAAGAGGCCCCCCCACCCCCGCACCCATCTCCAGCTGCGAGGTCCTCTAGGCATAACCAGTCGACCCGGGGCGGGACGCCCTCCCACCCCGCCCACTCCGAAGTCCACGGTCGCTGCAGGCACTGGGTCCAATCCCCAGCCCAAATCCCCAGGCCTCCCTGGACAATGGGAGCCCTCCCTCCCCGCCCCGCTTCCAGCTCTCCCCTCCCCTTCCTCCTCAGCTCCTACTCTCACCCCCAGCCTAACTGTGGCTTCTGCCTGGGCAACGCTTTGCTTCTCACCCGGGAGCGGCGGTAGGGCACACCCACCCCCTCGTGCACGTGCTTGGGAACCAGCCTCGAAGGGCCATCAATACCGGGGCCCGGCGCAGGGCAGCCTCCTGCCCTCAGCTGAGGGTCTGCCGCAGGGGTAGGGGGTGTTGGCAAATACACCTTTGCGAAGCCCTGAGAACCCACCGAGGGCTGGAAACCCCTCTGCCTCTGTTGGAACACTGTAGACGTCCCTATCAGTTGAGACACTCCTAAGGACTGCTCGGGTCAACACATCAGAGGCCAGAGTTCCGACCCCAGCTCCCACTTTGAGAAACTCCTGCCTGATCATCCCGCCAGAGGCGAGGATGTGTTCGTGAACCTCATGCATCTCCAAAGCCCAGCTCACCCCGTCTGGACACGGGAGGCGGTGCAGCTTGTGTGCAGGGGTCGAGGGCTCCCGAGTCTCCCTCTTTAGCCTCCTGGGCCAGGTGGCGGGTGAGCTGAATCCCACAGGATCGGAAGGAGGTGCGGGGAGGCGCAGCGCCCTCCAGCTCTGGAGAGCCCGTGGGCCAGCTCGTGCCTGATCGCAAACGCCTTGGAGGAGATTGTAGGCTGATCTTCAGCAGAGAGGAAAGCACAGGGAAGAGCGTATAGGGGAGGAACCGGTCAGATCTCTGCTGCTGAGAGAAGCACGTGGTGCCCGGGCCACAGGAGGAGACCACACGGGGGCTGGGGAGGCAGGGGGGTGGTCTCATCGCCCACTGGGGCAGACTGGCGAGGGGGAGGGAGCGAGGGTGTGGCCCTGTCGCACCCCCAGATGCGGAGGCCCGTGCTCCGAGCGGCTGGTGGTCCCTGGAGCGGCGGTAGCCGCTCTCTGCAGCCGGCTCGCCCTTCGCAGCTCTCTTCAGCCACCTCCAGCGAAGCCACCTCGCTCTTAGCAGCCTCTGAGCCCACAGAGACAATGGCAGCCGCAGGTGGCAGTTCCCCCCCCCCCCGGTCCTGCCACTGGCCTTGGAACATGTCCCCTCCCGTCCTGGGCACGGCAGCCGAGGTCCCCACCCTTGCTTCTCAAGCTCCCTCGGCCTTGCTCGGTTCACCCTCTGCCGTCTTCAAAAGTGCCATTCCCAAAGTGCAGTCAGCTCACCACGTCCTTCCCCAGCCCCTGCCTTCTCTCCCCACCGAGCTCCTCGGACAGGCAAGTTCTTAAATTCTTGAGTCTCCTGCCCCCGGCCACGGCCTCACTTCCCTGAGCTTCCCCTGGCGCCATCCGGCCTCTCCATCGAAGCCAGCCCTCACCCAGGTCACCGCCAGCTAATGAACGCCCTCCCCGTGCAGGCGTCACACCCTCGGCCGCAAGCACGCCCTGCCCCTTCCCCTCCACTTACTCCACTGGATCCTCTTTCCCCTCTCAGACTGCATAGGGGTGCCTGCGGTTCACTGGGCCAGGCCCCTTCCCCTTCAGTCCTCGCCCTGAGGGTGGCCCCTGCTTCCCCAGGGCATCTACGGGTCACTCGTAGGCTGGGCCAGGGAAGACTCGAGATTGGGTCTCCCGAGGAGTACCGGGACCCCGCCCCCTCGAGGGTCCCCGAGCCCCCAGTGCCCCCGCTCCACCTAAACACTGGAGACCCCGCCTGTCTCCCACACAGGCCCGTTAAGGCTTGCCCCTCCCTCACCTAACAGGTTCAAGCTGGCTCAGGCCGGAACTGCTTTTCTTCCTAAAGCCGCCCGGATGGCTGAGGGTTTAGCTTAACGGGATGAGCCATCTGGGGACTGCAGCGTGGCGACTGGGGAGCCTGGGACTGGGGTCAGGGGTGGGGGCGGGCACACTTCACATCTCCAGCCGGGATAATGACCCCTTCCTTCCCCATCCTATGGCTACTCTTGGCCCTGGGAAATTCCGAACAGGCTGCTCGGCTGCTGATGGGGAAGCAGCTGAACAACCTTGCCCTTGCCGGGGAGGCCTGCAGGTCCCTGGGGAGAGAAGCACAGAGGGTGCGGAGCTGGGCCCTCTTAGCTGAGGCCTCTGGGGGAGGGTCTGTGCACCTACCAAGCACCAGGGGGCAGCCTTACCCTACTCCTGCCAGAGTCTCACATAAGTCAGGCAGGGGTAGGGGTGGCAGGAATCCCTACCACCCTCCACTTTGGTGAAAAGGTGGAGCATTGTCCCTCGCTTGGGCAGGCTCCCCTCTGCCTGCTTAGGAGACTCACGGAGACCTGTCACTCCAAGAGCTGGGACCCTGACCCCCAGCTACCAGTGCTGTGTCCCTCAGGGAGGGCCGAATGGCAGGAGACAGGGTCTTGGCAAAGCCCCACAGCACACACCTGGAGGCATACCCCCACCCCCGCCCCAGCCGTTCCCCGATTTGGCCAGCTGGGCCCAGCCCTGCAGGAGGCAGAAGCACCCTGCACCCCCTCTGGTGCAGGGGAGCCGGAAAGCTGTAGGCCTTGGTACCCAACAGTGGCCCAAGCTGCAGCTGGGAGTCAGAGAAGGGACCGAGATGGGACAGGCTGGAAGGAGGAGGAGGGAAGAGGTGGGGCAAGGATGTCGAGAAGGCAGCCAGGGTAGTGGCTGGCCTAGAACCGGGAAGGGCAGGTTAGGAGGGTCGACGTGAACCAGGTCCGGGTGAACCTGGGGTCAGGGGCGGTTCGGCTCCTGGGAAGGAGGTGCTGGCCGGCGCCCCAGGTAGCAGCCATCCAGCTTCCCGCTGGAGCGGCGTCGCCTCCTCGGGAGGAGGGCGGGAGGAGGTGGGCGGAGTGACGGGGAGGGCAGGCGGGAGGGAGGGACGGAGGAGGGGGAGGGGGAGCAGTCCAGTCGTGGGGGTGGGGCGACAGTGACATCATCCCGAAGTCGGTTCTTAAACGGCAGCCGGTCGGACCGGGGAGGAGAGGCAGGATCGCAGCGCAGTGGCGAGTCGCTGAGCCCGCCGCGGCCCCGAGAGCGGCTGGAGCCGCCGCCGCCGCCGCCGCCGCCGCCAGGAAGGAGGGGCGAGCGCGCCTAGGCCGCCGCCGGGAGAGCCGCGGGCGAGCCGAGCAGCCGCGCGGGTCCGGGCCGGGGCGGGGGGCGCGGGCCGTAGGCCCCTGCTCCGGCCGCAGCTTGCAGACAGTGGGCTCCGGTGGGCTCCGGCTGCCACCCGCGCCCCGTTAGGCTGAGCCTCGGGCCGGCCGA